>NC_087285.1:3381620-3700786 GCF_015220805.1 Pogoniulus pusillus | reverse complement strand
TTTGCCTTGTCATTACAAGACCTTGTCAGTAGTCCCTCCCCAGCCTTGCTGTAGGTCCCCTTCAGATATTGGAAGGCCACTCTAAGGTCTCCTCAAAGCCTTCTCTTCTCCAGGCTGCAGAGCCCCAACTCTTGTAACCCATCCTCATAGCAGAGCTGCTGCAGCCCCCTGAGCATCTGCCCTCCCTCACTGGAAAGAATTTCTTCCTGATCTCCAGTCTAAATCTGCCCTCCTCAAGCTCCAATCCATTTACTTTCTTGTCCTATAATGATAGGACAAAGTTCCTTCCTGGCTTTCTTGGAGGCACCCTTCAGGTACTGGGTGGCTGCTCTAAGGTCACCCCAGAGCCTTCTCTTCTCCAGGTTGTTAATGTCCTTTGACCCCACCAGAATCAGCCATGTGTTTACTCTGTTCCTTTTTCCTTTGCAAACAGAAGTGTTTGGCAAAAAAAAGGGCTATCTGGGAAAGAGGTCAGGCAAGATAAAGCCCCTCTGAGTGTTGCTGCTTTTGCCTTGATGTCTTCAGAGGCAGGTAAAAAGTGACTTGAGTCCCAGCCTGCTCCATTTGCCAGAGAGAGTGTTAATTCCAACAGCATTTTTAAGTAGCTTTTTGGGCATAGCTTTTAGAGCTGTGACATGAATGTTTTAATCCTTGCTATGCAACTAAAAGCCTTGATGCACAGTCTGGATTTTCATCATCTCAGTCATTAGCAATATTGGATTATTAGTCATGTAGTGTCATCAAGGAGTTGTCTGAAGGCTGCGTGGAGCTCATTCCTCTTGGTGTTTTGTCGCCTTCTTCACGAGCATAATGGACTTGTAATTACTGTTAAACTCAGTGTGAAGGGTTGTCTGAATCACCAGAAACTAGTTTCAGCAGCACCAAGTTGGAAGCCTTTAGGAAGGCCATGAGGCAGCATGTTCTGAGTGATCAGCTAAATCATAGAATCATAAAATGGTTTGGGTTGGAAGGGACCTGAAAGCTCAGCCAGTTCCAACCCCTCCTGCCATAGGCAGGGACATCTCCTGCTAGAACAGGTTTCTCAAGGCCTCATGAAGACTTCCAGGGAGGTTGTGGAGCACAGAAGCACAGAATGTGATCTCTGATCACATTCTGTGCTTCTGTGCTCCACAACCTCCCTGGGCAACCTGTGCCAGTGTCTCACCACCCACATTCTCTGTGCTCCACAACCTCCCTGGGCAACCTGTACCTGTGTCTCACCACCCTCACTCTCTGTGCTCCACAGCCTCCCTGGGCAACCTGTGCCAGTGTCTCACCACCCTTAACCTGTGCCAGTGTCTCACCACCCTCACTCTCTGTGCTCCACAAGCTCCCTGGGCAACCTGTGCCAGTGTCTCACCATCCTCACTCTCTGTGCTCTACAGCCTCCCTGGGCAACCTGTGCCAGTGTCTCACCACACTCAACCTGTGCCAGTGTCTCACCACCCTCACTCTCTGTGCTCCACAGCCTCCCTGGGCAACCTGTGCCAGTGTCTCACCACCCTCAACCTGTGCCAGTGTCTCACCAGCCTCACTCTCTGTGCTCCACAACCTCCCTGGGCAACCTGTGCCAGTGTCTCACCACCCACACTCTCTGTGCTCCACAACCTCCCTGGGCAACCTGTGCCAGTGTCTCACTACCCTCATTGTCAGGAACTTCTTCCTAACATCCACTTTAAATCTCCCCTCTGCCAATTTAAACCCATTCCTCCTCGTCCTGTCATTACAAGACCTTGTCAGTAGTCCCTCCTCATCCCTCCTGTAAGGCACTCCAAGGTCTCCTCAAAGCCTTCTCTTCTCCATGCTGCAGAGCTCCAACTCTTGTAGCCTGTCCTCATAGCATAGGTAGGCTTTGGTAAGCACAGAGGATTTGTTGTCATAGACTCATAGGATCACCTGGATTGGAAGGGACAGCTAAAGGTCATTTAGTCCAATCCCACCTGCAGTAAGCAGAGACATCCTCAACTACATCAAGTTGCTCAGAGCCCTGTTGAGCCAACTAGATCAGGCTGCCAGGGTCTGGAATATCTCCAGGGATGGGTCCTCAGCCATCTCTCTGGGCAACCTGTTGCACTGTTCCAGCACTCTCATGGCGCAGAACTTGTTCCTATCAACCAGTCTAAATCTGCTCTGCTCTCATTTCAAACCATTGGTCCTCATCCAGTCACTGCAGCCCTTTGTACACAGTCTCTCTGCAGCCTTCTTGCAGGGCCCCTGCACCTACTGGAAGGTGGTGATTAGATTCCTCCTGAGCCTTCTCCAGGCTACACATTTCTTAGAATCATAGAATCAAGCAGATTGGAAGAGAGCTCCAAGCTCATCCAGTCCAACCTAGCACCCAGCCCTGTCCAGTCAGCCAGACCATGGCACTAAGAGCCTCATCCAGTCTTTTCTTCAACACCTCCAGGGATGGTGCCTCCACCACCTCCCTGGGCTAAGGATAGTTCTTCAGCTGCTGTCCAAACATCACTGCCAGAAGTGCTTTTGTTTGCTTAGAAGCGTCTGAGATGAAGATTTGCTTTGCAAGATCAGGTCTACATTACCTACCAGCTGGGTGATTTCTATCATGGCAGCTCAGAGGGACCCTTCTAACTAATGTGTCTGTTGCTTATAACAACATTTTATCACTTTAACTTGTTTGTCTGAGGAAGGAATCCTTCCTGTGCCAATAGTTACATCTGCCACCACAGCTGCATCAGCGAGGGGCACAGTGCCCGTGTAGCACACTGCCGTTCCTTTACCAGCCCCTGCTCTCTGGCATCCCTATGGGAAGGGTAACCCACCAGTCTGGAAAGAAAGGTGTTCCTGTGCTACTGGGGGTGTGTTTTATGCTCTAGAGCTGTTAGTTCCCTTCAAACACCTCTTCCCCTTTCTTTGATTGAAAACCTTTCCTCTTGGCAAGAGACAGAGAAGTGCTCTCCCTCCTGCACTTGCTGCTCAGCAGACAGAGCCCATTCAATTTGTCATCTTGCACAAGCTCTGGCTTTGCCCAGCTCTCTGAAAATCTTCCCTTCTTGGTGAAACTTTGCCATCACATGGGGGCTGCACGTGTTGGAGAGAGACATTTCCTGGGGGGGCTGGAAGGAGCTTGCCAGATTTCACAGGACAGCTGTGCCCAGGATGGCAGCAGGTAGCTGGAGACGGCTCGCTTAGGTTGGGAGCCAAATGCAAAGCTGCATTCCTTCCTTAGACTTTCAGACACACAGATACAAGGTGAAAGATGCAAGCTCTGAGGTTTAACTCCAAAAGAGAGGTGGTCACAGAATCACAGAGTTTCTCAGATTGGCAAAGCCCTTCAAGCTCATCGAGTCCAATCATTAGCTTCACACTGACAAGTCCTTGACTAAACCAAATCCCTCAGCACAACATCTAATCACTGTGAATCACTGTGGTTGGAAAGGACCACCAGGATCATCCAGCCACCCATGAAAACATTAAGCAGTTGGCTTGTAGGGAGCAGAAAGTATCTTCTCTGATCCCCCTTCCTCCTTCAGTCAGCTGCCAGCCTGTTGAAATCAAAGCCCCTGAACACCTCATTTCTCACTGGCTGGAAGTTTTGAATCAAGGATGAAAACTTTATGCTTGCCACTTGTGTTCCACCTGGCTGAAATTTCCCCTCCACATCTTCCTAGAATCATAGAATCAACCAGGTTGGAAGAGACCTCCAAGCTCATCCAGTCCAACCTAGCACCCAGCATCTAGACCATGGCACTAAATGCCTCATCGAGTCTTTTCTTGAACACCTAAACCAGATTTGAGGCTGCAGAGCTCTGGAAATAGTTCTCTCCATTTCAGTCCTTTGTTCCCTCCTTGGTGCTTTACTTTATGGAATCATAACATATCATCAACCAGGTTGGAAGAGAGCTCCAAGATCATCCAGTCCAACCTAGCACCCAGCCCTGGCCAATCAACCAGACCATGGCACTAAGTGCCTCATCCAGGCTTTTCTTGGACACCTCCAGGGATGGTCTGGAGTTTTCCTGTGTGCAGCTTCTGGTAGTTAAAGACCTTTTTTAAGTTAATACATTGGGATTCTGTTGCCTGCAGGAAGCTTTAGGGCTGGGTGCTAGGTTGGACTGGATGATCTTGGAGGTCTCTTCCAACCTGGTTGATTCTATTCTATTCTAATTGAAGTTGTACCTTCTGTGGAGCTGCAGCCACTCCCAAGTCACATAAAATCAGAGAGTAGCTAACAGCCTAACTCCTGGTAGCTTACTCCAGAGTCCCAGTGGGCTTGAGCTGAAGTCCTCCTGCCATCCCTCCAGGCACTGGAGAAGTGAAACTGTTTGGAGTGATTCCTAATTAGCAAAACCAAAGAGTTTATAGGAGTACACAGCTAGAACACAGCCTTATGCAGTACCCCTTAGGACTGGACGTTAAAATGGTCACATTTGTCTTGGATATTGCTTGTAGTGTACGAGGGAATGAATAAATGTATGGGCCTGGTGAATAATAAAAGCCTTTTGGAAAGAGGGATGGAAGTTACATAATTGACAGCTCTTCAGTGAGTCCTCAGAGCCCTTAGTTGCCACTTAGCTTTGTCAGAGCAGTTGTTGCTGCAGATAAATGAATTCCATGGGCTTTGGCCATCATGAAGGGAATCTGGACCCTTTGCTTAATAGGAGGGGGGAGAAGAAATTAGCTGTGCCTTATTGGTGTTCCATGAGGATGTCAGATGTGCTCTTCTTTAGCAGGCCCTCCAGAGGAAAGTGGTGAATGGTTGCCTGCCCCCTCCCCCTTTATTTCTTAACTGCATTTAAAATGAGTGATTTAAAGCTGCTTAAAAGTGGGAATTCACATTCCTGGAGATGCTGCAGAACAAAAAGCAGCTAAAAAAAAAAAAGCAGAGCAAGAAGCAGAAGTTTTGTAGTTTAATCAGGAATTAAAATGCCTTAGAAGAGGTTTGTTTCCATGATGTTGAGCTTCCCCCAGTATGAATGGGTTAGAAATGAGGGTGTGAATAGGTTTGTTAGTATTCCATGAGGGCTTCTCAGTGAAGGTTTGTGTATCCCCACCCCCCAAAGTGATGTTTGGAGAGGCCACAGGTTAGCTCTGGACTGAAGTCTTTCAGTGGTAAGAGCATCTCGGTAGGACGAGGGAGGTTCTTCTGCCCCTGTGCTCAGCACTGCTCAGGCCACACCTTGAGTGCTGTGTCCAGTTCTGGGCTCCTCCATTGCAGAGAGCTGTTGAGATGCTGGAAGGTGTTGAGAGAAGGGCAGCAAGGCTGGGGAGGGGCCTGGAGCACAGCCCTGTGAGGAGAGGCTGAGGGAGCTGGGGGTGTGCAGCCTGCAGCAGAGGAGGCTCAGGGCAGAGCTCATTGCTGCCTGCAGGGAGGCTGTAGCCAGGTGGGGTTGGGCTCTTCTCTGAAACAACCAGCAACAGAACAAGGGGACACAGGCTGAAGCTGTGGCAGGGCAGGTCTAGGCTGGATGTTAGGAGGAAGTTCCTGGCAGAGAGAGTGATTGGCATTGGAATGGGCTGCCCAGGGAGGTGGTGGAGTGGCTGTGCCTGGAGGTGTTGAAGCCAAGGCTGGCTGGGGCACTTAGTGCCATGGTCTGGTTGATTGGGCAGGGCTGGGTGCTAGGTTGGGCTGGATGAGCTTGGAGCTCTCTGCCAACCTGCTTGATTCTATGATTCTGTGATTCTAAAACTCTTTCTTTTTGCACTGCTGTGTTTACAGCTGCAGTTGCTGAGTTGTCAGGCTCTCAGTGTTTGATGAGATCCTGCCTTGTAACAGCACTGCGTGGCAGAGGCAGCTCTGCCCATTTCACGTGGCGCAGCAATGAAGGCATTGCTGAGCCTCCTCCAGGTCACACCATTGCTGGGGGATTGCACCCAGCACCCATTTAGGAGGGCTGGGCCCATCTGAGAAGCTGTAAACCTGTAAACAAGGAGGAGAAACTCAGAGTTGCATCTCTGAAGTCAACACAGGTGCACGAAGCAAAGCCTTTGGTGTCCACCTTCAGGGTCAGCCGTTGAAAGCCTCCTGGAAGGTGATTTGTGGGTTAGAGATTCTAGTGCTTTTTTTCCCTCTTGTGCTTTTTGTCTCTCATTAAAGAAGCAGTCTGTGTGTGAGGTAACCTCTCTGCCTGAGCCAGGATGTCTGTGCACAGGGCAGGTTTAGCAGTACAGAGCTGTTGTGGTTTGCTTGGTTATTTCCAACAGCATTACGTCAGAATCACAGAACTGGTTTGGTTGGAAACGACCTTTAAGGTCATTGAGTCCAACCATTCTCTAGCTCTACCAAGTCTGCCCAGGGGGGTTGTGGAGTCTTCCTCTCTGGAGATGCTCCAAACCCACCTGGATGCCTTCCTGTGTAGTCAGGTATAGGAGATCCTGCTCTGACAAGAGGGTTGGACTGGATGAGCTTTGGAGGTCCCTTCCAGCCCCTGACACTCTGTGATTCTGCTAACTGTGTTCCTGACTGACCTTGTGCAGGGACCTCTGGAAGGAACCAGCTCAGTAAATGCCTCATCCCATCTTGCAGTCCTTGGATGTCATCCTTCATACCAATCAGATTGGAGTTTCAAAGCTGCTCACTGCATGAATCCCACTTTTTTAGATGAGTTTATCCAGCTCTGAGTTCTGCTTGGCACTGCTGCCCGCGTTCAGCTCGGGGAAGTGGCTGTGGCTGTGCTCTGCTGCTCAGTGCTGTGCTCCCTGGGGCTGCATTTCAGCTCCTTCAGCTCTCTGCGGGCAGCTCCTCTGCATCCTTCCTGCCTGTTGGGGTCTGGCAAAGGGACCACAAGGAGTAGCCAGTGCCAACCCCCCTGCCATGCCCAGGGACACCCTACCCTAGAGCAGGCTGCACACAGCCTCAGCCAGCCTGGCCACAAACACCTCCAGCCATGGGGCCTCAACCACCTCCCTGGGCAACCCATTCCAGCCTCTCACCACTCTCCTGCTCAACAACTTCCTTCTCACCTCCAGCCTCACTCTCCCCACCTCCAGCTTTGCTCCATTCCCCCCACTCCTGCCACTCCCTCACAGCCTCAAAAGTCCCTCCCCAGCTTTTTTGTAGCCCCTTTCAGATCCTGGCAGGCCACAAGAAGGTCACCTGGGAGCCTCCTCTGCTCCAGCCTGCACAGCCCCAACTCTTTCAGTCTGTGCTCACAGCAGAGCTGCTGCAGCCCTCTCAGCATCCTCCTGGCCCTGCTCTGGACACTCTCCAGCATCTCCACATCCCTCTTGTCCCAAGGGCTCCAGAACTGGCTGCAGTACTCCAGGTGGGGTCTCAGCAGAGTGCAGCAGAGGGGGAGAATCCCCTCCCTGGCCCTGCTGGCCACACTGCCGCTGCTGCAGTGGCTTTCTGGGCTGCAAGTGCACACTGCTGGCTCCTGCTGAGCTTCTCCTCCACCAGCACCCCCAAGTCCCTCTCCTCAGGGCTTCTCCCCAATCACTCACTGCCCAGCCTGGATTGGTGCTTGGCATTGCCCCGACCCAGCTGCAGGATGCTGCACTTGGTCTCGTTGAACCTTCTGAGGCTGGCTTGTGCCCACCTCTGCATGCTGCAGCAGAAGATGCTGTGAATGGCTGTGTCAGTGCTGGAGAGGTATCTGAGAGGCATCAGTCTGCTTTCTCCAGCCTGTCTTCCTTCCCAGGGTATTTTTAACTCAGTTCAAGAGACTGCTCGTTATGGCTGATTACATTATTGGCCATTTTTTTTGGTCTCCTTTGATGCCTGTGCCAGTCATGCTTATGTAAAGGGGCTTGATGATGTTGAATGGTTAAGAATGAACAAATGCAGCGGGGATTCAATTGCTGTTTTGCTCTCCAGCACAAGTGTTCTTTCTAAATCAAGGCTGACCACTTACTGTGCCAGTCAGCGACGGCATCGCAGACGTGGAGCAGCTATTCCCTTTCCCTTTGCTTTAAGGAGAAGTGTTGTTTGCTTGAGGTGCTCTGCTTCATTTGGAGCTTTTAGAAATGTCTCATCTGTGAGTGCTCTGTATGACTTCAGTCAGATTTGGTGGTGCCTGATCTCGATGCCAGCTGCGGAGTCCTGGGTGTTGTGCGTACCTCTCGAGAGCAGTGCCCTGTCCTCTGTCCAGACAGGGAGCTGGAAGTTATCACTGAGTTGTTGTTGTTGTTGTTGTTGATGGCTTCTTTCAGGTGCTTTGAAGATGCAATTTCTTACTCACACAGGCATCCATCTCAGGTGGTCCATGCAGTTCTAAGATTCATAGATTCAAAGAATGGTTTAGGTTGGAAGGGACCTTAAAGGTCATCCGGTTCCACCCCCCCTGCCACAGGCAGGGACACTTCCCACTAGCCCAGATTGCTCAGGGCCTCATCCAGCCTGGCCCTGAACGTCTCCAGAGAGAAGACATCCACAAGCTCCTTGGGCAAGCTGTGCCAGTGTCTCCCCACCCTCACTGTCAAGAATTTCTTCCTGATCTCCAGTCTCAATCTCCTCTCTTCCAGCTCAAAGCCGTTCCCCCTCATCCTATCACTACAAGCCCTCATCGAAAGTCCCTCTCCAGCCTTCTTGTTGGTCCCCTCCAGGTGCAGCTTTCGAGCACCTGATAATGGTGCTTGAGAAGACCTCCCTGCAATGTCCTTTACTACTCCATTAATTAGTTGACACAGCTCTTCCATTTCAAGCTTTTAAGAGCTTTGTGAGTGTTTTCCAGTAGCCTGACAGAGCCTTCCCACGGGTGCAGTAAATGCTGAGCTGCTGCGAACTGAGGGACACGTCGTGCTCCAAAGTCATCTCTTGCTGCTGCCACATCCCTGCTTTGCTCTGATGTTTAGCAGATAGCTGGCTGGGTAGTTAGGCTGCTCCTCAGGCAGAGCAAGTCACCCTCCAGGGCGAGTTAGCTTTCTTTTGGCCCAGCACCCTGCGATGATGCGTGGAGATTGGGAGGCTCAGCGGTAGGATGGGCTGTGGCAGCCAACAGTTGGATTGTCTTGAACTGCCAAAGCCCCTCAGTCAGGGAAGCACACACACTTCTTTCATCCAGCTTGGCAGGCCCAGCCAGGCCCTTTCTGCAGAAGAATTGCCATCAGTGAGGTATTCAGGAGAAAAAATGACTGTTCAAAAATGACTGTGCAAAAAAAAAAACAACCCACCCAGAAAGGACAAAATTTCATCCTACCATGGCAGGGATGCTCCATTAGCAACTTCTTTGCCTCTCTGTATTCAGACAGAGCAGGGTCTCTGTGTGCTTGATTCATCACACTTGGCTTGAGAGAGAGCACAACATCTCCAGATAGCGGCGAGGCTGATTTTGTCGTGCTTCAATGTCCCTTTCATTCAGCCCCTGCTCAATAGAGCTTTGTGGAGTTCTCTCTCCTAGAGGCTGTGGCTGCTGCTGCAGAGGCAGGAGCGGTGTGGAAATATGGACCATAAAAAATATTGGCAAACTGGTGGCTCTCAAAAATATGACCTGTGCTTAGAGCAACAGCAAAGTGTTTATTTGACTTTTAAATCATGGCATCTCAGTGGCTTTTGATTCTTTGGAGCCTCTAAACAAAAGTGTTATCACACTTTTGGAGCCCCAGCTCACTGTGGCTTGCTGGGAGCTGGGGGGGGGGGTTAAGCTAGGGCAGAGCTGCAGGGCAAAACATGCCCCTGTGGTCAAACTAAAATCCCTTCCTGATAGGGCATCACAGCTCTTGGTGGTAGTGCCATGCAGAGAGGACCTGAGCCAGAGCCTGCAGCAAATGTGGCACTGGAAAGGAGGGAGAAAAGGGCCTTGGCTAAGCCAGCTGCAAACTGCACCACCTTGCAAGGAGCTGAAGCCTTGCTCCCCGATTGCACCTCTTATGGTGTGGGTCTTGTCTGCAGAAACTGGTGATGATCTGGAGCAGGGGATTGAGTCCAGCATCAATAAGGTTGCAAATGGCACCAAGCTAGGAGCAGTGTGGAGCTGTTGGAGGGTAGCAGAGCCCTGGAGAGGGACCTGGCCAGGCTGGATGGGTGGGCAGAGGCCAATGGGATGAGACTGAACAAGGCCAGGTGCAGGGTTCTGCACTTTGGCCACAACAACCCCAAGCAGCACTACAGGCTGGGGGCAGAGTGGCTGAGAGCAGCCAGGAAGAAAGGGCCCTGGTGGTACTGATAGATAATAGCTGAAGATGAGGCAGCAGTGTGCCCAGGTGGGCAGCAGAGCCAATGGCATCCTGGGCTGGCTGAGGAGCAGTGTGGGCAGCAGGACAAGGGAGGTTCTTCTGGCCCTGTGCTCAACACTGGTCAGGCCAAACCCTGAGTACTGTGTCCAGTTCTGGGCTCCTCCATTGCAGAGAGATGTTGAGGTGCTGGAAGGTGTCCAGAGAAGGGCCTGGAGCACAGCCCTGTGAGGAGAGGCTGAGGGAGCTGGGGGTGTGCAGCCTGCAGAAGAGGAGGCTTAGGGCAGACCTCACTGCTGCCTGCAGCTGCCTGCAGGAAGGCTGTAGCCAGGTGGGGTTGGGCTCTGCTGCCAGGCAGCCAGCAACAGAACAAGGGGACACAGTCTCAAGTTGTGCCAGGGCAGGTCTAGGCTGGATGTTAGGAGGAAGTTCATGGCAGAGAGAGTGATTGGCATTGGAATGGGCTGCCCAGGGAGGTGGTGGAGTGGCTGTGGCTGGAGGTGTTGAAGCCAAGCCTGGCTGGGGCACTTAGTGCCATGGTCTGGTTGATTGTCTAGGGCTGGGTGCTAGGTTGGGCTGGCTGAGCTTGAAGGTGTCTTCCAACCTGCTTGATTCTGTGATTCCATGAAAAGAAAGATCTGGAGTGGGGCACACTCGTGATAGCTGGCAGTGTTTCATGGTGGTGATGCTGTGTGGTCTGTCAGCAGGAGTTTGTTTTCATAGAATCATAGAACAGTTTGAATTGGAAGCAGCTTTAAAGATCATCCAGTTCCAACCTCTCTGTCATGGGCAGTGCCACCTCCTACCAGACCACCTTGCTCAAGGCCCCTTCCAATCTGCATTTGAACCATTCCAGGCTTGGAGCCCCAACAGCTTCTCTGGGCAACCTGTTCCAGTGCCTCATCACCCTCATGGGGGATCAGTTTCTTCCTAATGTCTGACCTCAGTCAAGCTTCATCTGTTTCAAGCCATCACCCTTTGTCCTGTCACTCCATGCCTTTGTGAAATGTCCCTTCACAGCTCACCTGTAGCCCCCTTCAGGTCCTGGCAGGCTGCTCTAAGGTCTCCTAACCTCCTCCGTGCTGAACAGCCCCAACTCTCTCAGCCTGCATTCATAGGAGAGGTTCTTCAGCCTGATCATCTTCTGGACCTGCTCTAACAGTTTGATGTCCTTCTAGTGTTAGGGGCTTCAGAGGTGGGCCCAGCACTGAAGATAAGGTCTCAGGAGGGACTCCTTCTCCTCTTCCAAAGAAATGCTGTTGCATCTGTTTACTTGGTTGGTCAGTGGTGGAAGCCTGTCTCTCTCTCCCTGACAGCAGACTGTGTTCTGCCCTTTGGAACATCATTTGGGCAACTGGAGGGAGGAAGAGGCTCTGCACTTTGGCCTTTTGGTCCCCAAATTAATGATGGGATTGATGATCAAATGCTGCTCAAGTCTAGTGGCACATTGTTCATAGAATCATAGAATCAACCAGGTTGGAAGAGACCTCCAAGCTCATCCAGTCCAACCTATCCCCCAGCCCTATCCAATCAACTAGACCATGGCACTAAGTGCCTCATGGTTTGTGGGACAGAGATGTGAGCTAAGTGGGAGCAGCTGCCCTAAGAGTGTGGTTTGGGGAGGGGGCAAAGCATGGGCCAGAGCAGCTTCAGAATGGCTTGTGTATGAATGTGCAGGGCAGCTTAACTCAAGGGAGAGTGGAATTCCCCCAGCCTAGAGAGAAAAGTGGATGGAGGAGTTTGGTTCTCTGGGGCTGCTGAGCATCTGCTGGCTCAGGGTGATGCTTTTACAGCCCATTGCTGAGGGGGTTTGCAGGTTGCTGTGCCTCTGAAAGGACAGCACTCGGTGTTCATCTGCCTTCACTTGGTGCTATTTTTGCAGCTCTCTGTGTTCAGCTGGCTCAGAATAACGTGCTTGTCACTCACCTGTCAGCCAAGGAATGCAACTTGCTTCAGACTTCCTTCCCCTGAGAGTAGCTCCAAGAGGAGGAATATCTTCATTTACCAAAAAATTCCATGCTGTCCTCTCCCTGTGTGCTCTTAAAAGGCAGGTGTTTACAAGAAGTCTTCTCTTCGGGGTTGACCTAGTTCAGGATGCTGCTGTGCAGCAGGTCAAGGTCTTGGAGTGAAGTTTTTAACATCCTAGGATGCTGTTGGAGTTGTGGAGAATCGTGGATGGGATCTTCCAGATCACCTGTACCAGCAGATGGTTTTGTTTGATGAATTGAAGCATGCCTGGAGGAGCACCTGCCTGATACTGCACTCTCTGAGTAGCTTAGCAGTATACAGGCGTCACAGAAGGGTTGGAAGGGACTTTAGAGATCATCTACTCCAGCCTCCACACCGTGGGCAGGGATGCCTCTCAACTAGACTCAGCTGCTCAGTGCCTCATCCAGCTTGGCCTTGAACAACTCCAGGGCAACCTGTGCCAGAGTCTCACCACCCTCATACTCAAGGACCTCTTCCTCAAACCCAGCCTAACGCTACTCTCCCTCAGCTTAAAGCCATTCCCCCTTGCCCTGTTGCTAGATACCCTTATGAAAAGTCCCTCTCCAGTCTTCCTGTAGACTCCCTTCAGGTCTTGGAAAGCAGCTCTAAGGTCTCCCTGGAGCCTTCTCATCTCCAGACTGAACAACTCCAGCTCCCTCAGCCTGTCCTCACAGCAGAGTTGAAGCCAGCTCCTTCCCGTACCCGTGTCCTGTCGCAGAGGTGTGCCCTGTGCAGCATCAGCAGAACAGCTTGAGCTTTGCAACCCCACTGCACCACTTGCATGGCTGAATTGCTTGATGAGCCTCCAAGTCCTTCTGGGCTGACAGGCAGAAGGGTAGAGGAATGTTGCAAGGGAAAGGCAGCATTCCTCAGAACCCTTAATCCTCGACTGCATGAGAGCTGGATTGGGTTTTTGAGTTGTGTGGTTGCTGCTGTCTCACTCGAGTGGGAATAGGCTTTGGAGCTGGAACTGCAAGGACTGCCAGTGATGCCCTGCTACATTTGGCTGGAGAGAGCTTAACCCAGTCAGCAGTAACAGCAATCTGTCTGCTTGACTATGAGTTTCTGGCCTGATGGGTTATGATGTTTTGCCAGAGAAGGAACACATCTCCATAGTGATTCAAAATTGAGGGGGTGTGAGCAAACCTGCAGGCTCTGTAGTTCACAGGGTCACAGAATGGCTTGGGTTAGGAGGGACCCCACAGATCATCTAGTTCCAACCATCCTGCCATGGCCAGGAACACCTCCTGCTAGACCAGGTTGCTCAAGGCCTCATCCAACTTTGACCTTGAACACCTCCAGCAAAGGGGCATCGAGACTCCATGATGGGTTACTGGTGATTGCTGGGAGCAGGCAAAGAACTTCCCTACAAGGGGAAGTAAACCCCAGTTCTAACATCTGTGTTTTGCTTGCTCCCACACAGGTGGCCAACTTAGCCTGTTCTATCTCCCAACAACGAGGAAAGAGTGAAATTAACTCCCAGTTCTAACATCTGTGTTTTGCTTGCTCCCACACAGGTGGCCAACTTAGCCTGTTCCATCTCCAACAACGAGGAAGGAGTGAAATTAACCCCCAGTTCTAACATCTGTGTTTTGCTTGCTCCCACACAGGTGGCCAACTGAGCCTGTTCCATCTCCCAACAACGAGGAAAGAGTGAAATTAACCCCCAGTTCTAACATCTGTGTTTTGCTTGCTCCCACACAGGTGGCCAACTTAGCCTGCTCCATCTCCAACAACGAGGAAAGAGTGAAATTAACCCCCAGTTCTAACATCTGTGTTTTGCTTGCTCCCACACAGGTGGCCAACTTAGCCTGCTCCATCTCCAACAACGAGGAAAGAGTGAAATTAACCCCCAGTTCTAACATCTGTGTTTTGCTTGCTCCCACACAGGTGGCCAACTGAGCCTGTTCCATCTCCCAACAACGAGGAAAGAGTGAAATTAACTCCCAGTTCTAACATCTGTGTTTTGCTTGCTCCCACACAGGTGGCCAACTTAGCCTGCTCCATCTCCAACAACGAGGAAGGAGTGAAATTGGTTCGCATGTCAGCCAGCCAGCTCGAAGCCCTGTGCCCACAGGTGAGGAAGAGCATAAGAGCATAAGACAGACCCTAACAAACAGGGCAGCTGGTCCTGTTCAGTGCACATCTTGGCCTCTTAGTGCTGTCTGTGGACTTGCTGCAGAGCTTCACTTTTTCCTTAGCACCTGTAGAGAACGAAATGCAGTGTAGGCTTGGAGACCTACCCACTGTAAAGTACCTGACAAAGGAATTAGTGAGGGGGAAAAAAGTCCTTTTTCACTTAATAGCTCTAATTCCATTTGGCCAGAACATTCAGCAAGCCAGTAAAGTGGGGAGGCTTTGCTGGTTTACCCTGCACAGTTGTGTCACAGGGAGATGTCTTCTGAAGTTGTTACCACTACTCCTGTGCATGCTCTTAAGATGAATTATAGATAAGTTATGTTTTGCCTGAGTAGAATATAAATACATCCTCCCCCAAAAGAAATCAAATAGATCTTCACAGAGCAAAATGAAGGGAAGCTGGCAGGAAGTGAACCTGGTCTGAACCTGGCTGAAACCACCTTTTAATTAATAACCTTCTAAAGGAAACAAGGAAATGAAGTTCCTCTGGGTGTTAGGTTATCCTCTTCCATTTTGACAGCCCTGATGTTTCAAATGTCAGCAACCAGATACTTGGATGAACCCCTGAAGACTACAGTGCACTGTCAGCCCTTGTAATTCCCAGCTCTGAATGCAGCAGGAAATTCAGATCTAAACCAGCCAAACAAGCTGCTCTTGTTAACGAGGAGCTGGTGGAAAATACATGCTCCAAAAATCAGTCCAGTGACATTTGGTGAAAGTAAGGTCTATTACAGCAAGGTTATTTGGAAGCTGTTCAGGCTTCCCCATATTTATTGGCCTTTTTAAAACCAGGTTTAAAGGAAGAGAAATATGTTCACCTGTCCCTGCCTCAGCAGGAGGGGAGTTTGGAGGCAGTAGGTGCAGGAAGCTTGAAGAGCAGAGCTGTTTTTCCCTTTTATTACTCTTAAGTGACAGGGTGAAGATTCCAACCTTGGTGATTCTAAAATAGGAATCTGCATATAAAATATTGAGTACTGTCTAGGAGGTCTTCTGTCCTGCTGGGGTGGACATTTGTGCTTCACAGATTCATAGAATGATTTGGCTTGGAAGGGACCTTAAAGATCATCCACCTCCAACCCCTCTGCCGGGGGCAGGGGCACCTCCCACCAGCCCAGGTTGCTCAAGGCTTTATCCAGCCTGGCCTTGAACACCTCCAGGGAGGAGGCATCCACAGCCTCCCTGGGCAACCTGTGCCAGTGTCTCACCACCCTCACTGGAAAGAATTCCTTCCTCATTTCCAATCTAAATCTGCTCTCCTCAAGCTTCAATCCATTCCACCTCCTCCTATCACTACAAGCCCTTGTCAAAAGTCCCTCCCCAGCTCTCCTGGAGCCTCTTTTAGGTACTGGAGAGCTGCTCTCAGGTCTCCCTGCAGCCTTCTCTTCTCCAAGCTGAACACCCCCAACTCTCTCAGCCTTTCCCCACAGGGGAGGTTCTCCAGCCCTCTGATCATCTTAGTGGCCTTCTCTGAACCCTCTCCAGCGCTTCCATGTTCCTCATGAATCTGGGGCACCAGAACTGGAGGCAGTGCTCCAGCAGAGTGAAGGGGAAGAATCCCCTCCCTGTCTTGCTGCTGCCCCTGCTTTGGATGCAGGCAGCACAGGGCTGCCTGCTGGGCTGCCAGCACACCTGGGTCACACTCCTTGTGTCAGCCCCTGGGGCTAGTGCCTCAGCTGTGTTGGCTGTGCAGTTCTGTGCCTCCTGCATCTGGGGCAAGTGGTGTCTATGGCTGGTGGAAAGCAAAGGTCAGTTCTTAGAGTGGGAGCAAAGCATGTGGAAGCAAAAGCTTTTAAAAATACATCTTACCTGGTAGAAGGTCTTGCAGCTTCCTACAGGAACCAGCTAGGCTGGCTGGAATGCTTGGAGTTATCACCAAACTCCTGGTGTCTAATGTGTGTGTTGGTCCAAACAAGCGCTGATGCTTTGGAAAATCAGCACCTTAAAGAGAGCTTTGCTTAGAATCTCAATGTTTCTGGTAGCTGTCCAAGTCTGTGGGGGTGTTTTCCCCTCCTTGATGCTGAAATTGGGTGTGCTTCAAACTCTCTCTCTTTGCTTTTCCAACAACCTACCTATTTAAGTCAATCCCCCTTCATAAAATAAACACTGTGCCAGTCGACGTGAAGTAACGAGCAAACTCCTGTCCCCAAAGCACTCCCCAGAGCTGCTGAAGTGCAGTGGTTAACCTTTGCCTTCAGGGATTATGGATAATGTATTTAACAGGCCCTGGAAGCTTTGATTATCTACAAATGGAGCAGGCCTCTAACTAGAGGATTTGGGCTGTACAAAGGTCACATCCCAGCCTCCGAGCCTGCACTTTTAGATGCTCCTCTCCACAGTCTTGCTTTAATTTCAGGGTTGTCACCAAGAGATTAGGAAATGACACTATAGATGTTTGTAGCACTTGAAAGAGGGCTTTTAAGTTCCATTACATGTTCTCTGGTTGAGTCCTTAATGCTCTGAGAGTGTTTAAACATGTTGCAGATCCTGAGAGCTAATGAGGGGCACTTGTCTAAACTGTTTTACAAATGGCATCTGTGTTTTCTCCTCACAACACAGAAAGCTGCCTTGTGCCAGCCTGAAGTGACACAGCACACTTCCATCTTCCTCAGCAGCATCACTGCACCCTCCCCAAACTTTGCTTGTTCTCTAAGAACCTCTAGGTATAAAGAGTCAGGAACGTTTCCTTTTTCAGGCAGTTACCTGTTTATTTGGCAGTTTATTCCTGACAACATTCACAGCTGTGCTCCTCGAGTCTATTCAGGTGGCTGTGATGAGCAAATGGAATCATAGAATTAACAGGTAGGAAGAGAGCTCCAAGCTCAGCCAGCCCAACCTAGCACCCAGCCCTGCCCAACCAACCAGACCATGGCACTGAGTGCCCCATCCAGGCTTGGCTTCAACACCTCCAGGCACAGCCACTCCACCACCTCCCTGGGCAGCCCATTCCAATGCCAATCACTCTCTCTGCCAACAACTTCCTCCTAACATCCAGCCTAGACCTGCCCTGGCACAGCTTGAGACTGTGTCCCCTTGTTCTGTTGCTGCTTGCCTGGCAGCAGTGCCCAACCCCACCTGGCTGCAACCTCCCTTCAGGTAGCTGTAGACAGCAATGAGCTCTGCCCTGAGCCTCCTCTGCTGCAGGCTGCACCCCCCCAGCTCCCTTAGCCTCTCCTCACAGGGCTCTGCTCCAGGCCCCTCCCCAGCCTTGCTGCCCTTCTCTCAACACCTTCCAGCACCTCAACATCTCTCTTGACTTGAGCAGCCCAGAACTGGACACAGCACTCCAGGGGTGGCCTGAGCAGTGCTGAGCACAGGGGCAGAAGAACCTCCCTTGTCCTGCTGCCCACACTGCTCCTGAGCCAGCCCAGGATGCCATTGGCTCTGCTGCCCACCTGGGCACACTGCTGCCTCACCTTCAGCCTACTATCCACCAGCACCCCCAGCTCCCTCACTGCCTGGCAGCTCTCAGCCACTCTGTCCCCAGCCTGCAGTGCTGCTTGGGGTTGTGGTGGCCAAAGTGTAGAACCTTGCAGTTGTTCAGTCTCCTCCCCTTGGCCTCTGCCCAGCCATCCAGCCTGGCCAGATCCCTCTGCAGGGCTCTCCTACCCTCCAACAGCTTGGTGTCATCTGCAAACTTCCTGCTGCTGGACTCAATCCCCTGCTCCAGAGCATCAATAAAGACACTGACCAGGCCTGTGCCCAGCACTGATCCCTGGGGCACAGCACCAGTGCCAGCTGCCAGCTGGATGTGGCACCATTCACCACCACTCTCTGGGCCCAGCCCTGCAGCCAGTTCTTGACCCATATCAGAGTGAATCTGCCCAAGGCACGAGCTGCCAGCTGTGCCAGGAGCTGCTTGGAATGTGTGAATTAAGGACAAAACACAGATTTAATTCACCATTATCTGCTGATCTACCTCCTTTTTTTTTTGCTCAGGGAGGATTTCTCCAGGAAAATGCTGAACTCACAGTCAAGTCAGTCAGTAATTACAATAAGTCTCTGCAACTCAAGTGCCTCTGTCAATACCACCCAGAAATGTGATGTATGAAAGTGAATTCAAGGTATTGCTGTGGTTGCAAAGATGAAACGGAGATTTAATGCACTCGAGTCCCAGGTAGCCTCTTAAACAGCGTGGCTGAGTAGAGGCCAGTCTGAGAGCAGGGAATTCCAGGGGTAAAGAATGATTTCTGCAGAAATCAATCCTTAGAGTTAATTATAAAAGCTGTGTCTCCAGTAGAGCACTCACTCAGTCCCTCGCCATAAAGGAGGCTTTGGGAGCCCGCAGCAGCAGCAGGGAATGTGCCACCCTTCAGAGTGCTCAGGCAAAGCTGGGGAAGTCTGTTGCAGGAAGGAGAAGATGCAGAAAGTTTTTCACCTGAAAAGTCTCTCCAGAATCACAGAATGGCTAAGGCTGGAAGGGACCTCAGAGATCATTCCCTCCATGGGCAGGGACACCTCTTAACTGAACTTGGTTGTCCAATGGCTCATCCAGCTTGGGCTTGAACACCTCCAGGGAAGAGGCATCCACGAGGACTCTGAGCAGCAGTTTCTGGAGAAGAGGAGGCTCAGAGTTGGCCTCATTGCTGCTTACAACTAACTACCTGCAGGGAGGCTGTAGCCAGGTGGGGTTGGGCTCTGCTGCCAGGCACCCAGCAACAGAAGAAGGGGACACAGTCTCAAGCTGTGCCAGGGCAGGTCTAGTCTGGATGTTAGGAGGAAACTCCTGGCAGAGAGAGTGATTGGCATTGGAATGGGCTGCCCAGGGAGGTGATGGAGTCTCTGTGCCTGGAAGTGTTGAAGCAAAGCCTGGCTGGGGCACTTAGTGCCATGGTCTGGTTGATTGGCATGGGCTGGGTGCTAGGTTGGGCTGGGGGAGCTTGGAGGTCTCTTCCAACCAGGTTCATTCTATTCTGTTCTATTCTATATGTCTCACCACCTTTGTACTGAATAGCTTCTCCCTAAGATCCAGTCTAACCCTGTGCTCCCTCACCTTCAAACCATTCCTTCTTGTCCTGTCTCTAGACACCCTTAGGAAAAGTCCCTCTGCAGCCTTCCTGTAGGACCTCTTCAGGTACTGGAAAGCTGCTCTGAGCTCTCCCTGGAGTCTTCTCTTCTCCAGGCTGAACAACCCCAGCTGTCCTCACAGCAGAGGCCCTCCAGCCCTTAGCTCATCTTTGTGGCCCTCCTCTGGACCTTCTCCAGCAGTTCCATGCCCCACGATGGGGAAGCAAGCAGTTAAATTCCTTTAGTATTGCTGGGGATCAGCTCTTCCTGAAGAGTAGCATCACCCCTCATGTTTGTGAGCCCCCAGCCAGTGAGCACAGGAGGTTGAAGACTTAGTGTGGTACTCAGAGCTCTCTTTCAACGTAGAAGGAGCTGTAGCCAGCTGGGTGACTCGTGTTAGTCTGGGTGTGCAGGGGAGGAAGGAGGCAGTGTTAGGAGGTCACTGATGGCTTTCATGGTGAAGCCATGGCTGACAAGCCTGCCTGAGTTCTCCTTTGGTTTTGAGGACATGCATTGCTAGAACTCTGCAGATCAAGGTCAGAGAACTTTGTCCAGCATCTAGCAGGAGTTCCCTGCTGCCTCATGCCTCGCCCAGGTGGTGAGGGAAGCAGGTCAGCCTGTGGGGGCGTTAAGGTGGAGGAACCAAAGTCCTCCAGTTAAGTGTTTGTAAAGGGAAAAAAAAATGCTGAAGCTGTCTTTCCTGATGGCAGTGGAAAAGTACTGCTGGGAACTGCTTGGAACTGTTGCCTGTGCTTCCATTTGCCTAGCAGAGCACTGGGGGAAGCTTTCTTTGCCCCCTTGCTCCACGCAGAGCTTGCCAGCGGTAAATTAGCGCAAAGAGTTTATCTCAGCTCCACCAAACCTGGATCCTCACTCCTGACTCTGCCTTCTGAGTCCTCTTTCCAAGAAGTGCTTGCTTTGGGAGCCTGCAAATGCTGTTTTGTAACAAGGTTTTGCATTAAAGATGTCTGAGGAGGGAGCAGAACCATCGGAGTGTTTCTGATCATACAAGCTGGAGGTGTTTAGCAAGCAACGGTGAAGATGCCCCAGCACAGCTCTTGAAAGGGAGGAGTGTTGCTCCAGCCTTTTGATGTGACAGTCTGCTGTCACTTGCAGCTGCTCTTACCAGCTCTATGTTGACTTGCTGACGCTTTAAAGCCTCTCTGAAGTTCATCTCTCAACTTCTAACCCGAGCTGAGAGTTTTGGAAGGTAATTGTGGAGTAGAATTGCTATCAGGTTGGCTGTTTGCTTCTGCCTCGCCCTTGGGACTCATCATCTGCTGGGGGTGTGCTGCAGGAGCAAGGTAGTTTCTGCACTTCCTTGGGGTGGACATGCAAGACTTGTTCTCTCTTCTGGAAGGCTCTCAGCCCAGTGCTGGGCCTTTCCCATCTGCTGGCCAGACAGCCCATCCTCCTGAGAGGCTCCCCCTCTACACCCCACCTGGAGCTATGTGTCCAGGTCTGGAGTCCCTGTTACAGGAGAGATCTGGAGGTGCTGGAACATGACCAGAGAAGGGCCATGAGGATGATCAGAGGGCTGGAGCAGGACAGGTTGAAGGAGCTGGGGTTGCTCAGTTTGGACAAGAGAAGGCTCTGAGGAGAGCTTCTTGTAACCTTCCAGTATTTGAAGGGGGCTGAGGGACTTTGAGAATGTTGGTAGTGATAGGACTGGGAAAATGGAGCAAAACTACTCCACTCAGTCCTGTCACTATCCAACATCCTAAAAAGTCCCTCCCCAGCATTCTTGTAGCCCACTTCAGATCCTGGAAGGCCACAAGAAGGTCACCTCAGAGCCTTCTCTTCTCCAGACTCAACAGCCCCAACTCTTTCAGTCTGTGCTCACAGCAGAGCTGCTGCAGCCTCTCAGCATCCTCCTGGCCCTGCTCTGGACACTCTTCAGCATCTCCACAGCCCTCTTGTCCCAGGGGCTCCAGAGCTGGATGCAGTACTCCAGGTGGGGTCTCAGCAGAGCACAGCAGAGGGAGAGAATCCCCTCCCTGGCCCTGCTGGCCACACTTCTGCTGCTGCAGCCCAGGCTCTGCTTGGCTTTCTGGGCTGCAAGTGCACACTGCTGGCTCCTGTTGAGCTTCTCCTCCAGCAGCACCCCCAAGTCCCTCTCCTCAGGGCTGCTCTCCAGCCCCTCACTGCCCAGACTAGATCGGTGCTTGGCATTGCTTTGACACAGCTGCAGGACCTTGCCCTTGCTCTTGTTGCACCTCCTGAGCTTGGCTTGTGCCCACCTCTGCAGCCTGTCCAGCTCCCTCTGGATGGATCCTGCCCTCCAGCCTGGGCAGCAAACTTGCTGAGGCTGCACTCAGTGCCTCTGTCCATGGCACCCACAGAGATGCTGACCAAGACTGGTCCCAGGACTGATCCCTGAGGGACTCTGCTTGTCACTGCCTCCACTTGTCCATGGAGCCATTGACAGCCACTCTGGGTGCAGCCACCAAGCCACTTCTGTATCCATCAGTGCTCCACCCATCAAACCCATGTGTCACCAGCTTGAATACCTTGAACCTCACGAGGCTGAATGAAGCCTTGAGCAACCTGGGCAAGTGGAAAATGTCCCTTCCCATAGCAGGAGGGTTGGAACTGGGTGATCCTTGAGGTCCCTTCCAGTTGTGTGATTGTGTGAGTGGGCTCTGTGCCTTGCCTAGCCCAGCCTGGCTGAGCAGCCCCGGCACGCTTGGCTGAGTGCTGCCCATGAAGCAGGCTCCAGACAGTCCTGGGATTAAATTACATTGCCTTTTGATTATTATTTCTTTTTGGGAATGAAAATAAATTGCCCTTTTCTCCTATTAACATCTTCTTTTAATAATTGCTGTTCCACATCCTTAACCTTCCAATTCTGCAATGCGTGCAAAGCAATTTGCTGCTTATAGATTTCTGATGAGGCAGATGGGTTGCATGTGCTGAGCACACCTACTGACACAGAGAGGCAAAATAACCAGAGCAGGAGGAGCTCCAGGCACAGCTTCCAGAGAGCACACACATTAAAAACAAAACACTTCTCTGTTCCTGCACTTTGGCCACAACAGCCCCAAGCAGCGCTACAGGCTGGGGCCAGAGTGGCTGAGAGCAGCCAGGCAGAGAGGGAGCTGGGGGTGCTGGTGGATAGTAGGCTGAAGGTGAGGCAGCAGTGTGCCCAGGTGGGCAGCAGAGGCACTGGCATCCTGGGCTGGCTCAGGAGCAGTGTGGGCAGCAGGACAAGGGAGGTTCTTCTGCCCCTGTGCTCAGCACTGCTCAGGCCACCCCTGGAGTGCTGTGTCCAGTTCTGGGTTTCTCCATTGCAGAGAGCTGCTGAGGTGCTGGAAGGTGTTGAGAGAAGGGCAGCAAGGGATGGGAGGGGCCTGGAGCAGAGCCCTGTGAGGAGAGGCTGAGGGAGTTGGGGGGGTGCAGCCTGCAGCAGAGGAGGCTCAGGGCAGACCTCATTGCTGTCTGCAGCTACATGCAGGGAGGCTGTAGCCAGGTGGGGTTGGGCTCTGCTGCCAGGCAGCCAGCAGCAGAAGAAGGGGACACAGTCTCAAGCTGTGCCAGGGCAGGTTCAGGTTGGATGTTAGGAGGAAGTTCCTGGCAGAGAGAGTGATTGGCATTGGAATGGGCTGCCCAGGGAGGTGGTGGAGTGGCCGTGCCTGGAGGTGTCAAAGCCAAGCCTGGATGAGGCACTTAGTGCCATGGTCTGGTTGGTTGGCCAGCCTGGGTGCTAGGTTGGGCTGGAGGATCTTGGAGGTGTCTTCCAACCTGGTTGATTCTATGATTCAAAGTTCCAGCATCTCAGAGAAATCAGAACCCCCTCCCCTCCAATCCACCCCCTCAGATCAGCCAACCCCAAGTGTGACTGGCAGGCTTCCTCTCCTCCCTGAGTCCCCCCTTCCCTGGGGGCTGCTGGAGAAGGAGATAACTTCATTTTCCTTGCAGTTAAGAGACTTAACAACACAGAACAATTGTGTGTGTGTCCCTCCTCCTTTTTTTTCTCCTCTCTGAAAGCCTGTCAGATAGTTTGAATGTACTAATGAGCAGATCTGTCTCCAGACTGTTTAATTACAGGTGCTTGAAGCATTTTATTGGCATGGAGTAGGAATACTTCTATTAAAAACTTAACACTTGGGTTGCAGTTTTGTGTTGTGCAGGCTTTGCTGTGAAGAAGAGGCAGCAGAGGACAGGAGTGGCCATCAAAGAAACAATATCAGGAGCTTGAGCAGTTACTGATGCATAAAAACAGCAGCAAAGACAGGAGGAAGGGATGGGATTCTGTAGAAGGAGATAGTGGGTAAGGAGCCTGTTGTTTTTCCTTGCAGGCACAGTGTGAGCTGTGCAGTGCAGTAGCAGAACAGCTTCCAGAGAGTCCCTCAAACCCCCAAAGCCTCCAGCACTTGAAGTCAGTGAAATACAAAATGAACACAAATGGACACCAAAAGCAATAGCACTGAAGTTCTTGCTCTCATCAGACCCCACCTGGAGCACTCTATCCACTTCTGGTGCCCCCAGCATAAGTGGTACATGGAAGTGCTGGAGAGGATCTAGAGGAGGCTACCAAGATGATCAGAGGGCTGCAGAACCTCCCCTGTGAGGCCAGGCTGGGAGAGTTGGAGCTGTTCAGCCTGGAGAAGAGAAGGCTGCAGGGAGACCTCAGAGCAGCCTGCCAGTACCCAAAGGGGGCTCCAGGAGAGCTGGGGAGGGGCTTGTGACAAGGGCTTATAGTGACAGGATGAGGGAAAAAGGCTTTGAGCTGGGAGAGGGGAGAGTGAGACTGGAGATGAGGAAGAACTTCTCTGCAGTGAGGGTGGGGAAACACTGGCACAGGTTGCCCAGGGAGGTTGTGGATGCTCCCTCCCTGGAGGTGTTCAGGGCCAGGCTGGATGAGACCTTGGGCAACCTGGGCTGGTAGGAGATGTCCCTGCCCATGGCAGGGGGCTTGGAACTGGATGATCTTTAAGATCCTTCCCAACCCAAAGCATTCTGTGATCCCTTTAGCTTCTGCATTGCCTGGCACTATATATTCCCAGTCTTTGGCTCCAAATGGAGATGCCTTTTCTGTCTGTGGGGAGCTTGACAGGATAATTATCTGTTCATAATATGCAACCAGTAAATAATTTGACAGCAGCATGTGCCAAACTGGAAAGGGTCGTGGTGTTCCAGTAACAGCATCTGTGGGTCATTATGGCACTGTAACAACGAGAGTAAATCACAGAAGAGCTCTGCAGAGGTTCCTCCAGTCACTCTCTGCCTGTCTGGCAGGAGAGGGAAGTGCTCAAAGTCCCTTTTATACTCTGGAACAAAGTGTTGGGTATCAAAGCAAACTTTTCCTCCTTCTCGTGGTGCCTCAGAGCCTGTACACTTGCTGGTCACTGCCATTACAGCTTGTGACAGTGCAAAACAAGCCCTGGGGGTGTTTTGCTCGCAGGCATTTCAGCTCAGCAGAGCCTGCAGAGTGCTTTTTGCTGTCTCAAAGCACGTGGAGGCTTAGCACACACAGACATGTGGGTGCAGAGCCAGCCTTGGATGTAACAGGAAGCGACTGAGGTGTCCTGAAGCTTCTTCCCCACTCACAGCAAAGTGCAGTTAGGAGCAGGGAAGGAGACATGAGCAGGGTGGATGCTGCCCCTCTGCTCTGCTCTGCTCTCCTGAGACCCCCACCTGGAGTCCTGCATCCAGTTCTGGTGCCTCCAGCATAAGAGAGACATGGAGCTGCAGGAGCAGGCCCAGAGAGATCTCCTTCCTGTAAGAGTTACTCCTGCTTTAGAATCATAGAATCAGGCAGGGTTGGAAGGGACCACAAGGAGCAGCCAGTGCCAGCCCCCCTGCCATGCCCAGGGACACCCTACCCTAGAGCAGGCTGCACACAGCCTCAGCCAGCCTGGCCTCAAACACCTCCAGCCATGGGGCCTCAACCACCTCCCTGGGCAACCCATTCCAGCCTCTCACCACTCTCCTGCTCAACAACTTCCTCCTCACCTCCAGCCTCACTCTCCCCACCTCCACCTTTGCTCCATTCCCCCCACTCCTGCCACTCCCTCACAGCCTCAAACATCCCTCCCCAGCTTTTTTGTATCCCACTAGAGATGCTGGCAGGCCACAAGAAGGTCACCTCAGAGCCTCCTCTTCTCCAGACTCAAAAGCTCCAACTCTTTCAGTCTGTGCTCACAGCAGAGCTGCTGCAGCCTCTCAGCATCCTCCTGGCCCTGCTCTGGACATTCTCCAGCATCTCCACATCCCTCTTGTCCCAGGGGCTCCAGAACTGGCTGCAGGACTCCAGGTGGGGTCTCAGCAGAGCAGAGCAGAGGGGGAGAATCCCCTCCCTGGCCCTGCTGGCCACACTGCTGCTGCTGCCGCCCAGGCTCTGCTTGGCTCTCTGGGCTGCAAGTGCCCACTGCTGGCTCATGTTGAGCTTCTGGTCCAGTATAGAGGGACATGGAGCTGCAGGAGCAGGTCCAGAGTGGGGCACAAAGATGGTCGGAGGGCTGGAGGACCTCCACTGTGAGGACAGGCTGAGAGAGTTGAGGTTGTTCAGCCTGGAGAAGAGAAGGTTTCATGGAGACCTTAGAGAGCCTTCCAGTTCCTGAAGGGGGCTTACAAGAAAGCTGAGAAGGGACTTTTTGCAAGGGCTTGCAGGGATAGGATGAGAGGGAATGGACTGAAGCTTGAGGAGGGGAGATTAAGTGTGGAGATGAAGAAATTCTTTCCAGTGAGGGTGGGGAGACACCACAACAGGTTGCCCAGGGAGGTAGTGGATGGAACAGGTTGCACAGGGAGGTTGTGGATGGAACAAGTTGCCCAGGGAGGTAGTGGATGGAACAGGTTGCACAGGGAGGTTGTGGATGGAACAGGTTGCACAGGGAGGTTGTGGATGGAACAGGTTGCACAGGGAGGTTGTGGATGGAAGAGGTTGCACAGGGAGGTAGTGGATGGAACAGGTTGCACAGGGAGGTTGTGGATGGAACAGGTTGCACAGGGAGGTAGTGGATGGAACAGGTAGCTGAGGGAGGTTGTGGATGGAAGAGGTTGTACAGGGAGGTTGTGGATGGAACAGGTTGCACAGGGAGGTAGTGGATGGAGGTTGTGGATGGAACAGGTTGCACAGGGAGGTTGTGGATGGAACAGGTTGCACAGGGAGGTTGTGGATGGAACAAGTTGCTGAGGGAGGTAGTGGATGGAACAGGTTGCACAGGGAGGTTGTGGATGGAACAGGTTGCTGAGGGAGGTTGTGGATGGAACAGGTTGCACAGGGAGGTAGTGGATGGAACAGGTTGCTGAGGGAGGTTGTGGATGGAACAAGTTGCTGAGGGAGGTAGTGGATGGAACAGGTTGCACAGGGAGGTTGTGGATGGAACAGGTTGCTGAGGGAGGTTGTGGATGGAACAGGTTGCACAGGGAGGTAGTGGATGGAACAGGTTGCTGAGGGAGGTTGTGGATGGAACAGGTTGCACAGGGAGGTTGTGGATGGAACAGGTAGCTGAGGGAGGTTGTGGATGGAAGAGGTTGTACAGGGAGGTTGTGGATGGAACAGGTTGCACAGGGAGGTAGTGGATGGAACAGGTTGCACAGGGAGATTGTGGATGGAACAGGTTGCACAGGGAGGTTGTGGATGGAACAGGTTGCACAGGGAGGTTGTGGATGGAACAAGTTGCTGAGGGAGGTAGTGGATGGAACAGGTTGCACAGGGAGGTTGTGGATGGAACAGGTTGCTGAGGGAGGTTGTGGATGGAACAGGTTGCACAGGGAGGTAGTGGATGGAACAGGTTGCTGAGGGAGGTTGTGGATGGAACAGGTTGCACAGGGAGGTTGTGGATGGAACAGGTAGCTGAGGGAGGTTGTGGATGGAACAGGTTGCACAGGGAGGTAGTGGATGGAACAGGTAGCTGAGGGAGGTTGTGGATGGAACAGGTTGCACAGGGAGGTCGTGGATGGAACAGGTTGCTGAGGGAGGTTGTGGATGGAACAGGTTGCACAGGGAGGTAGTGGATGGAACAGGTAGCTGAGGGAGGTTGTGGATGGAAGAGGTTGTACAGGGAGGTTGTGGATGGAACAGGTTGCACAGGGAGGTAGTGGATGGAACAGGTTGCTGAGGGAGGTTGTGGATGGAAGAGGTTGCACAGGGAGGTTGTGGATGGAAGAGGTTGCACAGGGAGGTAGTGGATGGAACAGGTTGCACAGGGAGGTAGTGGATGGAACAGGTTGCTGAGGGAGGTTGTGGATGGAACAGGTTGCACAGGGAGGTAGTGGATGGAACAGGTTGCACATGGAGGTTGTGGATGGAACAGGTTGCACAGGGAGGTTGTGGATGGAACAAGTTGCACAGGGAGGTAGTGGATGGAACAGGTAGCTGAGGGAGGTTGTGGATGGAACAAGTTGCACAGGGAGGTCGTGGATGGAACAGGTTGCACAGGGAGGTCGTGGATGGAACAGGTTGCACAGGGAGGTAGTGGATGGAACAGGTTGCACAGGGAGGTAGTGGATGGAACAGGTTGCTGAGGGAGGTTGTGGATGGAAGAGGTTGCACAGGGAGGTTGTGGATGGAACAGGTTGCACAGGGAGGTAGTGGATGGAACAGGTTGCACAGGGAGGTAGTGGATGGAACAGGTTGCACAGGGAGGTAGTGGATGGAACAGGTTGCACAGGGAGGTTGTGGATGGAACAGGTTGCTGAGGGAGGTTGTGGATGGAACAGGTTGCACAGGGAGGTAGTGGATGGAACAGGTAGCTGAGGGAGGTTGTGGATGGAACAGGTTGCACAGGGAGGTAGTGGATGGAACGGTTGCACATGGAGGTTGTGGATGGAACAGGTTGCACAGGGAGGTTGTGGATGGAACAAGTTGCACAGGGAGGTAGTGGATGGAACAGGTTGCACAGGGAGGTAGTGGATGGAACAGGTAGCTGAGGGAGGTTGTGGATGGAACAAGTTGCACAGGGAGGTAGTGGATGGAACGGTTGCACAGGGAGGTAGTGGATGGAACAGGTTGCACAGGGAGGTAGTGGATGGAACAGGTTGCTGAGGGAGGTTGTGGATGGAACAGGTTGCACAGGGAGGTAGTGGATGGAACAGGTTGCACATGGAGGTTGTGGATGGAACAGGTTGCACAGGGAGGTTGTGGATGGAACAAGTTGCACAGGGAGGTAGTGGATGGAACAGGTAGCTGAGGGAGGTTGTGGATGGAACAAGTTGCACAGGGAGGTCGTGGATGGAACAGGTTGCACAGGGAGGTCGTGGATGGAACAGGTTGCACAGGGAGGTAGTGGATGGAACAGGTTGCACAGGGAGGTTGTGGATGGAACAGGTTGCACAGGGAGGTTGTGGATGGAACAGGTTGCTGAGGGAGGTTGTGGATGGAACAGGTTGCACAGGGAGGTTGTGGATGGAACAGGTTGCTGAGGGAGGTTGTGGATGGAACAAGTTGCACAGGGAGGTAGTGGATGGAACAGGTTGCTGAGGGAGGTTGTGGATGGAACAGGTTGCACAGGGAGGTTGTGGATGGAACAGGTTGCACAGGGAGGTCGTGGATGGAACAGGTTGCTGAGGGAGGTTGTGGATGGAACAGGTTGCACAGGGAGGTAGTGGATGGAACAGGTTGCTGAGGGAGGTTGTGGATGGAAGAGGTTGCACAGGGAGGTTGTGGATGGAACAGGTTGCACAGGGAGGTAGTGGATGGAACAGGTAGCTGAGGGAGGTTGTGGATGGAACAGGTTGCACAGGGAGGTAGTGGATGGAACGGTTGCACATGGAGGTTGTGGATGGAACAGGTTGCACAGGGAGGTTGTGGATGGAACAAGTTGCACAGGGAGGTTGTGGATGGAACAAGTTGCACAGGGAGGTAGTGGATGGAACAGGTTGCACAGGGAGGTTGTGGATGGAACAAGTTGCACAGGGAGGTAGTGGATGGAACAGGTTGCACAGGGAGGTAGTGGATGGAACAGGTAGCTGAGGGAGGTTGTGGATGGAAGAGGTTGCACAGGGAGGTAGTGGATGGAACGGTTGCACATGGAGGTTGTGGATGGAACAGGTTGCACAGGGAGGTTGTGGATGGAACAAGTTGCACAGGGAGGTAGTGGATGGAACAGGTTGCACAGGGAGGTAGTGGATGGAACAGGTTGCACAGGGAGGTAGTGGATGGAACAGGTTGCACAGGGAGGTTGTGGATGGAACAGGTTGCACAGGGAGATTGTGGATGGAACAGGTTGCACAAGGAGGTCGTGGATGGAACAGGTTGCTGAGGGAGGTTGTGGATGGAACAAGTTGCACAGGGAGGTAGTGGATGGAACAGGTTGCACAGGGAGGTCGTGGATGGAACAGGTTGCACAGGGAGGTCGTGGATGGAACAGGTTGCACAGGGAGGTTGTGGATGGAACAGGTTGCACAGGGAGATTGTGGATGGAACAGGTTGCACAAGGAGGTCGTGGATGGAACAGGTTGCTGAGGGAGGTTGTGGATGGAACAAGTTGCACAGGGAGGTAGTGGATGGAACAGGTTGCACAGGGAGGTAGTGGATGGAACAGGTTGCACAGGGAGGTAGTGGATGGAACAGGTAGCTGAGGGAGGTTGTGGATGGAACAGGTTGCACAGGGAGGTAGTGGATGGAACAGGTAGCTGAGGGAGGTTGTGGATGGAACAGGTTGCACAGGGAGGTTGTGGATGGAACAAGTTGCACAGGGAGGTTGTGGATGGAACAGGTTGCACAGGGAGGTAGTGGATGGAACAGGTTGCACAGGGAGGTAGTGGATGGAGGTTGTGGATGGAACAGGTTGCACAGGGAGGTTGTGGACGGAACAGGTTGCACAGGGAGGTCGTGGATGGAACAGGTTGCACAGGGAGGTTGTGAATGCCCCCTCCCTGGAGGTGTTCAAGGCCAGGCTGGATGAGACCTTGAGCAGCCAGGGCAGGTGGGAGCTGTCCCTGCCCACGGCAGGGGAGTTGGAACTGGATGATCTCGAAGGCTCCTTCCAACCCAAAGCATTCAGTAGATCTGTGAATCTACGATTTGAGCTACAACTGGAGGCATCCCTTAGAAGCTGAAGCCTCCCTGCTGCAGGAAGCCAGGAGGTGGGGGAAGGCAGCTGGCAGTGACCTGCTGGAAGCCCCCCGGGGAGCGCTGGGCTGGGAGCAGAGCACTGCAACCGCTGCCCGAAACAAAGCGCCGATAAAAATAGGCTGTTTGCTTGCCAGGCTTCATTTCCTCCTGCAGGGCTCTGAATGGCCCTGCCTGCTTCCTCCTCTGCTTTCTGAGCCTTCAGTGAGTCACTGAGCACACTGCTCCATGGCAGCAGTGGGAAAAGCTCTGCAGCCTAGAACATTGCCCCGACATTGCCTACGTTTCAGGTGGGCTGGACCTGTTCTTCCTCTGGTTTGAGCTGTAGGTACCTGGAGATCTCCTTCCTGTGAGAGTTACTCCTGCTTTAGAATCATAGAATCAGGCAGGGTTGGAAGGGACCACAAGGAGCAGCCAGTGCCAACCCCCCTGCCATGCCCAGGGACACCCTACCCTAGAGCAAGCTGCCCACAGCCTCAGCCAGCCTGGCCTCAAACACCTCCAGCCATGGGGCCTCAACCACCTCCCTGGGCAACCCATTCCAGCCTCTCACCACTCTCCTGCTCAACAACTTCCTCCTCACCTCCAGCCTCACTCTCCCCACCTCCAGCTTTGCTCCATTCCCCCCACTCCTGCCACTCCCTCACACCCTCAAAAGTCCCTCCCCAGCTTTTTTGGAGCCCCCTTCAGATGTCACAAGAAGGTCCCCTGGGAGCCTCCTCTGCTCCAGCCTGCACAGCCCCAACTCTTTCAGTCTGTGCTCACAGCAGAGCTGCTGCAGCCCTTAGATGTGTTACTCAGTGCTTTGTGGCTTTGGAGAAGAATTAGTGTGCTTTGGTCAGTCCCTTCCCCCCTGCCCCCACCAGTCATTTGGAGGTGATAAAGAAGTCAGAGTCCTGCTCCACACAGCCAACTTCCCTTTTCCCATGTCTCAGCCTTTGCTGGAAAATGCATCAATCACTCCGTGCTGGGTGGCAGGCATCATGTAAGAGCATATTCACTCAGTGGGTAGTCTGCAGGGGTTTCTGGGGGACCCTTGGGACATTCCCTCAAGCAGAGGTGTGGCACATGGCACAGAAATGCCAGGCTGGGCAGAGGGAAGGCTTTTGTCGCCCCTGCTGGAGCAGAAGGTTGTGACCACGTTGCAGCTGTGCTGCTGATAGCAGGAGTGGTGAGCTGTGCCTGCTGCCTGCAGTTCCCTCCCAGCACACACCTGCCTGGAAGGGTTTCCTCAGCTGGAATTTGGTCTTCACCTCCACAGTGACGCTTGAAAGCCTTCCATTTGCTCCCCAGTTGCCCACATCTCCAGCACTTCTGGCTGCTGTCCAAGCCCAGGAGACAGCTGTTTGGAAGACAGATCTTACAGACTGGCCTTGCTTGGCCTTTCTTTTCAGTTACCTTTGCCTTAGCCATGCCATTCTGCTGTTGTAGTGTATAACAAAACCTTCTTTTCTTCAGCTGGCAAGCTGCCTGTTGGGAGGATGATGGCACAGGTTGTGCCTCCTGCACTGAGATTGGTGCTGATGCCCTGTGTGAGTGTCTGGAGCACTTGCAGAGCCCTGTGTCCATGACAGCTCTTCCACTACATGTGAAGAGTTGCTTACTGCAGGCATCTGGGCTTGAACATGTGCTGTTGACAAGGATTAATTGTTCAGACTGATGCTGCTGTCCAGACACACATCAGGCAGGTACATGAGCCATATGTTCCTTCAGCATTCATGCTGACCTGTCTCAGTGCTTCAAGGATGCTTTCCTATCTGATATTAGCCAAGGCAGCTAGAAGAGAGCAGGAGGAGATGTCCTGACCCTGCTGTCTCCATCCTCTCTGTCTCAGTACTTGCAGTTAGTAGCAGGAGGAACTGTCCTGACCCCTGCTCTCTCCATTCTCTCTGTCTCAGTACTTGCAGTTAGTAGCAGGAGGAAGTGTCCTGACCCTGCTCTCTCCATCCTCTCTGTCTCAGTACTTGCAGTTAGTAGCAGGAGATGTCCTGACCCCTGCTCTCTCCATCCTCTGTCTCAGTACTTGCAGTTAGTAGCAGGAGATGTCCTGACCCCTGCTCTCTCCATCCTCTGTCTCAGTACTTGCAGTTAGCATCAGGAGGAGATGTCCTGACCCCTGCTCTCTCCATCCTCTCTGTCTCAGTACTTGCAGTTAGCATCAGGAGGAGATGTCCTGACCCCTGCTCTCTCCATCCTCTCTGTCTCAGTACTTGCAGTTAGCATCAGGAGGAGATGTCCTGACCCCTGCTCTCTCCATCCTCTGTCTCAGTACTTGCAGTTAGCAGGATGAAAGCTGAGGCAGATTTCTGGGGCATTGTCTGGTTTACCTTTTTGTTTCCAGAGCACTTGTTAGAATCATCAAATGCTTTGGGTTGGAAGGGACCTTTAAAGGTCATCTGGTCCAGCCCCCCTGCAGTCAGCAGGGACATCTGCAACCAGAGCAGGTGGCTCACAGCCCCAGACAACCTGACTTAGAATGGTTTCAGGGATAGGGCATCTCCTGCCTCACTGGACAACCTGGGCTAGGCTTTCACCACCTTCAGTGTCAACCATTTCTTCCTTCTCTCCAGTCTGAATCTCCCTCCTTTAGTCCACACCATCACCCCTTTGCCTATCCCAGCAGGTCCTGCTCAAAAGTCTGTCCCCAGCTTTCTCTTCAGCCCTTCAAGCACTGCAAGGTCACCAGAAGGTCTCCCTGGAGCCTTCTCTTCATCCTGACCAAGCCAAGCTCTCTCAGCCTGGCCTTACAGCAGAGCCCTTCCAGCCCTGCCAGCATTACTGTGGTCCCTTCAGACCCTGCTCCAACAGGTCTGTGCTGAGGACTCCAGAGCTGGCCCCAGCACCGCAGGGGGGTTCTCAGCAGAAGCAGCAGAGAGGCAGAATCCCCTCCCTGCCCCTGCTGATAACCATTCTCATGGTGCACCCCAGGATGTGGCTCTTTGGATTCATCTTTCTCATGGTGCAGCCCAGAGTATGGTTCTTTGGATTCATCTTTCTCATGGTGCAGCCCAGGGTATGGCTCTTTGGATTCATCTTTCTCATGGTGCAGCCCAGGCTATGGTTCTTTGGATTCATCTTTCTCATGGTGCAGCCCAGGGTATGGTTCTTTGGATTCATCTTTCTCATGGTGCAGCCCAGAGTGTGGCTCTTTGGATTCATCTTTCTCATGGTGCAGCCCAGAGTATGGTTCTTTGGATTCATCTTTCTCATGGTGCAGCCCAGGGTATGGCTCTTTGGATTCATCTTTCTCATGGTGCAGCCCAGAGTATGGTTCTTTGGATTCATCTTTCTCATGGTGCAGCCCAGGATGTGGCTCTTTGGATTCATCTTTCTCATGGTGCAGCTCAGGCTATGGCTCTTTGGATTAATCTTTCTCATGGTGCAGCCCAGGGTATGGCTCTTTGGATTCATCTTTCTCATGGTGCAGCCCAGAGTGTGGCTCTTTGGATTCATCTTTCTCATGGTGCAGCTCAGAGTGTGGCTCTTTGGATTCATCTTTCTCATGGTGCAGCCCAGAGTGTGGCTCTTTGGATTCATCTTTCTCATGGTGCAGCCCAGGGTGTGGCTCTTTGGATTCATCTTTCTCATGGTGCAGCCCAGGGTATGGCTCTTTGGATTCATCTTTCTCATGGTGCAGCCCAGGGTATGGCTCTTTGGATTCATCTTTCTCATGGTGCAGCCCAGGGTATGGCTCTTTGGATTCATCTTTCTCATGGTGCAGCCCAGAGTGTGGCTCTTTGGATTCATCTTTCTCATGGTGCAGCCCAGGGTACGGCTCTTTGGATTCATCTTTCTCATGGTGCAGCCCAGAGTGTGGCTCTTTGGATTCATCTTTCTCATGGTGCAGCAGGGCAGATTTACCTTTCTAAAAGCTCTTTCTGGTTTGAAACATCCCTTTGATGGGTGTTGCAAGGCTTTTTGGGGGGGACTTTCAGGCCTTGAGAACCATGAGCTAACTCTGATCTTCTGTATGAGTGAGGGCAGCACAGCATAGACCTTGGCTGGCAGCAGGGCCTTCTGTGAAGGGCCCTCCTGGCTGCCACAGCAAGTGTGGCTTCAGTGGCTGGTTTGAGGGAGGGGAAGCAGCAGAGGACTCCACTTTCTTCATGAAGCACCTCTGCTGTGAGCACAGACTGAAAGAGTTGGGGCTGTGCAGGCTGGAGCAGAGGAGGCTCCCAGGTGACCTTCTTGTGGCCTTCCAGGATCTGAAGAGGCCTCCAAAAAAGCTGGGGAGGGACTTTTGAGGCTGTGAGGGAGTGGCAGGAGTGGGGGGAATGGAGCAAAGCTGGAGGTGGGGAGAGTGAGGCTGGAGGTGAGGAGGAAGTTGTTGAGCAGGAGAGTGGTGAGAGGCTGGCATGGGTTGCCCAGGGAGGTGGTTGAAGCCCTGTCCCAGGAGGTATTTAAGGCCAGGTTGATTTGTGACCCAGGCTCACAGCCTCCATCTCCAGAGGCAGGGTGGGAGGGTGGAGAGAAAGGGCAGCAGAGCTTTGCTGTGGGTTTGCCTGGGTGGCTGCTGATTCCTAGCATCCGTTGGGTGAATCAGCCTCCTTCTGCCCAATTCAGTCCGTGCCAGCCTGATGTGTTTGCCATCACCATCACTTCCCTCCTTAGCCACTTGGATTCTTTGTGACACTGGGAAATGAAGCAAGTAGAGGAAGTGGATTTGGGGGACTCAGGGACATCTGCTGCTTGCCTGTTTCGTTCAGAGGCTTGGTGGAACTCAGGGTGCTGAAGAGGAGAAGAAAAATGATATGTTGAAAACTCGTTAAGTTAATCAGTTCTAACTCCCTGGTGCTTGAAAACAGGGTTGGGGTTGTTGTGCTGCTCTGGCTGTGGATGGTTTCTCCTGCTTGGTGTGTTTCCAGGTCATGCTGCTAAAGCATAGTGTAGCCAGAACAGCAGCAGGCTCTGAGATTGCTTTCTTCCTGCACACAGAGAGACTTCTTTGCTCCTTTAACTGCCCAGAGAGGTGATACAGCACAAACTTTGCTTCCCAGCAGTGTGTGTAGACTTTGTTCTGCTTTGGAAAGAAAAAGGATCAGGAGTAAAATAAGCACAAATCCAGGCTGGGCAAAGAGTGGCTCGAGAGCAGCCTCCAGGAGAAGGACTTGGGGGTGTCAGTTGGTGACAGACTCCCCAGGAGCCAGCAGTGGTCTCTGGCAGCCCAGCAGGCAGCAGCACAGGGAGGGGATTCTGCCCTCCTGCTCTGCCCCTCTGCTCTGCTGGGGCCTCTCCTGCCTCATGGACATGGAACTGCTGGAGAGGGTCCAGAGGAGACCTCAAAGGTGATCAGAGGGCTGGAGAACCTCCACTATGGGGACAGGCTGAGAGAGCTTGGGATGTTCAGCCTGGAGAAGAGAAGGCTCCAGCAAAACCTTAGAGCAGCCTTCTAGGACCTGAAGGGGCTCCAGGAGTGCTGGGGATGAGCTTTTGACAAGGGCTTGTAGTGATAGGATGAGGTGGAATGGATTGAAGCTTGAGGAGAGCAGGTTTAGATTGGAAATGAGGAAGATCTTTCCAGTGAGGGTGAGGAGACACTGGCACAGGTTGCCCAGGGAGGTTGTGGATGCTTCCTCCCTGGAGGTGTCCAAGGCCAGGCTCTGGGTGAAGCCTTCAGCAACCTGGGCTGGTGGGAGGTGTCCCTGCCTGTGGCAGGAGTGTTGGAGCTGAATGATCCTTGAGGTCCTTTCCAACCATTCCATGAATCTGTGCAAATAACCTTTGAAGGAAATGAGTAGAGAGCTGTTGAGGGAGGAGCATCAAATTGAATCCTCTCCTCCTGCCACATGCCTAATCTGACTCTGCAACAGCTGTAACAGAGATCTGAAGGTAGTCTAACAATTTCTGCCAAGGTACAGAGTACAGCTGCAAGGTAAGGATGACAGAGGTGAAATCCATCTTTAATTCTGTATTTGCATAGTGTTTCTACTTTCAACTCTCCAAGAGAAAGCCTTCTTTGACCTTTTTTTTCCTCAGGTTCTGTCAAGTAGCTTAGGAGATGGAGCTTCCAATGGACTAAATGTCATCCTGCCTGAAATACCTAACAGCACAATCTGCTCTCAGAAAGCAACACCTTCTTAGCAGCAGCTGTTAAAGCAGGCTGAAGCTCACTCCTGTGAATACTTGCCAAGTGTTTTGCTTGTAATGGCTAACCCTAGTAGGTGTGGAAGCAGGTGTGAGAGCAACAGAATGAGCACTGCTGGGTTTCAGCATTAACCTCCTGAAAACTTCCTGCACTCCCTTGCTTTGCTCTTGAGTTCTTTGAAAGATGACAGTGATGAGGGCACAGAGTCTGCTCAGCAGGTTTGCTGCTGACACCAAGCTGGGAGGCTTGGCTGAGACAGCTGAAGGCTGTGAGGCCATCCAGAGAGACCTGGGCACAGAGGAACCAGATGAGGTTCAACAAGGACAAGTGCAGAGTCCTGCACCTGGGGAGGGAGAATAAACTGCACCAGTCCAGGCTGGGAGGTGATCTGCTGGAGAGCAGCCCTGTGGAGAGGGACCTGGGGGTGCTGGTGGAGAGCATCCATGACACAGCAATGTGCCCTGGGGGCCAAGGAGGCCAATGGGATCCTGGGGTGTATTAGGAGGAGTGAGTCCAGCAGATCAAGGGAGGTTCTCCTGCCCCTCTACTCTGCCCTGCTGAGACCTCATCTTGAATACTGCCTTCAGTTTTGGGCTCCCCAGTTGCAGAGGGACAGGGATCTGCTGGAGAGGGTCTAGGGGAGGGCTGTGAGGATGATGAGGGGACTGGAGAGCACTGCCTGATGAGGAGAGGCTGGGGGCCCTGAGGCTGCTTAGTCTGGAGAAGAGAAGACTGAGAGGAGATTGAATCAATGTCTGGAACTCTCTGAGGGCTGGGGGTCAGGAGTGGGGAACAGGCTCTGCTCACTGGTCCCTGGGACAGGACAAGCAGCAATGGATGGAAGCTGCAGCACAGGAGGTTCCAGCTCAGCACAAGGAGGAACATCTTGACTGGAAGGGTCCCAGAGCCCTGGCACAGGCTGCCCAGAGAGGTTGTGGAGTCTCCTTCTCTGGAGCCTTTCCAGACCTGTCTGGATGTGTTCCTGTGTGCCCTGAGCTAGATTGTGTGGTCCTGCTCTGGCAGGGGGATAGGACTGGATGATCTCCTTGGGTCCCTTCCAACCCCTAACATCCTGTGAGCCTGTGGTCCTGTGTGAAAGGAGGCTGGAGTGAGGAGGGGAACAGCCTCTTCTCCCTGGTAGCAAGTGGCACAAGTGAAGGAAACAGTTTCAAGCTGCACCAGGGGAGGTTTAGGCTGAATATTAGGAAATATTTCTTCACTGAAAGAGTTCTCAAACGTTGGAATGGTCTGCACAGGGCAGTGGTGGAGCCACCATCCCAGGGGGTGCTACGGTGCCATGTGGAACCTGGTGCCCAGGGACATGCTTTAGTGTTGGGCTTGCGGTGCTGGGTTGAAGGCTGGACTGGATGAGCTTGGAGCTGTCTTCCAGTCAAAGCTGGGCAAAGGCTGGGGCAGTCACTGTTTCTTGAAGGGCACACTTCAATATCCAGAGGTATTTTGCAGGTCATCAACGCTGCCCTGGCTCTGGCTGCTAAGCCCCAAAGCAAGCTGGCCCAAGAGAACATGGATCTCTTCAAGGAGCAGTGGGAGAAGCAAGTGCGAGTGCTGACGGATGCTGTGGATGACATCACCTCCATTGATGACTTCCTGGCCGTGTCAGGTGAGCAGAGCTTCCACCCCAGCCATGCCCACTGCTCACCCAGCTCAGCCCTGCCAAGGGATGGCTTCCACATGTCCTGTGGAGTCTGCTGGGGGCACTCTGCACCTGGCAAGCAGGGGGAGGAGAGGGATTGTCATAGGGCCAAGTTCAGCAGGTAGCCTGGAAGCCTGTCCCTGGGGACTGCTCAGGCTGGAGCAGAGGAGGCTCCCAGATGACCTTCTTGTGGCCTTCCAGGGTCTGAAGAGGGCTACAAAAAAGCTGGGGAGGGACTTTTGAGGCTGTCAGGGGGGATGGAGGGGATGGAGGACTGGGGGGATGGAGCAAAGGTGGAGGTGGGGAGAGTCAGCCTGGCCATGAGGAGGAAGTTGTTGGTGATGAGAGTGGTGAGAGGCTGGAATGGGTTGCCCACGGAGGTGGCTGAGGCCCCATGGCTGGAGGTGTTTAAGGCCAGGCTGGCTGAGGCTGTGTGCAGCCTGCTCTAGGGTAGGGTGTCCCTGGGCATGGCAGGGGGGTTGGAACTGGCTGCTCCTTGTGGTCCCTTCCCACCCTGACTGATTCTGTGATTCTGTTCTGTGATTCTGTGTGCACAAAGAGTTGCAGCTCAGCAGCCAGAGCAGCTTCAGCACAGGGGCAGACACTTCACACCTGCAGGTTTGGGATTGCTGCCTTGGCTCCCCTCAGCTAGCTGCTGCACACAGACCTCACCAGGGCAGCAGTGCAGAAGGGATGAGCACATCCCAGGGGTCAATGGTTTGATGTCCAAATGGAGACAGGTGACAAGTAGTGTCCCTCAGGGTCTGTACTGGGACCAGTGCTCTTCAGTAGCTTCATCTCTGGTGCCCACAGGGAGATTGAGGCACCCTCAGCAAGTCTGCAGATGATAGCAAGCTGAGTGATGTTGATCAGGCTGAAGGATGGGATGTGAGCTGTCCAGAGGGACCTGGATGGGCTGGAGAGGGGGGCTGAGGAGAACCTCATGAGGTTCAGTGAGGCAAAGTGCAAGGTCCTGCACCTAGACCTGGGCAATCCTCATCGTCGGTCCAGGCTGGGGGATGATGAAATTGAGAGCAGCCCTGCAGAAGAGGACTTGGGGTGCTGGTGGGTGAGAAGCTGCACAGGAGGCAGCATTGGGCACCTGCAGCCCAGAAGGCCACTAGCAGCCTGGGCTGCATCCAAAGCAGTGTGGCCAGAGATGGAGAGAGGGGATCCTACCACTCTGTGCTGGGGAGACCTCACCTGCATCCAGCTCTGGGGCCTCCAACACAGAAGACACATGGACCTGCTGTAGCAGATCTAGAGGAGGCCACCAAGGTGATCAGAGAGCAGAAGCACCTCTCCTGTGGGGACAGGCTGGGAGAGTTGGGGCTGTTCAGCCTGGAGAAGAGGAGACTCTGGGGAGACCTTAGAGCAGCCTTCCAGTACCTGAAGGGGGCTACAGGCAGGCTGGAGAGGGACTCTTTAGAGGGGCCTGTGGAGACAGGATGAGAGGCAATGGTTTCAGACTGGAGCAGGGAGATTTAGGTTGGACATCAGGAGGAAGCTCTCCACAGTAAGAGTGGTGAGACACCGGAACAGGCTGCCCACAGCCCTTGAGACGTTCAAGATCAGCCCTGAGGTGGCCCTGACAGCCTGCTCTAGTTGGAGCTGCCCCTGCTGACTGCAGGGGAGGTTGGACAGGATGCCCTTCGAGGGTCCCTTCCCACCCAGTGCAGTCTGTGAGCCTGTGAACGTGTGAGTCAGGGGAAGGAGTCTGTCTGTGTTGGAGTCGTGAAGCAGCACAGAGGATGAGCCCTCAGTTCACTTTGGGCTCCTCTTATGTAAACAAAATGAAGAGCAAACCAGAGTCACACAAGTTAATTACAGCAAAGCTGTTGGTGCAGAAATGTGCTGTGAACGTTTTTGACTATCTCAGCTTTGGGAAAATGATGAAAGGATCATTAGGAGGGAGCAATAATTCCACTTGGCAGAGAGCTTGCCAAGGTCGTCTGCTCCAGCAGCAGCGCCGCTAAGGCTCACTGGTGGCTGCTGTCACCTAGAAATGAGGGGGGCACTGTTCTGTCCACACCCTCTAATTGTGCTCTGCTCAAAGGCCATATTGAGAGAACCACCTGAATTGTGTCTGCAGTGGTGTTCAGGCTGCTGCCATAAACTAAGGAGCTGATTTTGCTGGTGTAGGTGAGCTTGGGCATCTCAAATTCCAGCTGTAAAGAGAGACTGGACAGGAGGCAGGCTGGAGTCAGGAGTGCCAGCTGGGAAATGTAGATCCCAGAGTCCCAGCATGGCAGGGTTGGAAGGGATAGCTGCAGATCATCCAGCCAGCCCCCACTGCTGAATCAGAGGCACCCACAGCAGCTTGCCCAGGATAACAGTGGCTGGGGAGGGAGGTGTTGGAAGCTCTCCAGAGCAGGAGACTCCACAACCTCTCTGGGCAGCCTGCTCCAGGCCTCCAGCACCCTCACACCAAACAACTTTCTCCTCCTGTTCAGATGGAACCTCCTGGCTTCCACTTCGTGCCCACAGCCCCTTGCCCTGTCCCTGGGCACTACTGACAAGAGTCTGCCCCAGCCTCTTGCCCCCCACAGCTCCTTTAGCTGGTGCTGAGCATTGCTCAGCTGTCCTCTGGGGCTGCTCTTCTGCAGGCTCTCAGCCCCAGGGCTCTCAGCCTCTGCTCCTCCCAGAGCTGCTCCAGGCCCCTCAGCAGCTTGATAGCCTTTGCTGCACTGTCTCCAGCAGTTCCCTCTTGAACTGGGGAGCCCAGAACTGGACCCAGCACTCCAGAAGTGGCCTCACTAAGGCAGAGTAGGGGTCAAAAATGAAGGTCCTGCATTAAAAAGAAGCAAACCCAGCCCAGGTTCGTGTGGCAAGTCCCCCCTGTCCCTCACCTGTTGCACTGTGGTGCCCTGGGTTCTGAGTCACAGTGTTTGCAGTGAGCATGGACACAGAAGGTGGCTGCAGGTCCCAGCTCTCTGCCTGCCTGGCCCTGCAGTGGTGAGTGAGATCACACAGCTGTGAGGAGCCTATTTTGGGGGAAATCTATTTAGAGACAATTGCCTGCTGAAGTTCAGGGCTCCACCAGTGAACAGCACATCTCCAAGGGAGCAGGCTGCTGGGCTGCCTGAAGCTGCCTTAGTGAGTTTCACCTTCAGGTGTGGCCCAGAATGGATCAAGCCCCTGGAACCGAGTAGTCTGCATCCATGTCTAGGTCATGCAAGGAGATGGGACAGGTGATGGTGTTGGCTCACGGCTGAGCTGCTCTGAAGGCTCTCAAAGGCATGGTAACAAGCAGGGAATGCTTCTTTTCCAGACTGGTGGCAAGCTGACATAGAAAAGAGCTGCCCTCAAGCATGTCCTGCTGGACAGCAAGTTCTGCATGGGCCAGCAATGTGCACTTGTGGCCAAGAAGGCCAATGGCAGCCTGGGGTGCACTAGGAAAAGTGTGGCCAGCAGGGCTAGGGAGGTTCTTCTCTGCCCTGGTGAGACCACACCTGCAATACTGGGTCCAATTTTGGGGTCCCCAGTTCAAGAGAGACAGGGACCTGCTGGAGAGAGTCCAGCAGAGGCTACGAGGATGACTCTGCTGTGAAGGGAGTGCTCAGTTTTGGGCACCACAGTACAAGAGAGATGTGGAGGTAATGGAGCAAGTGCAGGGGAGGGCAAGGAAGCTGTGAGGGCATGGAGAATAAAGCTTATGAGGAGCATCTGAGTTAGCTGGGGGTGGTTAGTTTGAGGAAGAGGAGGCTGAGGGGAGCTACCCACAGCTACCTGAAGGGACATTGTGGAGATGTTGCTGCTGGGCTCTTCTCACAGGGAACTGGAGACAGAACAAGGGGGAAAGGCCTCAAGCTGAGGCTGGGGAGGTTTAGATTGGATATCAGGAAAAAGTTTTTCATGGAGAGAGTGGTCAGGGACTGGAGTGAGCTGCCCAGGGAGGTGATGCAGTCACCCAGGCTGGATGTGTTAAGGGTGGTTTGGAGGTGGTGCTTGGGGCTATGGTTTAAGGTGAATCTTGTAGAGCAGGGTTCTAGGTTGGACTTGGTGCTCCTGAGGGACTTTGCCAACCTGCCTGGTGCTGTGGTTTGGTGACCTGGGGCTGTTTAGCCTGGAGAAGAGAAGGCTGAGAGGGGATCTCCTTAATGTCCATAAATATGAGGGGTGGGGGTCAAGACAAAGGTGCCAGGCTCTTTTCCACGGTGCCAACAGGTAGAAGCTGGAACCCAGGAGGTTCCACCTCAACACGGGGAGAAGCTTCTTTGCTGTGAGGGTGCTGGGGCTCTGCAGCAGGCTGCCCAGAGAGGTTGTGGAGTTTCCTTCTCTGGAGACTTCCCAAACCTTCCTGGGTGAATTCCTGTGTGAGCTGCCCTATGTTACCCTGCTCTGGCAGGGTGGTAGGACTGGCTGATCTCCAGGGGTCCCTTCCAACCCCTACCATTCTGTCCAGTGATGCCCTGCAAATGGTGCAGCTTGGGACTGCTTCAGCTGCTCGAGTGCACCCAGCAATTATTTCTCTGTGCTGCATTACCAAAGGGGTGTTAGAATGAGATGAAAGCAATAACCAGAGGCTCCCAGATTGTTTGTGTGGACTCTGATAAATCTTTTCCATCTACCTGCCACAGCTCTGCTCAGTCTGCTGGAGGTCTGAACGTCCCCTTGGATAGACTCACGATGGGTGTGATTTATAGCAGCTTCTCTTCAGGGTTATTAGGATGTTCCTGTCCATTCCTAACTGCAGAGGAAGCACAATGTAAAAGAGTTCTCCTGAGTATCTGTTGTGTGTGTACACAACACCCTCCCCCCTCCCAGATTCCTACTGCATGGAATCGTTTGGGTTGGAAGAGACCTTCAAGGTGATTGAGTCCAACCATTATCCCAGCACTGCCAGGCCACCACTAACCCATGGCCCTCAGCACTACACCTATACAGGTCTGCAAGCTCCCTAGGGATTCAAGGTGATTGAGTCCAACCATTATCCCAGCACTGCCAGGCCACCACTAACCCATGGCCCTCAGCACTACACCTACACAGGTCTGCAAGCCCTCTAGGGATTCAAGGTGATTGAGTCCAACCATTGTCCCAGCACTGCCAGGCCACCACTAACCCATGGCCCTCAGCACTACACCTACACAGGTCTGCAAGCCCTCTAGGGATTCAAGGTGATTGAGTCCAACCATTGTCCCAGCACTGTCAGGTCTCCACTAACCCATGGCCCTCAGCACTACACCTACACAGGTCTGCAAGCTCCCTAGGGATTCAAGGTGATTGAGTCCAACCATTGTCCCAGCACTGCCAGGCCACCACTAACCCATGGCCCTCAGCACTACGCCTACACAGGTCTGCAAGCCCTCTAGGGCTGGGCACTCCACCACTGCCCTGGGCACAATCCTTTGAGGGAAGAAATTGTTCCTTGTGTCCAACCTACACCTTCCCTGGTGCAACTTGAGGCTGCTTCCTCTTCTCCTGCCACTTGTTACTAAGAGTCTGAACCCTCCTCACTCCAACCTCCTTTCAGAGAGTCATAGAGAGCAGTGAGGTCTCCCCTCAGCCTCCCTCTCAACAACCCCAGTTCCCTTAGCTGCTCCTCACAAGACACCTCCTCCCTGGAGGTGTTTAAGGCCAGGTTGGATGAGGCTGTGGCCAGGCTGCTCTAGGGTAGGGAGTCCCTGGGCATGGCAGGGGGGTTGGAACTGGCTGATCCTTGTGGTCCCTTCCAACCCTGACTGATTCTATGATTCTAAGACCTGTGCACATTGTGAAGTGTTTGTTTCATTGTTCAGCTTCTGCTACAGGATGGTAGCAATCATCCACAGGTAAAGGGGTGAGGAGGGAGATGTTTGGTTTAGCTAACAGCAAAACATCAGGGGAGGAGGACACTCACTGCACAGCACTGCAGATGGGTCTGCAGGCTGCAAAGTCCTATGAAAGGCACAGCACAAGAGGGACCCTGTTGTGTTTGGACAACAGTCTGGTGATGGCAGAAGCATAGGAGGTGAGGAGCAGAGGAGTCCTGTAGCATAAAGATCTTTCACAGTGTGGCTTGGAAGGGACTTCTTTAGGTCACTGAGTTCAACTCCTCTGCCAAGGCAGGTTCACCTAGAGAAGGTCACACAGGAACACTTGGGCTTGGAGTCTCTCCAGAGGTGGAGACTCCACCACTCCTCTGGGCAGCCTGCTCCAGGGCTCTGTCACCCTTGAATTAAAGAAGTTCCTGCTCATGTTTAGATGGAACTTCTTGTGTTCAAGTTTGTGCCTCTTACCCCTTGTCTTGTCACTGGGCACCACTGAACGAAGCCTGATCCCAGCCTCCTGACACCCACCCTGCAAGCACCGATCAGCATTGATGAGATCCCCTCTTAGAGTGCTCTTTTCCAGACTAAAACAGCTCCAGTTGTCTCAGTCTTTCCTCACCACAGACCTGTTCCAGTCCCCTCAGCATCTTTGCAGCCCTTTGCTCTACCCTCTCCAGCAAGTCTCTGTCCTCCTCCTCCCCTTCTGCTCTGCCCTGGTGAGGCCTGGAGTACTGTGTCCAGTTCTGGGGGCCCCTTTTCAAGAAGGACACAGAACTGCTTGAGAGAGTCCAGTGCAGAGCCACAAAGTGATGAAGGGAATGGAGCAGCTCTGTTATGAGGAGAGCCTGAGGGAGCTGGGGCTTGGAGAAGAGGAGCCTGAGAGGTGACTCATCAATGTTGATAAAGATGTGCAGGTGAGTGCCAGGAGGCTGGAGCCAGGCTCTGCTGGGTGATGCCCAGTGCCAGCACAAGGGGCAAGGGTGGAAGCTGAGGCAGAGGAAGCTCCCTGGAAACGTGAGGAGGAAATTTTTCCCTGTGAGGGTGACAGAGCACTGGAACAGGCTGCCCAGGGGGGTTGCAGAGTCTCCCTCTCTGGAGATATTTGAGACTCACCTGGATGTGTTCCTGTGTGATCTGCTCTAGGTGCTCCTGCCCTGGCAGGGGGGGTTGGACTGGATGAGCTTTGGAGGTCCCTTCCAGCCCCTTACACTCTGTGATTCTGTGATTCTTGAATGTGGGAGCCCAGAACTGGGCACAGTATTCCAGATATGGCCTCACCTTTCCTATCCTCTCCTGACCATGAGTGATTTGCAGCTCAGGGAGCTCCACCATCAGAGGTGCTATCTACTGACCAGTCCTTGACTGATGGTTCTCATTTCAGCTTGTGTTAGTTGCCCTTCCAACCACCACAAACCACTGGCACCTTCATCATCCTGGGCAGAACCCACAGCTGGGTGAAGAACCAGCTGGGTTTTGCAGTGTCACCTCTGCTTCAGGTGCTGCCCCAGGTTGTAGTAGCTGGTGAAAAGGCTTTTTCTTTCTGCTGGCTTTGTTCCTGCTGTTTGTAAATGTGCAGGCTTCTGTGGTATGCTCAGTCACTCCCCCCTCTCTTGACTGCAGGGTCTTTGCCTGTTTCATTGTCCCTCATTTCAGAGCTCTTCTGTACCTTCTGCAATTCTCAGCCCTCTTGGCAGTGCCTTCCCTCGGTGCTCTGGGTGTGTTTATGTGCCCACTATCTCTCTCCTTCAGAGCAGCTGCTGGTAGCACCGTGCAATTGTCACATTCAATGTTCTGAAACTACCTGGATCTGCTTTGAAACCCTCTCAGAAAATCACTCCGGTTGCTGCCTTCTGTTCCTCCTCCTCTGACAGAGCTTCACGTGGGAGACTGCCCATCACAGCAGAGCTGCTTTGTCTTGAGAGCCCCCAGATGAATATTGCCTCAGCCTGCTGATTGTCCTTCTTCATTACAAGCTGAGTAGTGTCTTTACAAGTGCAGGAACGCTCAAGTCTTTGTTCCATAACACTGCTGCTTGACCTGGTTCCTCCTGAGTGCCTTGTCAAGAGGGGCCCTAACATGGAACTAAGACCTTGCACCAGGGACCCAGCAGAGAACCAGTTGTGGTCATGCATCTCAGCCTTTGTCTCCTGACTGCTGCTCCTAGCTTTTGATCTGCTGGAGCTCTCAGGCTTCCTCAGGGGCTTGGAAAAGGAATTCTTAATCCCTTTAATGGGGATGTGGGTGGAGGTGGAAGGTGTTTAGTGGGAGCAGATCAAGAGCTGACAGTCAGGGGCTGAATTCTGTTAGATTTTCAGTGTTATCTATTTCCTTCTTTGCTCTAAGCCTCCTTTTGCTTGCAAAAAAAAGGCTTCCCCCTGAGCCTCTCACCTTGCTGCCAAACCACACTGCTTCCCCCTGCAGTTACTTGGGCAGGACGAGGTCCCTTTGCCCTGGTCGCCAGGGCTGGATTCCAGGTGATGTTCTGTTGCCGTGAGGGCTTTCTCAAGGCTGCTGCCTCTGATGCAGGCTGGCACTGCCATGTCCCCCAAGGTGCTGGCACCGCACCTGTGTGTCAGCATCTCCTGGGCTCTGCCACCCCGACCTCTGCAGCTGGCATTTGGTGCCAGCCACTCGGGGCCCTACGCCTGTGGGGCAGGCAGCGGCAGCACACAGGTGCCCAGCACAGTGCCAGCTCCTGTGTGCTACCAGCCCAGGGGAGGCTCTAGCCAGAGTGGATGCCCCTGGCAGCCCCCTGCCTCCCCGGGGCCCCTCACAGACCACCCGTGGGGGCTGATTCTGCCTCGGAAGTGTCTCTCTGGCCCCTTGCATCTGCAAAAGACGTTAAATCAGCAGCAGGCATTTAAATCTCCATCTCCTCATGAAAGTTCCTACAGCCCAAAGAGCCTTTTCCATGGTCTGTGGCTTAATGTGTTGGGTAAGGACTTGAAGCACTAAGCAGGCTGTGTTTTGGCCTGCTGCCAGGGCTGCTCCTTGCTCTGGCAGCTTGCAGGGCTCTCTGCCTCTCCCCTTTAAATCCCCAAACGCTGCCTGCTGCCTGCCGCAGCTCCTGTGCCGTGGCTGCCTGCTGGCCGCCGCCTGTCACATCGCTAATGAACCTGCACTCCTCCCTCTCAGCGCCACCCCCTGCCCTGGGCTGAACTCGTTGAGGCTGAGTTGCTTCAGAGGTGTTTCACAAGGGTGGGATTGTGTCCAGCCTGCTTGCAGCAGCCGAGCAGCATTGCAGCTGCTCTCTTCGTTCTCTGCCCATGAAGCGTAGCACTTCCAGCAGCACTCCCTCCAGCCACTGCTGGAGGCCTCCATCAGTCACCTCCATGTGCTTCTCCTCTCCACAAACCCCTGCAAAATGCCTCTTTTGCCACGTTGCACAGGGAGTAAAAAGCCACTCTAGGGGCTGCAGGGCTTGGCACTGTACCTTGATTAAGTCAGCGGTAAGTAGCTCTGGGAACTGTGTTAAGTGACACAGCAGAAATGATTCCAAGCTGGTTTCTCACCAACCAGCCCAGCTGCTGGTGCTGAATGGCAGCATCCAAGTGTTGACACTGATGTAAGGTCACTAACAGAGCTTGGAAGACCAAAAAAGTCTGAGCTTCCAAAATGGTCTTCTAATGGTTTCCCCAGTCGTAGAATCATAGAATGGTTTGGGTTGAAAGGGAGCTTAAAGATCATCCAGTTCCAACCCCCCTGCCATGGGCAGGGACACCTCCCACTAGCCCAGGTTGTTCATCCAGCTTGGCTTTGGACACCTCCAGGGAGGGGGCATCCATCCACAACCTCCCTGGGCAGCCTGTGCCAGAGTCTCCCCACCCTCACTGGAAAGAATTCCTTCCAGTCTCAATCTCCTCTCTCCCAGCTCAAAGCCTCTCATTCTGTCGCTCCCAGCCCTTGTCAGAAGCTCCTCCCCAACTCTCCTGTAGCCCTTCCAGGTACTGAAAGGCTGCTCTGAGGTCTCCCTGGAGCCTTCTTTTCTCCAGGCTGAACAGCCCCAGCTCTCTCAGCCTGTCCCCACACAGGAGGTTCTCCAGCCCTGTGATACTGGAATGGGCTGCCCAGGGAGGTGGTGGAGTGGCTGTGTCTGGAGGTGTTGAAGCCAAGCCTGGCTGGGGCCCTTAGTGCCATGGCTGGTTGACTGGCTAGGGCTGGGTGCTAGGTGGGACTGGATGAGCTTGGAGCTCTCTTCCAACCTGTTTGATTCTGTGATAATCTTGGTGGCCTCCTCTGGACCCATTCAATGCCCTCCTTGTGTTGGTGGCCACAGTACTCTATGGGGGTGTCTCACAAAGGCAGAGTTCAGGATCCCAACCTCTGTATGCATCCTCAGAAATCTCTTAGGAGGTTTTACTCATTTGGGGCTTCTTGGACTTGATAAATGAGGGCAATATCTCCATAAAAACCCCAAACCTCTGCGTTCTCAAACTAAACTTGTGGAGATCTTGGCTTTACTTTCTGTTTGCTGAAGAGGCAGTGAGTCCTGTGTGGCTGGAGCAGGTTCTGCATGCATCACCACGTGTGTTGTGTGGTTGAAATGTGGCTGAAGCACTAACACTGTAATTGTCTCTGACAGCATCTGTGTGGTTGCAGGAAAGCACTGTGCAGGGAGCTGGCAACGTGCAGCAGGTGCCTCACTCTAGGAGAGCATTGAGTGGATGGGGTGTGGTGCTGGGAGTGGCTTGCATGTGTTTGGAATAAGGGTTTGGGCAGTCCAGGGGAGGAATATGGGAAGGAACAAGTTGAGGGAGACCTCAACTGAGCTCAGCTTTTCTGTTGGTGAAATCGAGTGCAAAGAGGGGCAGGAAGTGTGGGGCTTGCTGCCTGCTTTGGAGGGGCAGCTCAAAGCTTAGCCACGAACGCTTGACAGCACCTTGAGCAGGGCACAGACTGAGGCACTGCCATGCTGCTGGCTGCACCAGACACAACGATACTGGCACCTAAATCCTCCTCCTTTTGCCACCAGAGAATCACATCCTAGAAGACGTGAACAAATGTGTCATCGCTCTGCAAGAGAAGGACGTGGACGGCCTGGACCGCACCGCCGGCGCCATTCGGGGGCGTGCTGCCAGAGTCATCCATGTGGTCACCTCTGAAATGGACAACTACGAGCCTGGGGTCTACACAGAGAAGGTCCTGGAAGCCACCAAGCTGCTCTCCGACACAGGTAGGAGCTGCTGGCTGCCCAGACGCCCGCCTTCATCTCGCTTAGGGGCGCACGAGCGAGGGATGTGAATGTCCCTGTGAAATGCATTCCAGGCTCCATTTACACAGAGTAATGGGAATTAGTGAGGGGTTATTTGCAGAGCTGTTGCAGCATGAGAAATGTAATTTGGCTGTGTTGGCTGCCTCCAAACTCCACGGCATGTAAGGTCTCCCCGAGTGCGCTTGCTGTCGTCAGCTGAGCTGGGGGAAGCTAAAACGCCGGGGAAATGAGTCCCAGACTGTGAGTCAAGGGAGCTGGGGGTGTGCAGCCTGGAGAAGAGGAGGCTCAGGGGTGATCTTATTACTGTCTACAGCTACCTGAAGGGGCATTGTAGCCAGGTGGGGGGTGGCCTCTTCTCCCAGGCAACCAGCAATAGAACAAGGGGACACAGTCTCAAGTTGTGCCAGGGTAGGTATAGGCTGGGTGTTAGGAAGAAGTTCTTCCCAGAGAGAGTGATTGGCATTGGAATGGGCTGCCCAGGGAGGTGGTGGAGACACCGTCCCTGGGGGTCTTCAAGAAAAGACTGGATGAGGCACTTAGTGCCATGGTCTGGTTGATTGGATAGGGCTGGGTGCTAGGTTGGACTGGATGAGCTTGGAGGTCTCTGCCAACCTGGTTGATTCTATGATTCTAAGGCTTGAAAGTTGTGCTGAACCTCTTGTGTCAGGCTCTGCAAGAGTGTTCAGGATCCAGACAGAAGCTCTCTGCCACGCTGGTGTAGAATCATAGCATGGCTAAGGGTGGAAGGGACCTCAGAGGTCCTCTGCTCCAGACCCCTGCCCTGGCCAGAGAAACCTCTCAATTAGACTTGGCTGCTCAAGGCCTCAACCAAGCTGGCTTTGAACACCTCCAGGGCCACCTATTCTAGACTCTCACCACCCTTGTACTGAAGAACTTCTTCCTAAGATCCAGTCTAAACCTACTCTTGCTCAGCTTCAAACCATTCCCCTTTGTCCTTTTGTTAGACACCCTTATGAAAAGTCTGCTCTAGGGTAGAGTGTCCCTGCCCATGGCAGGGGGGTTGGAACTGGCTGCTCCTTGTGGTCTCTTCCAACCCTGACTGAGTCTGTGATTCTGTGGAAGTCCCTCTCCAGCCTTCCTGCAGGTTTTGGAAGGCAGCTCTGAGGTCTGCCTGGAGCCTCCTCTCCTCCAAGCTGAACAACCCCAGCTCCCTCAGCCTGTCCTCATAGCAGAGGTGCTCCAGCCCAGTGGAAGAAATTTGGGGTGGTACATCTTGTCAAACACCTTTACAGCTGTTACAGAAACACCAAAACATTGAAGGTTGTGGTGCCCCACACCTAAACCATAAATCAGGGCGTTTCCTCTGAGCTGCCTGGTGGCATCCATATAGGGTAAGGAATGCTTCTGGCTGCTCCAGTGAGCCCTGTGCCAACTGCTTCTGGTTGGGTTTGCTTTAATTACTCTGCTGAAGAACCAAGGGTGACACTGAAAGAAACGAGCAGACTGTAAATGGTTTTGTGATGTTCTTCCTGGGGTGCAGTGAGTCACTGAAGTACAGCAGTGCAACCTGTCCTCTTCCACTGCCTTGTTAAACGTGGTGGTGGTAATAGCTGTTTGGTTTGGTTGCCTTTTACCCCAAAACCCAAGGTAGCAGCTGCAGGGAACATTAACCAAATGCTTAGGATGCTATCCCACAGCACCTAGCTGCTTCTCTAGGGCTAGGGGGAATGGAGCAGAGCTGGAGGTGGGGAGAGTGAGGCTGGAGGTGAGGAGGAAGTTGTTGAGCAGGAGAGTGGTGAGAGGCTGAAATGGGTTGCCCAGGGAGGTGGTTGAGGCTCCATCCCTGGAGATGTGTAAGGCCAGGCTGGATGGGGCTGTGGACAGCTTGATAGGTAGGGTGTCCCTGCCTACAGCAGTGGGGCTGGGACTGGCTGATCCTTGTGGTCCCTTCCAGCCCTGACTGATTCTGTGATTCTCCTTGTCCACTGGAAGGGTGTGATAAACTTTTACTGTGTAAGGGGAGAAAAAAAACAACCCAGCAAACAGCAAATGAAATGAAGTAAGACTTCAGTGTCCTTCTCTAGCAAATGAAATGAAGTAAGACTTCAGTGTCCTTCTCTAGCAAATGAAATGAAGACTTAAGTGTCCTTCTCTAGCAAATGAAATGAAGTAAGACTTAAGTGTCCTTCTCTAGCGAATGAAATTAAGTAGGACTTAAGTGTCCTGCTCTAACAACTGCTTTGAACTGACATGGATGCAGCGCGCAGCTTCCAGCCGCAGCTGAGGAGGAGGAGGCACAGGCAGGTCTTTTACAGGAGCGTGGAGCAAAAAACGGCGTTGGGGTGGGGCCTGACTGCTCTTTTGTCTTCTCCACTCAGTTATGCCGAGGTTTACTGAGCAGGTAGAAGCTGCTGTGGAAGCCCTGAGCTCAGACCCTGCTCAGCCGATGGACGAGAACGAATTCATCGACGCTTCGCGCCTGGTGTACGACGGCATTCGGGACATCAGGAAAGCCGTGCTGATGATCCGGGTGAGCACAGCCTGCCTCAGCACCTCGCTCTCTTTCCCTTCTCTTTTTTTCCCTCCACTCACTTTCCCCCCACCTCAGCGAAGTGACAGGCATCAGTTTTATTGGGAGCAGACAGCGTGGAAGATTTTCGTTTAGCTCCTATTAACATGCCCGAGTCTAAAGAACTGCTAATCGCTCTGCGGAGTGCTTCGGCGGCAGGCTGTGATTCACGTTCATTAAACAGAGCTGAGCGCCCATCAGAGCCCGAGCTGTGATGCTAAATACCCTTCCTGCCTCTTCTGTAATGTCTTGTTAATGTCTTGCCTGTTAATGTGCTAAAATCAGTGACCTTTGCTTTAACCACAGCAAGTGGATTCCTTAAGTAAAGATGCTTTTTGATGGGTTGAGAGCTCAGAAGTACAACTTGATGGCTAGGAAGTAAATGTTGAAAATGAACGCCAAAACAGGTTTAGATGAGTTTTGGGCTGCAGTTCCTAGAGCGTGTAATTTGTTAATTGGCTAACCTCAAAAAGCAGGGACCAGTTCAGAGAGGCTTTGTCTTCTCAGGTGCACTGAGTGTGACCTGGAAGTCCTGGCAGCATTAAGCTGGTAGGAGGCATGCAGGCAAGACACAGAAAGGCTCCTGCAGTTCACAGGCTCACAGGATGTCAGGGGTTGGAAGGGAGCCAAAGAGATCATCCAGTCCAATCCCCCTGCCAGAGCAGGACCACACAATCTAGCTCAGGGCACACAGGAACACATCCAGAAAGGCCTTCAAAGGCTCCAGAGAAGGAGACTCCACAACCTCTCTGGGCAGCCTGTGCCAGGGCTCTGGGACCCTCCCAGTCAAGAAGTTCCTCCTTGTGCTGAGCTGGAACTTCCTGTGCTGCAGCTTCCATCCATTGCTGCTTGTCCTGTCCCAGGGAGCAGTGAGCAGAGCCTGTTCCCCCTCCTCCTGACCTCCAGCCCTCAGAGAGTTCCAGACATTGATTCAATCCCCTCTCAGTCTTCTCTTCTCCAGACTAAGCAGCCCCAAGGCCCTCAGCCTCTCCTCGCCAGGCAGTGCTGCAGTCCCCTCAGCATCCTCACAGCCCTCCGCTGGACCCACTGCAGCAGATCCCTGTCCCTCTGCCTCTGGAGAGCCCCAAACTGAAGGCAGTTCATTAAAGGGGACGCAGAAAAGAAACTTCTGGGGCATATTTCTTGAATCTGAGTGTGGCAAAACCGGGCAGGAGTCAGACACAGCAAGAACAAGTGCCAAGGGCTGGTTCCTTCTTTCCTCCTTGCCTTGTACTCCGACTGGCAGAGCGAGGCTTTGTCTTTCCGAGCGGTAACCACAGCAGATGCACTTGGGTGAGGAGTAAATTAAGGACGTGCAGCCCCAGAATGTGTGTGATTATGGTAACCATTGCAGTAATATCTGCCATGTTTGCTGCTTCAAGCAAAGAATCAGATGGAAAAGCTGACAGCCACATATGTGCTCTCCATGTAACTCTCCTCAGACTTCAGGCAGTTACAGCCAGCCAATGTCGGATGAAGCTATCAATGCGTTCCTGCCAGGCAGACAAGCTGCACTGATTCACCCCCTGCCATGGTCCTTATTACTCAGGACATGGAGGCACCACTGCCAATGCCACATCATCAGGAATTAGCTGAGCTGAGGCTGCCAGCAATCCTGACGTTTCCCCTCATGCCACCCCTCTGGTGTCAGGGTGCCACAGCTTCACTGCAGCTGCCAGTCGCTAACGGCGGCGTGCTGCCGACACAGCCCTGCCCTAGAAAGAACTTCAAATGTTGGTATTTGTTATCCAGTGGCCTGCAAGGTTTGGGATGTATTTGGCAGGAGAGAGCTGTCCAAGTGGAGATACCAGGTTACCCCTTCTCCAGGGCACTGTCTGGAACTGCAGCACGGGAGGAACCATGCTCGCAGGGGGGCGCTGCCAAGGTCACCGGAGCAGACTTGGAACTGTGTCTGCTGCCTCTGGTTCTCTGCAAGATCCAGGAGCAAAAGTCACAGAATCATAGAACCAGGCAGGGTTGGAAGGGACCACAAGGAGCAGACAGTGCCAACCCCCCTGCCATGCCCCGGGACACCCTACCCTAGAGCAGGCTGACCACAGCCTCAGCCAGCCTGGCCTCAAACACCTCCAGCCATGGGGCCTCAACCACCTCCCTGGGCAACCCATTCCAGCCTCTCACCACTCTCATGCTAAAGAACTTCCCCCTCATAGCCAGTCTGACTCTCCTCACCTCCAGCTTTGCTCCATTCCTCCCACTCCTGGCACAGGCTCACAGCCTCAAAAGTCCCTCCCCAGCTTTTTGGTATCCCCCTTCAGATCCTGGCAGGCCACAAGAAGGTCACCTGGGAGCCTCCTCTGCTCCAGCCTGCACAGCCCCAACTCTTTCAGTCTGTGCTCACAGCAGAGCTGCTGCAGCCCTCTGAGCATCCTCCTGGCCCTGCTCTGGACACTCTCCAGCATCTCCATATCCCTCTTGTCATAGAGGCTCCACAGCTGGATGCAGTGTAGCCTGACCAGTGCTGAATATACTCTAGGCATTGACTGTCAGCATCCTCACCTTTGCATTTTTGGCAGCTGTTTTGGGTATCCCTCTTTATTTGAACTGCATCAGAAGGTGCAGACCTCTTAGAAAACACACAGAACCCCAACTGCAGGGAAAGGCATCTGCAGAACAGGAACTTCATTTGCATCTTCTCTCTTAATCCAAACTTACTGCCTTTATCAGTGAAGTTCTCTGTTGATCCAGCTCTGCAGAACTCTCAGGAGGTAAAGGACAGGCCACACCTTGAGTGCTGTGTCCAGTTCTGGGCTCCTCAAGTCAAGAGAGATATTGAGGTGCTGGAAGGTGTCCAGAGGAGGGCAGCAAGGCTGGGGAGGGGCCTGGAGCACAGCCCTGTGAGGAGAGGCTGAAGGGGCTGGAGGGGTGCAGCCTTCAGCAGAGGAGGCTCAGGGCAGAGCTCATTGCTGTCTGCAGCTGCCTGCAGGGAGGCTGTAGCCAGGTGGGGTTGGGCTCTGCTGCCAGGCAGTCAGCAACAGAAGAAGGGGACACAGCCTCAAGCTGTGCCAGGGGAGGTCTAGGCTGGCTGTTTGGAGGAAGTTGTTGTCAGAGAGAGTGATTGGCACTGGAATGGGCTGCCCAGGGAGATGGTGGAGTGGCTGTGGCTGGAGGTGTTGAAGCCAAGCCTGGCTGGGGCACTTAGTGCCATGGTCTGGTTGATTGGGCAGGGCTGGGTGCTAGGTTGGGCTGGATGAGCTTGGAGCTCTCTGCCAACCTGGTTGATTCTGTGATTCCATGATTCTATTTTGACCAAGATGCTGCTTAAACTTGATAAGCTTGACAACAAACTTTGCCAGCCTTAGACTGGCAGCAGCAAAAATAAATCCTAGGCAAGCAGGAACTGGGTCAGCTGCGTTTAGCCTCCAGCATTAAAGCTGGCCCTTGCTAGCTAAAAATTGTTCAGCTTTTCCTGGGGGATGAGAATAAATTTTGCTGTGTTTTTATTTGCTGATCATTTAGCTGAGGCTTTGATTCATAACTGTGCTAAAAGACAGGGGCTGAGGGTTGGAACCAGGCCTGAAAAGCTGTGTGTAATTTTAGCTTCGGCCCAACGAGCGAAGCTCTTACAGTTAACCGAGTGGCAAAAGCACCTTTCATTCTGCCAAGGGACAAGCAAAACTTGTTTGCTGTGTCTCAGCTCCTCGGTGCATTAGTGTCCTGACAAGCCTCAGGTGGTTGGGTAGTGGCCTGTAATTTGGGAGATCCCCCACGGTGTCTAACAGGAGTGGTCAGGCATTTCTAATCACAGGTGTTCCGCAGGCTCTCTGCTCTCCCTCTCTTTACCTCCTTCTGGGAAACACTGAAGGATGTTTTTTTACCTTTGCTGACTTCCATTCTCTTTGCTCAAAAATGGCCACTCCTGGAGTGCTGTGTTCAGCTCTGGGCTCCTCAAGTCAAGAGAGATGTTGAGGTGCTGGAAGGTGTTGCGAAAAGGGCAGCAAGGCTGGGGAGGGGCCTGGGGCACAGCTCTGTGAGGAGAGGCTGAGGGAGCTGGGGGGGTGCAGCCTGCAGAAGAGGAGGCTCAGGGCAGAGCTCATTGCTGTCTGCAGCTGCCTGCAGGGAGGCTGTAGCCAGGTGGGGTTGGGCTCTGCTGTCAGGCAGCCAGGGACAGAACAAGGGGACTCAGCCTCAAGCTGTGCCAGGGGAGGTCTAGACTGGATGTTGGGAGGAAGTTGTTGTCAGAGAGAGTGATTGGCATTGGAATGGGCTGCCCAGGGAGGTGGTGGAGTGGCTGTGTCTGGAGGTGTTGAAGCCAAGCCTGGCTGGGGCACTTAGTGCCATGGTCTGGTTGGTTGGACAGGGCTGGGTGCTAGGCTGGCCTGGATGAACTTGGAGCTCTCTTCCCACCTAGTTGATTCTATGATTCTAAAAACAACCTTCTTGTGGACATTGAGAGCCATAAAATCTGTTGTTTGACTCTGCCTGAACTGCTCCTTCCCTCAGACTCCTGAAGAGTTGGATGATTCTGACTTTGAGACCGAGGACTTCGACGTCCGCAGCAGAACGAGCATCCAGACCGAGGACGATCAGCTCATCGCTGGACAAAGTGCCAGGGTAAGGAGGAAGTCTGAGCCTTACCAGTCTCTGGCCTGGCTTCCAAGAAACAGCCCAACTTGCTTTGAAAAGCCAGGCTTTTGGGGGGTGGCACTGAACTTGCTGGATCAGAGAAGTGCCATTCTTTGTCTCCAGTTTTCTTCTGAGCAGGAGGTTAAGTGAAACCCCAGGTGTGTAGGGCTGATGCAGCTGAGGAACCTCTGCCTTTTCTTTTGGATGCTCTGAAAGATCACAAGTCCCTTCAATACCCATGGACTGCTTTATGCTTTGACACCCTAGGCCCTGCCACTTAGTTGGGTGAGCTCCTGGGGAGAGATACAGCACAAAGTCATCCCCTTGCTCTCCCCTCCTTGCTCTGACATTTTCAACAGGCAGCTACTAAGTTTGTGGGCAGGAAATTCTTTACCAAGTGTCCTCTCATCAGTGTCTGAGGTTTGGCCACTGAGCATTCATCAAGATGACATCGAGAGGAGCTCAGGAATGAAATCATTCAAACTTTCACTGCATTTCCTATGCCTGTTAAAAATGATAGGCAATATATAACCATTAACAGGTGAAAGCTTAAGATCAGTACATTGAGGGAAAAGCAGGCCTTAGCTCTTGTTTTTATTGGACATGTCCCCTTCTGGATCAATAGCAATTTACACTCTTGGGAAAATGCCATGGAGGAGTTTTTCTGAAGGCTCTTCTAGCTTGAAACCAAGCAAGAGGCAGCTGGGGCCTTCTTTATGCAGCTTCTGCCACGCTGGTTTGGGGATGACACTGGCTGAGAGTGAGCTTTGTGCTCTCCTTCCTTGCACAAGCACTTGGGATTCCTGTTTCCCCCTCTCCCCCTTGTCTGGAAATGCAGGCATTTCTAATCTACCTTTTCACCTTCTCCCAAAGGCATGAATGCTCCTGGTATTTATGAGGGTGAGAACACTGAGTCTCATACGGGCTGGAAACCTAGCCTAATGGATTTTATTCAGGAGGAAGCACAAACTCTTCATTTTCACTTACTCTTCCCTCAGTATGCATGTTTCAGAACAGTACAGCTAGCTTTTTGCAGGGAAGAGCTTCATATTTCTTCTGTGCTCTGCAACACTGAAATATATCCATGTGGAACTGCCTCTTTTAAACCTTACATTCTGTAGAAGAGGCAAATCCCCCCCCTGCCCTTCATGCAGCTGAAATATATCCATGTGGAACTGCCTTTTAAAACTCTTACATTCTATGGAAGAGGCAAATCTCCCCCACTTCGTGCAGCTGAACCATATCCAAGTGGAACTGCCTTGTAACACCCTTGAATTCTACAGAAGAGGCAAATCCACCCCCCCCCTTCATGCAGATGAAACAGACCCAAGTGGAACTGCCTTTTAAAACTCTTACATTCTATAGAGAGGCAAATCCCATCCCCCCCTCTTCATGCAGCTGAACTATATCCAAGTGGAACAGCCTTTTAACCCACTTAAATTCTACAGAACAGGCACATCCTCTCCCCTGCCTCATGCAGCTGAGGGGAACTGCCTTTTAGAACCCTTAAATCCTACAGAAGAGGCAAATCCCCTCCCCTGCTTCATGCAGCTATGGGGAACTGCCTTTTAGAACCCTTAAATCCTACAGAAGAGGCAAATCCTCTCCCCTGCTTCATGCAGCTGAGGGGAACTGCCTTTTAGAACCCTGAAATCCTACAGAAGAGGCAAATCCCCTCCCCTGCTTCATGCAGCTGAGGGGAACTGCCTTTTAGAACCCTTAAATCCTACAGAAGAGGCAAATCCTCTCCCCTGCCTCATGCAGCTGAGGGGAACTGCCTTTTAGAACCCTTAAATCCTACAGAAGAGGCAAATCCTCTCCCCTGCCTCATGCAGCTGAGGGGAACTGCCTTTTAGAACCCTTAAATCCTACAGAAGAGGCAAATCCTCTCCCCTGCCTCATGCAGCTGAGGGGAACTGCCTTTTAGAACCCTTAAATCCTACAGAAGAGGCAAATCCTCTCCCCTGCCTCATGCAGCTATGGGGAACTGCCTTTTAGAACCCTGAAATCCTACAGAAGAGGCAAATCCTCCCCCCTGCCTCATGCAGCTATGGGGAACTGCCTTTTAGAACCCTTAAATCCTACAGAAGAGGCAAATCCCCTTCCCTCTTCTCCCCCCCACCTTCCATTCAGTTTTTCTTTGAGGGATGCTAAGATGTGGCAAAGTTGTTTGGAGCCTTAAGGGTTTGGCCATGCAAATGGCCATGTTTCAAATGTCAGCTTGGCTTTCTGGGCATTGTCTTAAGCATGAGCATGAGGCTTGATTCAGAATGGAAGGGAAAGGCTCTGGGAAGCCTCCAGGTAGAGGTTTGCTATTAAAGTTTTATTCCCCCCCCCAATCTGTGTGGCTTAAATTGGTTATTAGCGAAACCTTCCAAGGAGCCCTCTCCAAGTGGTGGCGTAAGGAGACACGAGGAAACTCTCTCTCTCTCTCTCTCTCTCTTGCAGGCTATCATGGCTCAGCTCCCTCAAGAGCAAAAAGCTAAGATTGCTGAGCAAGTGGCCAGCTTCCAGGAAGAGAAGAGCAAACTGGATGCTGAAGTATCCAAGTGGGATGACAGCGGGAACGACATCATCGTCCTGGCGAAGCAGATGTGTATGATTATGATGGAAATGACAGACTTCACCAGGTGAGGCTTGCTTCCTCTCTCTGCTCACACCCCTCAGCGACTGGCTGGGCTGCCCAGCTTGCAGGGAACTCTTTTGCAAGAGGGTTTCCTTCTTGTCATTGCCTCTGAACGCTGCCCTCTGACAGCCTGTGTGTAACTCAGCAGGTGCGTTTACTCCGCAGCGCCTGGGTGGCAGTGGCTGTTGGAGCTGATCTGTACCCAGCACTTAGTGCCTTGTCTGTCTGTCTGTCTGTCTGTCTTCCTTTCTAAAGGGTGATCCTTGTCCTAGGGAATATATAGAGATGTATTTCTGCAATGAACAGAATCATAGAATCAACCAAGTTGGCAGAGAGCTCCAAGCTCATCCAGCCCAGCCTAGCACCCAGCACTGCCCAACCAACCAGACCATGGCACTCAGTGCCCCAGCCAGGCTTGGCTTCAACACCTCCAGGCACAGCCACTCCACCACCTCCCTGGGCAGCCCATTCCAATGCCAATCACTCTCTCTGACAACAACTTCCTCCTAACAGCCAGCCTAGACCTGCCCTGGCACAACTTGAGACTGTGTCCCCTTCTTCTGTTGCTGGCTGCCTGGCAGCAGAGCCCAACCCCACCTGGCTACAGCCTCCCTGCAGGCAGCTGCAGACAGCAATGAGCTCTGCCCTGAGCCTCCTCTGCTGCAGGCTGCACCCCCCCAGCTCCCTCAGCCTCTCCTCACAGGGCTGTGCTCCAGGCCCCTCCCCAGCCTTGCTGCCCTCCTCTGGACACCTTCCAGCACCTCGACATCTCTCTTGACTTGAGGAGCCCAGAACTGGACACAGCACTCAAGCTGTGGCCTGATGGATGCCTTTGGATAATCACTTTCCAAGTTGTATCCAACACTGGTTTGTTTTTTTTTTTTAAACTTGATGTTGGGTGCATGGAAACTGAAAATCTGTCTTCCAAAAATGTTCTCTCTTCTCATCATCAGGTTGCTTAAACCAGGGAAGTTTGGGCTTAAGTCTTATGTTTAATCTAAATATGGGGAGAAGCTGGAGGGAGAAACTGTCCTGAAAATCAGAGAATCACAGAATCAGGCAGGGCTGGAAGGGACCACAAGGAGCAGTCAGTCCCAACCCCCCTGCCATGCCCAGGGACACCCTACCCTAGAGCAGGCTGCACACAGCCTCAGCCAGCCTGGCCTCAAACACCTCCAGCCATGGGGCCTCAACCACCTCCCTGGGCAACCCATTCCAGCCTCTCACCACTCTCCTGCTCAACAACTTCCTCCTCACCTCCACTCTGAATCTTCCTTGCTGAGACCTCATCTTGAATACTGTGTTCAGTTTTGGGCTCCCCAGTTGAAGAGGGACAGGGATCTGCTGGAGAGGGTCCAGCAGAGGACTATGAGGATGATGAGGGGACTGGAGCACTGCCTGATGAGGAGAGGCTGAGGGCCCTGGGGCTGTTTAGTCTGGAGAAGAGAAGACTGAGAGGGGATTTGGTAAATGTTTCTAAGTATCTGAGGGCTGCCAGGATGGGGGAGGGCAGGCTGTGCTCACTGCTGCCTGGGATAGGATAAGGAGCGATGGATGGAAGCTGCAGCACAGGAGGTTCTGCCTCAACAAAAGAGGGAACTTCTTTACTGGAAGGGTCCCAGAGCCCTGGCACAGGCTGCATGGAGAGGTTGTGGAGTCTCCTTCTCTGGAGCCTTTCCAGGCCTGTCTGGATGTGTCCCTCTGTGATCTGTGTTCGATAGCACTGTCCTGCTCCAGCAGGGGGGTTGGACTCTATGATCTCCTCGGGTCCCTTCCAACCCCTAACATCCTGTGAGCCTGTGAAAAGCAGTATGTAGTTCACTCTTCTGGTCATCTGGTGCTAGAAGGTAGACTCTGTTCTGTTTTGCAGAGGTAAAGGTCCACTGAAGAATACATCAGATGTGATTAGTGCAGCCAAGAAGATTGCAGAGGCTGGGTCAAGGATGGACAAGCTGGGACGGACTATTGCTGACCATGTAAGTCACAACTCATTTACATAAGCCTCCAGCACAAATGAGCCATAGGAAATGTTTTGGTACTTGCAGATGTGATGAGCAGAAGAAAATAGGTTTAGTTTTGAGGTTTGGGGTGGGTTTTTAACCTGATTTTCCTAAGTGGCTGCTGGAAAATTCCAAGCCTAGCTCCTGTCCTGCCACCTCTAACACTGGCAGCAGCTAAATGTGCTTGGTTTACATCAGGCACCTACTAATTTAAAGCAGCAACAAACCAACACCTCCTGACATCACTCAGTCTCCATGCCTGTTTCTGTCCCTGAACAGGACTGCAAGGGCATTCCTGGTGCTTCTCTCATGCCCAGAATGTGCCCAGTGCTTTGCAAAGCAGTGATGAGGCTGCATGAGCAACACCACCATTACTGCTCGTGTTGCACAACCTCCACTATTATTTTGGAGGCAGCTGTTTAACACTGACAGCTTCCAGGTGCCACTCAGACTGAATGCACAGGGGATCACAACTCGATGGTGCTGGTGTCCAGTCAGGCTCTACAGAGACTTGGAGCAAAGCAAATAGGTGACCTGAGTACTCCTTGTGCTGGTGTTGTGCTGCACCCAGAAAAGGATTTGAGCAGAATCCCTGCAGGAATGAGTGAGTGTGGCCAGCTCAGGGCTTTTATGCAATGCATCTGCCTGTCCTCAGCCACTTCACAAACTGGGTTGGGTCAAGCAAAAGTGCCTTTGGTCTGGGCCCACACCCAAACTGCAGAGAAACATCAGCATTAGTAATAGGATCGTGTCTTGCAGAGAGACCCTGAAATGCAGGTAGGTTAGGTCTGAGATCATGAGCTAAGCTTTGTTCTGTACAGCTGGCACCTGCCTTTCTGCCCTTCTCTGACCCTGTGTTCATAATGCAACATTTATAAGAGACTCATAGAATCAAGCAGGTTGGCAGAGAGCTCCAAGCTCATCCAGCCCAACCTAGCACCCAGCCCTGCCCAACCAACCAGACCATGGCACTAAGTGCCCCAGCCAGCCTTGGCTTCAACACCTCCAGGCACAGCCACTCCACCACCTCCCTGGGCAGCCCATTCCAATGCCAATCACTCTCTCTGCCAGGAGCTTCCTCCTAACATCCAGCCTAGACCTGCCCTGGCACAGCTTGAGGCTGTGTCCCCTTCTTCTGTTGCTGGCTGCCTGGCAGCAGAGCCCAACCCCACCTGGCTACAGCCTCCCTGCAGGCAGCTGCAGACAGCAATGAGCTCTGCCCTGAGCCTCCTCTGCTGCAGGCTGCACCCCCCCAGCTCCCTCAGCCTCTCCTCACAGGGCTGTGCTCCAGGCCCCTCACCAGCTTCATTGCCCTTCTCTTGAACCCTGTCCTTGTGCAGGTACATCTTGGTACTGCCCAGGGAGGTGGTGGAGTCACCACCCCTGGAGGTGTTTCAGAGTGATTTGGATGTGGTGCTTGGGGCTATGCTTTAAGGTGAATCTTGCAGAGCAGGGTTCTAGGTTGGACTTGGTGATCCTGAGGGGCTTTGCCACCCTGCCTGGTGCTGTGATTCTGTGATCTCTCTTCAGTCGTTTAGAGGGTGCTGTCTGCCCCTGGTTTATTACAGGTGCAGTGAGAAATAGCCAGTGGGGAGGTAAAGCTGAGAAGTGGCTTTTCAGAGAATCACTGAATTGTTTGGGTTGGAAAAGGCCTCTGAGGTCATCCAGTCCAACCAGCAACCCAACCCCACCATGGCCATTAAACCACATCCCAAAGTGCCATGGCCACACCTTTGGGCTGCCCAGGGAGGTGGTGGAGTCCCTGGAGGTGCTGAAGCCAAGCCTGGCTGGGGCACTTAGTGCCATGGTCTGGTTGGTTGGCCAGGGCTGGGTGCTAGGTTGGGTTGGGTGAGCTTGGAGCTCTCTTCCAACCTGCTTCATTCTATGATTCTTGAACACCTCCAGGGATGAGGACTCCACCACCTCCCTGGGCAGCCTGTGCCAATCCCTCACCACTCTTGCATCAAAGAAATTGTTCCTAATCTCCAACCTAACCTTCCCCTGGCACAGTTTCAGGCCCTTTCTTCTCGTTCTATCACTTGACATGAGGAAGAGAGCCCAACCCCACCTGGCTCCAGCCTCCTCTCAGGGAGTTAGAAAAAGCAATGAGGTCTCCCCTCAGCCTCCTCTTCTCCAGGCTGAACAACCCCAGCTCCTTCAGCTGCTCCTCATAAGGCTTCTCCTCTAGATCCTTGACCATTTTCTGTTGCCCTGTGGGCACCCAAGACTGGGTGTCCTTTTGCCCTGTTTTGGGAGGGATCTGGGTGTGCTGCTGCAGCTGTAGGTGAGGGAAGCAAGCAGCAGTTTGTGGTGCAGATCTCAGGGGGTGGCTCTTGGGCTGAAGACTTACCTTGCTTTTGGGGGTTATTTGTAACTGACACCTTCTATGCAAACTAGCTGCATGTTTTCTTCTGCCCCAAGCCATTGCAAAACACAGAAGAGAAGGAAGTGGCTCCTTTCAGCAGCAGGAGGGTGCTTAAGGATGTAAAAGGTGAAGATGAATCCGAGCAGGACTGCAGAGTTAGTCACTGTGACAAGGATGGAGCCTTCCTCTTTGCCACTCCACACTCTGCTAATACTCCCAGCTTGCATATTTCATTAGCTGTGCTCACAGCCTCTTTAGGAGCTTGTTCCTGCAGAACTATCTGACAGTTACAGAGGATGTACAAGGGCAGCCTGGCAGCTCCCAGCACAGGGATGGGGTTTGTGTCCTGCTGGCCCCGTGGCACCAGAGGATCATGACCCCTCGTGTTAGTGTGCCAGGAGCTGCTGACTCCTGCCAGCAGGCAGTCTTACAGCACACTGCCTCACAGACCATCAGAGATGGTGCTCAGGGTAGCTCCCCTCTGCTGGGAAGGGCCTGGCCATCGGTGAAGGCTGCCCCAGAGCTGCTGCATCCCTCACTTGGCACAGCAGGCAGCTCCTCGTCAGGGGGGAGCAGCTGGGGGCATGACAGAGGTGAACACCATCTGCAGCCAGGCAGTGGCTCTCTCTGTGGGGTTCCTCAGTTCTTCTCACAAAGCAGAAGAGCTCTGCTGGCTCCTCCCTTAGAATCATAGAATCAAGCAGGTTGGCAGAGACCTCCAAGCTCAGCCAGTCCAACCTAACACCCAGCCCTGGCCAACCAACCAGGCCATGGCACTAAGTGCCCCAGCCAGGCTTGGCTTCAGCATCTCCAGGGATGGTGCCTCCACCACCTCCCTGGGCAGCCCATTCCAATGCCAATCACTCTCTCTGCCAGGAGCTTCCTCCTCACAGCCAGCCTATACTTTCCCCAGCACAACTGAGACTGTGTCCTTGTTCTATTGCTGGTTTCCTGGGAGAAGAAGCCACCCCCCACCTGGCTACAGCCTCCCTTCAGGTAGTTGTAGACAGCAATGAGCTCTGCCCTGAGCCTCCTCTGCTGCAGGCTGCACCCCCCCAGCTCCCTCAGCCTCTCCTCATAGGCTTTGTGTTCCAGGCCCCTCCCCAGCATTGCTGCCCTTCTCTCAACATCTTCCAGCACCTCAACATCTCTCTTGAATGGAGGAGCCCAGAACTGGACACAGCACTCAAGGTGTGGCCTGAGCAGTGTTGAGCACAGGGGCACAAGAACCTCCCTGCTCCTGCTGCCCACACTGCTCCTGAGCCAGCCCAGGATGCCACTGGCTCTGCTGCCCACCTGGGCACACTACTGGTTAGCTCTTTGGCCCAGGTTATTCGTGGCCTTTCTCTAAAACATCCTGTACTGCTGTGGGCAGCCTTAGGTGGAGGGGGGAGGCTGTGCTTACATCAGCCTCTGATCATCCCACAGGTAGGGGTTAGACACTTAACACCTCCAGAGATGGGGAATCCATCACCACCCTGGGCAGCCTCTTCCAGCCCTTCACCACTCCTGCAGCCAAGAAATTGTTCCTAATCATAGAATGGTTTAGGTTGGAAGGGACCTCAAGGATCAGCCAGTTCCAACCCCCCTGCCATGGGGAGGGACACCTGCCACTAGAACAGGTCACTCAAGGCCTCATCCAACCTGGCCTTGAATCCCAACCTAAACCTCCCCTGGCACAATTTCAGGCCATTTGCTCTCATTCCTCTTGCTGGCAGGGCTGGTGCACACTCTGTGGAGGTTGGCACAAGGATGTGCTCTGGACACAGGCTGATGGCTCTCCAGGGTGGCAGCTGCTGGCACCCATTGCCACATGCCCATGCTGCCAGAGTGACTGCTTCCTCTAACTGCCTGCCTCCACCTTCTCTGCCCAGACAGCACCAAGCCCAGCACTGAGCCCAGCTTGGGAGGGCATCTTCTTGTGAATGATGGTTAGAGCAGTGCTTGTGCCCTAAGGTGGAGATAGGCTGGTAGGGAGAAAAGCCTCCATGAGGAGAGGCTGAGGGAGCTGGGGGGGTGCAGCCTGCAGCAGAGGAGGCTCAGGGCAGAGCTCATTGCTGGCTACAACTGCCTGCAGGGAGGCTGTAGCCAGGTGGGGTTGGGCTCTGCTGCCAGGCAGCCAGCAACAGAAGAAGGGGACACAGCCTCAAGCTGTGCCAGGGGAGGTTGAGGCTGGCTGTTAGGAGGAAGCTCCTGGCAGAGAGAGTGATTGGCATTGGAATGGGCTGCCCAGGGAGGTGGTGGAGTCCCTGGAGGTGTTGAAGCCAAGGCTGGCTGGGGCACTGAGTGCCATGGTCTGGTTGGTTGGCCAGGGCTGGGTGCTAGGTTGGGCTGGGTGATCTTGGAGCTCTCTTCCAGCCTGCTTGATTCTATGATTCTATGGTTGCTTGCTTACACCTATCAGGCACATGGGGATGGGGTTGTGTGCTTGTCCTAACCTTCAGGCACCATGGGAGAGCTCTTCCACCTCTCCCTGCCCCTTTTCCTCGCAGGAGGGAGAAGAAGGTGGCTGTGCTCCTCCCTGAGCTCAGCTGGGGCCATAGGAAGAGGATGTCTCTGCCTGTTGGCTCTGTCTGGGATGGATCCTGGTTTGACCTGGAGCAGCCAGCATAGCTTTTGCCAACAGCCTCTGTCAAGTGTGTCACAGCATCTTGTTCTGAGGGCTTGTGGAGGGGGAAGTGTTCCCCCCACATGCATTTGTTTCTGGCTCCCTGCTGGGGCTGTGCTGTGGGACTCCTCCTAGGCAAGCTCTGCAGGCAGGGGGGTTGTGCTGTCAGGTGTCTTTCTTCATCTGTATGGAAATTGTTGCTTTGGGGTTTTTTGGTAGTCACTGGAGTGCTCCTAGACAGGAAAGAAAGGCTGACCCAGGCATCCCCAGTGCCTTTTGGTGATGGTCTTTCCCCTCTTGTGTTCCTCCTCTGTTTAAACATCACCTGTCCTTGGGCCCTCCTGCCTGCACACACTGCAGGCTGTGCTTTTCCAGCTTACACTGCTCTCTACAACCAGATCATCCTCCCTAGCTCACTGCTTCCCCCACCAACCCCTCCCTGCCTGCCTCAGTAAACACAGGGCAGCCTCTTCCTTCCCTGAGCTGGTTTGCATAGCTCAGGAGCCACACGGCCCCACGCTGCCATGGCCTATTGTGCATGTGTCAACACCCCAGGCAAGCCTTTGTGAGCTGAGCTGTTCAGGAGATGGAGAAGCCCTTTCCAAAATGGTAATTCCAGCTTTTCATTAGCTCTTTGGCCCAGGCTATTCGTGGCCTTTCTCTAAAACATCTTGTACTGCTGACTGATATTGATTAGCAGGAAGAAACCCCAACCTGTGAGCTTTGCTGCTCTGCTGTTCACAGCTTCCACTGCACCCACACAGCCTGGGCAGCCCTGGGGAGAGGGACTTGGGGGTGCTGCTGGATGAGAAGCTCAACAGGAGCCAGCAGTGTGCACTTGCAGCCCAGATACCAACCAGAGCCTGGGCTGCAGCAAGAGGAATGTAGGCAGCAGGGTGAGGGAGGGGATTCTGCCCCTCTACACCTCACCTGGAGCACTGTGCCCAGTTCTGGAGCCTCTGTGACAGGAAAGACCTGGAGGTGCTGGAAGGTGTCCAGAGAAGGGCCACAAGGATGAGCAGAGGGCTGGAGCTCGTCTGCTATGCAGACTGAGAGTTGGGGCTGTTCAGTCTGGAGAGGAGAAGGCCCCAAGGAGACCTTATTGTGGCCTTCCAGTGTCTGAAGTGGGCTACAGGGAAGCTGGGGAGGGACTTCTTAGGCTGTCAAGCAGGGACAGGACCAGGGGGAATGGAACAAAGCCAGAAATGGGTAGATTCAGATTGGATGTTAGGAAGAGGTTCTTCACCATGAGGGTGGTGAAACCCTGGCACAGGTTGCCCAGGGAGGTGGAAGCCTCATCCCTGGAGGTTTTTAAGGCCAGGCTGGATGTGGCTTTTAGCAACCTGCTCTAAGTGTGAGGTGTCCCTGCCCATGGCAGGGGGTTCAAAGCAGATGATCCTTGAGGTCACTTCCAGCCCTGACAGTTGTACAATTCTGTGATGCCTGTGCAAGGGCTGCAGGCTGAGAAACACTTCTGGGGTTTCATTTCCTTCCTTGAGAAGGAGATTTCTGTCTAGTCAGAGATGTTTGTGCTGTCAGCATGGTGTCCTCACCCACAGGCAGCAGTGTGACCTGCTGGACTGTAATGTCCCCTGCACCCCTATCACAATAGCTTCTGCCATCCTAGAGCCACAGAGTGCCGGGGGTTGAAGGGACCTTTAAAGCTCATCCAGTCCAACCCCCCTGCAGTGAGCAGGGACATCTGCAGCTAGGGCAGGTTGTTCAGAGCCCCAGACAACCTCACCTGGAATGCTTCCAGCCATGGGGCATCTCTCACCTCTCTGGGCAACCTGGGACAGGCTCTCACCAGCCTCAGTGTAATGAATTTCTCCCTTCTACCTGGTCTAAATCTCCCTCTTTCAGTTCAAGCCATCACCCCTTGGCCCATCACAACAGGCCCTGCTCAAGTCTGTCCCAGCTTTCTGATCAGCCTCTTGAAGCACTGCAAAGCCACCAGAAGGTCTTCCTGGAGCCTTCTCCAGGCTGAACAAGCCCAATTCTCCCAGCCAGGTCTCGCAGCAGAGCCCTTCCAGCCCTGCCAGCACTGCTGTGGCCTCCTCTGAACCTGCTCCAGCAGGGTCCTGTCTGTGCTGAGGACTCCAGAGCTGGCCCCAGCACTGCAGGGGTGTCTGAGCAGAGCACAGCAGAGGGGCAGAGCCATGAATAGATCCAGGCTAGTTCAGAAATGTCTTGTTCTGGGCACTACCTGTGGCACCACCAGCTGCAGCTGAAGGTCAGAGCCTCCCCAAGCCATGAGATGTTTGGTGGCCCATGTGGAGTGCAGGCAGCCAGCAATGCCTCATGATTGCTGCATGCACAGGGCATGGTCTTGGGTTTGTTCAGTACCATGAGTGTCTGGTGGGCAGGGGGCTTGTGGAGTTCAGTGCCAGCTGCTTTATTCCCCAGTGGCTCTGCCATGGCTCACTGCTCCTGGGAGAAGCTCACTGATGCTTTTGAAAGCCCTGCAGGACCGGCATGGGCAGGCAGGGACTTCCCAGAGCCCTTGTCTTAGGCTGTGCTGATGCCGTTTTGGATGGCAGCTGCCCCTCAGCAGGGCTCCTCTTGCTGTGACCTCCTGGCTCATTAATCAGCTCTGCAGGCATGGTCCTGGCCGAGGCACCTCCGAGCTGCACTTCGCTCTCCACTGCCTGCCCAGTCCTTCAGCAGCAACGCTGAGCCAGGCTTGATCTCCAGAGGAGTGCTTCAGCCAGCACTTGACAAATGTTATTTCATGCCTGCTGAGGATTTGAGTTCCACACTGCTAAGAAAGGGGAGCAGAAGTCATGGAAAACATCTCCTTTGCTGGCTGTAATTGAGTGGCTGTGAGGTTATCGTGTCCTGCCTTAAAACGCTTCAGATGGGGAACCGAGGCTGCATTTGGGAACAGCTGCTGCTTGCAGCCACAGCTCTGGGATGGCAGATCACTGCTGCTGTGTGCTGTGCAGTGTGCACCAAGGGCCTCTCACGGTTAACACACCTGGAAAGGTTAGGGGACCCTCTCCTTTTCCTCTCCCCCTCCTTTTCCCTTCCCTTCTCTCTCTTCCCTCTCCCTCTCCTTTTCCCTCTCCCTCTCCTTTTCCCTCTCCCTCTCCTTTTCCCTTCCCTTCTCCCCCTCCTTTTCCCTTCCCTTCTCCCCCTCCTTTTCCCTGCCCTTCTCCCCCTCCTTTTCCCTTCCCTTCTCCCCCTCCTTTTCCCTTCCCTTCTCCCCCTCCTTTTCCCTTCCCTTCTCCCCCTCCTTTTCCCTTCCCGTCCCCCCCTCCTGTTCCCTTCCCTTCGCTCCCTCCTTTTACCTTCCCTTCTCCCCCTCCTTGTCCCGTGCCTTCTGCCCCTCCTTTGCCCGTCCCCTCTCCCCCCTCCTTTTCCCTTCCCTTCTCCCCCTCCTTTTCCCTTCCCTTCTCTCCCTCCTTTTCCCTTCCCTTCTCTCCCTCCTTTTCCCTTCCCTTCTCTCCCTCCTTTTCCCTTCCCTTCTCCCCCTCCTTTTCCCTTCTCCTCTCTCCCTTCCCTCTCCCCATGCTCATTGCTCCCGGGTTTCTACCTGCGTTCAGTGGTGCTCAGTTGTGCCCTGGAAACCCAAGGCCGGTGTAAGGAGGAGCACAGTGCCCATGGCAGAAGGCAGCTGCCCAGCTCCTGCTGCCCCCGCGGTGCCCGCTGTGGCACGGGTTGCAGGGTGAAGCTCGGTCTGTGTCTCCGCAGTGCCCGGACTCGGCGTGCAAGCAGGACCTGCTGGCCTACCTGCAGCGCATCGCCCTCTACTGCCACCAGCTCAACATCTGCAGCAAGGTCAAGGCCGAAGTGCAGAACCTGGGAGGGGAGCTGGTCGTGTCTGGGGTACGTATGCACTCTGCCGTGTCCTGCTCACCAGGCTCCGCAGGCTCACAGAGCTCTCCCACCCAGGAGAGACCTCTGAGTCCAACCAGCAACCCAGCCCCTCCGTGGCCACTATGCCCTGGCCCCAAGTGCCATGGCCACACCTTCCTTGAACACCTCCAGGGATGGGGACGACTCCACCTCCCTGGGCAGCCTGTGCCAATCCCTCACCACTCCTGCAGCAAAGAAATCTTTCCTCATCTCCAACCTAACCCTCGCCTGGCACAATTTCGGGCCATTTCCTCTCCTGTCAGCTGAGATTAGGAAAAAGAGACCAACCCCCAGCTCACTCCAACCTCCTGTCTTGTAAAGAGCAGTGAGGTCTCCCCTCAGCCTCCTCTCTTTCTCCAGAGTAAGGAGAGAGGCTTACCTGGGGGTAAGCCCAGGTTAAGCCTGGGGTTTTTGGGAACCCCAGGTCCCTCAGCTGCTCCTCCTCAGCCCTGTTCTCCAGACCCTTCACAGCTTTGATGCCCTGGCCTCACCAGTGCCCAGTACAGGGGGACAATCCCTGCCCTGCTCCTGCTGGCTGCACCATTGCTGATCCAGGCCAGGTTGCTGAAGGCCTTAGGCTGACTTTCAGCTGCTGTCAACCAACACCTCCAGATCCTTTTCTGCTGGGCAGTTTCCAGCCATTCTGCCCCAAGCCTGCAGCATTCCTGGGGTTGCTGTGACCTAGGTGCAGCACTCAGCACTTGGCTTTGTCATAGAACTGACCTCTGCCCATGGATCCAGCCTGGCCGGATCCTTTTGCAGAGCTTCTTCCCCTCAAGCAGCATCAACACTAAACACTGGTTTAGTGTCACCTGCAAACTCACTGCAGGTGCACTCAATTCCCTCAGCCAGATCACTGATAGAGAGCTTTTCTTTCAGGGCTATTAATCATTCCAAGCCAAGTTTGTATGCCAAACATTCTAGAACACAGACAAGAGACTTTGGAGCATTCAGCCCTAGTTTGAAGGCAGGCAAAGTGTAGAATGCTGCCTGCACTGCCACACTGCTGTTGGAGGAACTACTGGAAGGGGCACATCCAGCTTCACTTCTCCTCACTCCACAGTGTTTGCAGGCACATTCCCTTCACCTTGGTGTAACCTGCTGCTTTCCAAACCATTTTCCCTCTTGGTGAGGTTAAATCCCTTCAGTCAGCACAGCTAAACCTACCTCATGTCTCTGTGCAGCTGTGGAACGTGCTGAGGTCCTCCAGAGATGTTAATACTTCAAACCTGCTGTGCCCTGAGCAGGGTTTGTCAGTGGCTGCTCTGGTTTCTGGCAGCTGGTCCAATGCTGCTGTTGGAATCCTTACAAGCAGAGGGAAGAGAACTCAGCACCCTCTGCCACTCAGACATTTCAAGTGCTCAAACTTAGCAGCACATCTTTTATCCCCTGCAAACAAGGAGCAGCTGTGGAATGAGTGCTCTGGGAGGTCTGCAGTGGTGGTGCTGGTGGAGCACACCTGCAGCAGCTCAGCACCTTCCCCAGGGAGCTGAGCTTCTCCCTGCACCTCTGGGTGCTGCCAGGCACACGTGCTGGGGTTCCCAGCACCGTGCAGCCTCACCAGGAGAGGTGGTGACAGCTGTGCCCCTGCTGCATGCCTGCTGCCCTGTTAGCTGGCAGGCTGCTGTCACAGGAGTGGATGTGTCATTGTGCTCCCTACTCCAGGGTTTCACTGCAGTTACTCAGTGTCTGCAGAACTTACAGATCCTTCTGCTCAGAGTTACTTCCATCAAGAGGCTGCTGGCTGCAGCCTCATCTGGCTTGAGCTGCTCTCCATGACTGCCCACTGGGGCTGGATGCTGCCAGTGCTAGGGCTAAACTTCTGTCACATTACCAGGTGGAGACCTCTGCCAGTCCAGGGACTTCACCAGGCTGAAAGTGAAGTCTTTCTCACTGTTACCATCCTGCCCCATCCATTTACCACAGCAGCAGAGCTGCACCAGAGGCAGGAGGAGCTCACACCCCAGGCAGCCTGACAGTTCAGTTAGGGAAGTGCCTCCATGCCCTCACTGCATTTAAAGGAGGAGCTCACACCCCAGGCAGCCTGACAGTTCAGTTAGGGAAGTGCCTCCATGCCCTCACTGCATTTGAAGGAGGAGCTCACACCCCAGGCAGCCTGACAGTTCAGTTAGGGAAGTGCCTCCATGCCCTCACTGCATTTAAAGGAGGAGCTCACACCCCAGGCAGCCTGACAGTTCAGTTAGGGAAGTGCCTCCATGCCCTCACCGCATTTAAAGGAGGAGCTCACACTCCAGGCAGCCTGACAGTTCAGTTAGGGAAGTGCCTCCATGCCCTCACTGCATTTAAAGTGGTGCTTCCTGCTCTGGGGATTGATGGCAGTGCACTGGAGGGCACAGATCTGACCTGCTGTAGCAGTACTCAAAGCACAGACCTGATGGAAAGCTCTCAGCAAAGCAGCTTGGTTTGCTGCTAGGCAAACAATGCCTTCAGCAGGCTTTTCCCCAACTCCCCCCCAGAGTTGTTCACAGCACAGGAATTTCAGTGTAGAGACCCTGCCCAAGACCAAAACCCTGCTGAAGACCAAAAACCTTACTCCAGGCCATTTGGCATTCACAAGCTGAAGGTTCCCCCTCCGAGCAGGGCACTGGAGAGGTGGGGTCCCAGGTGAGGTCTTCCACCCTGCCCTGGTTTTGGCTCTTCACCTCTGCCATGCACCAAAGCCTCAGCACTTTTTCCCCAGGTGAGGTGTGTGTCTCTCTCTCTTCCACCCTGCCCCATTTTTGCCTCTTCAGCATGTTTTTTTTCCACCCCCCTCCTTTTAAAGCTCCTGTAACTCATGCAGGGCTGCAGAGGCAGTCCTGTTCCTTCCTTTCACTGCAACTCAATATTCTGGGGTGATTTAAATATCTATTAGCAGTGATTAAGACGTTATTACAGCTTGATTAACTTCATTAGAGCAGAAGCTACTGTTGAAGCTTAGTCACAGTGGAGGGTTGGTCCTGGCTGGATGCCAGGTGACCACCAAAGCCACTCTGTCACTCCCCCTCCTCAGCTGAACTGGGGGGGGGAAGATAAAAAGAGAGGCTCCTGGGTCGAGATGGGGATGAGGAGATCACTCAGGAGTTGCTGTCGTGGGCAAAACAGACTCATTTTGGGGGAAAATTAACTTAATTGTTTGGCAATTAAGAGTTGTAATGAGAGCTAAAACCACACCTTAAAACACCTCCTTCCAGCGCTCAGCTCAGCTTCACTCCTGACTTCCTCTCCTCACCAGCAGCACAGGTGGATGGGTTGTGGTCACATCACACCTTGACTCTGACACTCCTCCCTCCTCAGGGAAGGGCTCTCCTCCCTCTGCCTCTGCTCCAGCACTGGGTCCTTCCCACTGGACACAGAGGAAGTTCTGCACAATGAGGGTGGTGAGAGACTGGAACAGGCTGCCCGGGGATGGTGTTCAGGCCCTGTGCCTGGAGACACTCAAGATGTACCATCCCTGGAGGCGTTCAAGGCCAGGCTGGATGAAGCTCTGGCCAGCCTGATTTAGGGTAGGGTGTCCCTGCCCATGGCAGGGCGGGGTTGGAACTAGATGATCCTTGTGGTCCCTTCCAACCCTGACTGATTCTGTGATTCTAAGATCAGACTTGATGTGTCCCTGGGCAGCCTGCTGTAGTTGGAGGTGTCCCTGCTGCTTGCAAGGGAGTTGGTCAGTATCACAGTATCACCAGGGTTGGAAGAGACCTCACAGATCATCAAGTCCAACCCTTTACCACAGAGCTCAAGGCCAGACCATGGCACCAAGTGCCACGTCCAGTCCTGCCTTGAACAGCTCCAGGGACGGCGACTCCACCACCTCCCCGGGCAGCCCATTCCAGTGTCCAATGACTCTCTCAGGGAAGAACTTTCTCATCACCTCCAGCCTAAATCTCCCCTGGCATAGCTTGAGGCTGTGTCCTCTCGTTCTGGTGCTGGCCACCTGAGAGAAGAGAGCAACCTCCTCCTGGCCACAACCACCCTCAGGTAGTTGTAGACAGCAATAAGGTCACCCCTGAGCCTCCTCTTCTCCAGGCTAACCAATCCCAGCTCCCTCAGCCTCTCCTCGTAGGGCTGTGCTCAAGGCCTCTCCCCAGCCTCGTTGCCCTTCTCTGCACACGCTCAAGCATCTCAATGTCCCTCCTAAACTGGGGGGCCCAGAACTGAACACAGCACTCAAGGTGTGGTCTAACCAGTGCAGAGTCCAGGGGCAGAATGACCTCCCTGCTCCTGCTGGCCACACCATTGCTGATGCAGGCCAGGATGCCACTGGCTCTCTTGGCCACCTGGGCACACTGCTGGCTCATCTTCAGGCGGGTATCAATCAGCACCCTCAGATCCCTCTCTGTCTGGATGCCCTTTGAGGGTCCCTTCCCACCCAGTGCCCTCTGTGTTGCCCTCTGGCAGGTGGACAGTGCCATGTCTCTGATCCAAGCGGCCAAGAACCTGATGAACGCGGTGGTGCAAACCGTGAAGGCTTCCTACGTGGCCTCCACCAAGTACCAGAAGTCCCAGGGCATGGCCTCCCTCAACCTCCCTGCCGTCTCCTGGAAGATGAAGGCACCAGAGAAGAAACCCCTGGTGAAGAGGGAGAAACAGGATGAGACCCAAACCAAAATCAAGAGAGCATCCCAGAAGAAACACGTCAACCCCGTGCAGGCTCTCAGCGAGTTCAAGGCGATGGAGAGCATCTAAAAGGGGGGAGGGGAGGGGGGCTGTGACCTGCTTCTTTTTGTCCCTCCCCCACCACTGCTACTCCCTGAACTCTACTTTGAATAGTCCATGGATTTTTTTTTCCCCAGCTCCAAATGTATTTACTTAATATAATTTTGATACCCTTGTTTAGATCCCCCCCCACTCCCACCCCCCCCGGGGCAAGCTCCATCCTTTCTAAGTCCTGTTGCTCACTGTAGCCTTCAGCCTGCAGCAGTGTGAGTTAATTTAGGTGCTTTTAGATTTCGAGGGTGCAGCTTTAGCTGAAGCTGGGAGTTGCTTTGGTTTGGGTTTTGGTTGAGGTTTTTTTTTGGGGGGGGGTTATAATCTTGCTTTAAATCAACTATTCTAATAACCAAAGAAGGTTTGACAGCAAACACTAACAGGTTAACGCTAACAGGTGACTCTCTGCTGCTCACAGACAGCAGATGTTGGTTGTGAGCCAGAGGGGAGTAGATGATCTTTAACAGGAAAGGATACGAAATGGTTAAGTCTTGTCTGCACCGTGGGGTGCGGAGGGAACGAGCTCTGGAGGCTCGGCAAAACACCTCGGGTGCTAGCACAGCTGGAAAACACCTGGACAAACCCTGGGCTGGCAAACACCTCGGGTGCTAGCACAGCTGGAAAACACCTGGACAAACCCTGGGCTGGGCTTGGGGATGTCCTGAGCGCTGAGTCGCTTCCGTGCCGCTGCTTCTCCTCAGCTGCCTTGGGGCTGGGCTGGTTGTGACTCTGGGGAGGTGGAGGATGGGTTTGTGCTCAGCTTGGGGGAGAGCAGCCCGGAACAAACCCAGCTCTCGGCAGGCAAGCCCGGAGGCGGCCGATCGCTTTCCGTGTGACGCCGGAGGGGAGGGCGGGGGGGGTTAATGCCTGGTTCCAAATGACTAATGTATTTTTGCTGCGGGACACTAATAAAAGTTGCTTTTACCAGCTGGTGCTTTGTGGCGCTGCGAATGGAGCCGCCCCCTGCTCCCCCTCCCCACCATTCAGATGCAAATGCAGCTCTGTACTCGCAGCTCTCTCTTCGGTGCCCCCTGCTCCCGGTGCCACCCCGGAGAAGAGCGTTCGCCGTGGCAGCCGTTTAGCCTCCGGGGTCCTTTGTGCCAAGCGCAGCTCCAAGGTATCATTGCAGAGCTTTTAGTGCAAGCTGGGGGGTTTCAGGGTGTTTTACACCCCACCCCACCCCCCAATCAAGTGTGGCAGAGGAGGGGAAGCGCTGGCAAGGGTCAGAGAGCCTCTGGAAAGCAGCCCATTGAGATGGAAAGCAGCCTGTGCTGTGCCAGTCCAGAGCCTCGGCCGTGGGATGCTGCAATTTCGTTTCTCTTGATCAGTTATAATTGACTGTATCAAGGTTGTCGCTGTGGCGGCGCCAAACCACCCAGCAGAATGAAGCTAAATTAAGCTCAGGGTTGGGGTTATTTTGCCACACTGGTTATGTTTTCAAGCATTTCAGCCTCCTGAGTGCACATAATAAACGGCTCGATTATAGTCTAGTTTTTAGAAGCCTTCACACAATCCCAGCCTGGTTGGGGCTGGAAGGGACCTCTGGAGAGCATCCAGTCCAAGCCCCTGCTAAAGCAGGGCACCCACGGCAGCTTGCCCAGCAGCACAATGGCATGGGGGGGTTGGAAGCTCTCCAGAGAAGGAGACTCCATATCCTCTCTGGACAGCCTGCTCCAGGCCTCCAGCACCCTCACACCAAGCAACTTTCTCCTCCTGTTCAGGTGGAACCTCCTGGGTACCAGTGTGTGCCCACTGCACCTTGCCCTGTCCCTGGGCACCAATGACAAGAGTCTAACCCCATCCTCTTGGCCCCTCACAGCTCCTTTATCTCTTGCTGAGCATTGCTCAGATCCCCTCTGGGGCTGCTCTTCTGCAGACTCTCACCCCCATGGCTCTCAGCATTTGCTCCTCACAGGCCCCTCAGCAGCTTTGTAGCCTCTGCTGGACTCTGCATCTGATCCCTGTCTCTCTTGAACTCGGGAGCCCAAACAGGCTGCTTAATGCTCTACACCGTGGGGGTGGGGAGGCATGGGGGGAGCATCTGCTATTTCTAAACCTTACCTGGGGTCCCCATCTTCCCCAGGACCCCACTAAATCCCTGCTTGCTCAGTGTCAGGACCACGGTGGCAGTCCCAAGGCGCTGCTGTGCCACGCTGTGGGAATTTGGGGCAGTGGGATGCGAGTCGGGGCAGCAGGATGTGCCTGTGACAGCTCCCTGTGCCACCGGCAGCAGCCTGTGCACAGCAGGAGGGGCAGGACAGCACTGTCCCTGTCATCGGGAGAGGCTGGCAGCAGGGCAGCAGCCCTGTCATTACCCCGGGCTGTGCACCAGCAGCACCAGTTTGGCCCAAAGCTGCCATTAGCAGGGACACCAGCCCGGGCTGCCTTTTATGACAGGGAGATGGGCACAGTGCCTGCCTCTCTGACACCTTCCAGAGGCACGTGGGGACAGTGCACCGTGGGGCAGGGTGGTGAGGCTGCCTCTCTTTTGGGCCACTGCCCATCTAGGCCATGGCTGCCCTTTGGCACAGCTCTTGGTGCCCTCTGACACTCCATGGCTGCTCCTGCCAACTTCTGCAACTGCCCTGGCAGCACTCCCACTGCTGCCCGTGGGGACTGAGCCAAATATCCTGGACATGGGGATCCCTGAGACCTGCAGCAGCTCTGCCCCTGGGGCCAGGGCAGCCACCCCTACATGGAGTGGGGCCACCCACGGTGCCTGTCATCTCCAGGGATGCTGCTCCCACCCATACCATGCCCACCTCCACGGTGTGCAGACACTGGAGGGACTTTGGTGAGGGGGGGTGTGGTGTGTCAGTGTGTCAGGCCCTCCAAAAGGGAGTGCATCCTGCCCTGGGAGGACTGAGTGGGAAATGTGTTGCAGAAAAGGAGAAAACCCCCAAAGCCAACACTTTTACTGGCAGCAGAGCAGCCTGACTGAAAAGCAAGGAAAGGACCAAAAACTAATCAATACTTACAATTAGCTCTGCTCCTTAGCAGTGGCAACTGACAGGCTGGAAGGGGTGGCCAGAAATGTCTGAGCCTCCAGAAGAGCTAATGGCCTCCATACAGCTGGATCGATGGCCTGAGGGCAGGGGATGGTGCCAGGGATCAAATCACAGCCACGCTGGCATTCCTTCTGTGGGCACATCACTGGTGGTGGCAAAGCCCCAGCTCTGCCTTTGTGCTGCTGGGAAAAGCCTATGCAGCAAAAGCTACTGATCATAAGAGCAGAATCACAGACTCAAGCAGGTTGGCAGAGAGCTCCAAGCTCAGCCAGCCCAACCTAGCACCCAGCCCTGCCCAACCAACCAGACCATGGCACTAAGTGCCCCAGCCAGCCTTGGCTTCAACACCTCCAGGCACAGCCACTCCACCACCTCCCTGGGCAGCCCATTCCAATGCCAATCACTCTCTCTGACAACAACTTCCTCCTCACAGCCAGCCTAGACCTGCCCTGGCACAACTTGAGGCTGTTCCCCCCTGTTCTGTTGCTGGCTGCCTGGCAGCAGAGCCCAACCCCACCTGGCTACAGCCTCTCTGCAGGCAGCTGCAGACAGCAATGAGCTCTGCCCTGAGCCTCCTCTGCTGCAGGCTGCACCCCCCCAGCTCCCTCAGCCTCTCCTCACAGGGCTGTGCAGCTCCCCAGACTCCCTCCGCTGCAATCCCTATTCCTGCAGCTACCTTTGCCTAGATGCTGCCTGCCCAGGTCCTGCGGACACGCTGGAGGGAAGGGGTGAACTCGGGCAGGCCTGAGAGGCGAGCCCAAGCCAGCCTCCCGAAGAGGGCTCCGAACGAGGCAGCTGCCAGCAGCGCCCCCGCCGCGGGGGGACCTCTCCCGCTCCGGCGGTTTATTGCACAGCGCTTTCACACCGCAGGCTGCCCGAGCCGAGCCCGCAGCTGCCCCCTTCACCTCAGCTGCTGGATGACGGTGTTGACGGAGCCCAGCAGCTCGCTGAAGTAGCCGTCTGTGTCCCCTTCGCTCTGCTCCTGGGCCGCCAGCTGCTCGTACTCGCTGCGCAGCAGGCTGAGCGCGGTGCCGAGCGCCGGGTCCCGCCGGTAGCGCTCCCCGCAGAAGGCCATCAGCACCGACACCGTCTTCAGCGCCTTCTCACGCGTGTCGTGCTCGGGCGCGCCCAGCAGCGCGGACACGGCCGCGCACCAGTCCTGCTCCACCACCGCCGGCACCAGCCGCACCTGCTCGTACTGATGGAGCTTCTCCGCCGCCTGCTCCTCCTGCGGCGAGCCCTCCAGCAGCAGCTGCGCAAGGGGTGGAACGGGGATTCAGCAGGGTGAAAGGTTAACCCTCCTGGCGAGGGGCCTGAACCTGACCCCAGCTCCTCCTGACTCCTCCCTTGGGGGGGGGGGATCTTGAACCTGACCCCAGGTGCAGTGCTCAGCCCACTCCCGCTTCCTGCCTAGCCCCCTGTAGAAACAGGAGCTCCCTGTTGCTCTCTTGCCTCCCTGCCCGCTGGCACCAGCCCTGCTCCTGCTGCTCCTGCTGGCACCACGCGGCCATGCTTCCACGTGGTGGACACATCCTGCTTCTACCTGCATCCACTGCCATCGGTCTGGCTGCATATAGTTGGTCTTTTGTATCATGTAATCCTAGAATCAACCAGGCTGGAAGAGAGCTCCAAGCTCACCCAGCCCAACCTAGCACCCAGCCTTGCCCAACCAACCAGACCATGGCACTCAGTGCCCCAGCCAGGCTTGGCTTCAACACCTCCAGCCACAGCCACTCCACCACCTCCCTGGGCAGCCCATTCCAATGCCAATCACTCTCTCTGCCAGGAACTTCCTCCTAACAGCCAGCCTAGACCTCCCCTGGCACAGCTTGAGACTGTGTCCCCTTCTTCTGGTGCTCATTGCCTGGCAGAAGAGACCACCCCCACCTGGCTACAGCCTCACTTCAGGTAGTTCACAGAGAGTGATTTCCCATTGGAATGAGCTGCCTGGGGAGGTGGTGGAGGCACCATCCCTGGAGGTGTTCAAGAAAAGCCTGGCTGAGGCACTTAGTGCCATGGTCTGGTTGACTGGATAGGGCTGGGGGATAGATTGGACTGGATGAGCTTGGAGCTCTCTTCCAACCTGACTATGATTCCTCTTCTGCAGGCTGCACCCCCCCAGCTCCTTCAGTCTCTCCTCACAGGGCTGTGCTCCAGGTCACTCATTCCTCACTGCCCCCACCCAAAGCCACCTTGGAAGAGAGGTCAGCAGGAAAACTGCTAGAAGACTCTCAGGCTGGCGGCCAGCAGCCAGCTGGCACTGAGGTTCAGAGCAGTCTGGGGAGCAAGACAAGGGCAGCCAAGCCCCAGACCTCCATGCTGCTTGCTCTGTGTTTGCAAATCCCAGATCCCAGTGGAGCTGACCTATATCCAGCCTATATCTTGTTTTCCTTCCCTCTATCTCTTTGTAACTCTCCTACCTCAAATCCCTTTAATCTATTGTTAAAGTTTTCTCTCTTAACTCCCAAATGGAAGCAAGGCTATTTTCTTTGGGTGTGGTGTTTTACCCTCTCCCTCTCTACATCTAATTCCTTTCTAGCCAAAAGTGGGGGGGGGAGGGAGAGGGGAAGGCATCCTATTAGTGCTTTGGTTCTGTCAGCTACATTTTGAGTCTCTGGGAAGACAATTAGCCAACGTCTTCGTCAGAGAGAAACAGGAGGTGACCCCCGGGGGAAGAGGAGGATGAGTGCCCCTGAACAGCTGCCTTGGAAGGTGACTTGCAACAGAGAGCCCACAGCAGGTTGTGCCCTAGTTCCTCATTGTCTGTGCATGGAGCTGGCTGCCTAACACAGAGCACTCAGCCACTGGGGATTTGGGTTCTTGATTGTCTGTGCATGGAGCTGGCTGCCTAACACAGAGAACTCAGCCACTGGGGATTTGGGTTCCTCATTGTCTGTGCATGGAGCTGGCTGCCTAACACAGAGAACTCAGCCACTGGGGATTTGGGTTCTTCATTGTCTGTGCATGGAGCTGGCTGCCTAACACAGAGAACTCAGCCACTGGGGATTTGGGTTCCTCATTGTCTGTGCATGGAGCTGGCTGCCTAACACAGAGAACTCAGCCACTGGGGATTTGGGTATCACAGCCCTGAGAGGGACACCCAAGAGGAAGGAAATTCAACAGCAGGGCAAGAGGATGGGGCCAGACTCTTGTCACTGGTGCCTGACAAGAGGACAAGGGACAACAAGAACAAGGTGGAACCCAGGAGGCTCCACTTAAAGATAAAATTTCTGTGGTGTGAGGGTGCTGGAGGCCTGGGAGCAGCCTGCCCAGAGAGGCTGTGGAGTCTCCTTCTCTGCAGAGATTCCAACACAGCCCCCAGCCATTGTGATCCTGCTGTGGGTGCACTGCTTTAGCAGCAGGGTTGGAGTGGATGATCTCCAGATCTTCCAACCCTCACCACCCTGTGATTCTATGCTCTGAAGGAACAATGAGATGCAAGAGGAAACAGCCTCCAGCTGCATCTGGAGAGGTTTAAGTTGGACAGGAGGAACAGTTTCTTTCCCAGAAAGGTTGCCAAGGCCTAGAACAGGCTGCCCAGAGCAGTGATGGAGTCCCCATCTGTGGAGGGATTGAAAATCCATTATGGGTGTGGTGCTGAGGGACATGGTTTAGTGGTGGCCTTGGCAGTGCTCAGTTAATGGCTGGACCTGCTCACCTCAAAAGTCTCTTCCAACCTAAACAGTTCTATGATTCTAAAAAAAAAAAGAATCATCATTTTAGCTTAAACTTCAGGGCCCCTTTGGCTCAGCAAAGGGGAGAAGGTTGGGAGTGCCTGGCTGGGTCCCATCCCCTCCCTCCTGGCTCCTCACCTTCTCCATGATGAGGTCGTAGAGGAGAGTCACCACTCGGACGTGGAGAGTCTGCATCCCCTTCTGCCTGAAGAGGCTCCTGAGGACCTGGAGGCCTCCCAGCTTGAGGAACTGCTGCTGGGCATAGGGGAAGTGTCTCAGCATGGAGGACAGTGCAAAGAGAGCCTGGTGGGGAGAGAGGTCCTGCTGTTAGCACGGTGGCCATGGCTGCTGCACGGGCACAGCCTCTCTTCCTAGCAGCCCTGGCGACAGGACAAACACTCCAGCTCGTCCCTGCAGACCCCTCAGCAGCTGCACTCAAACTGCCTCTTCTTGAGGCAAGCTTGCCCAAACCTGGGTGTCTTCCACCCAAACTCCAAGCCAGACTCTCACCATGGTTGCTAGAACAACAACTCAGAGGGAACTGTGGCCAGCCCCTGAGCAAACCCAATGCCATCAATTCTCCTCCGGCGGCACTCGCCCTGGCACAGAGGCTGGCTACAGACTAAGGACAGGGTGAAGAAGGGTCCAGCACTGCTCAGCAGAGCCTGAGCCCCTCCAGACGATGATGGAGTGAAGGAAGAGCCCAGCACTGCTCTGAAGAGCCTGAGACCCTCAAGATGATGATGGGGAGAGGGAGGAGGGGTCCAGCACTGCTCAGCAGAGCCTGGTCTCTTCAAGGTGATGGGTGAGGGAGGAGGGGTCCAGCACTGCTCAGCAGAGCCTGGTCTCTTCAAGGTGATGGGGAGAGGGAGGAGGGGTCCAGCACTGCTCAGCAGAGCCTGGTCTCTTCAAGGTGATGGGTGAGGGAGGAGGGGTCCAGCACTGCTCAGCAGAGCCTGGTCTCTTCAAGGTGATGGGTGAGGGAGAAGGGGTCCAGCACTGCTCAGCAGAGCCTGGTCTCTTCAAGGTGATGGGTGAGGGAGAAGGGGTCCAGCACTGCTCAGCAGAGCCTGGCCTCTTCAAGGTGATGGGGAGAGGGAGGAGGGGTCCAGCACTGCTCAGCAGAGCCTGGCCTCTTCAAGGTGATGGGGTGAGGGAGGAGGGGTCCAGCACTGCTCAGCAGAGCCTGGCCTCTTCAAGTTGATGGGGTGAGGGAGGAGGGGTCCAGCACTGCTCAGCAGAATGTGATCCCCTCGAGGTGATGGGGTGAAGGAGGAGAGGTCCAGCACTGCTCAGCAGAGCTTCATCCCCTCAAGATGATGATGCATGGAGGAATGCATCTTGTCTTGTGTGCCCACCCGACCAGAAGACATGACCACGATGATTCCCAGGCTGGATCTCCTCATACCCATGCACCTTTCACTGCCTGGAGGACTCTTCCCCCGGGGAAGAGGATGGTGTCTGTGGGAGCTGCACTCGGCTGGCTGCAGGCCAGCAGGGGCAGAGCTGGTGGCTCCCTGGCCTGCGGAAAGCCCTCTGGCAGGAGGTGCAGCGCGCTGGGGCTGCGTGGCCGGCAGCAGGCGGGCCCCTAAGCAGAGGTGGCACGGCATGCTCCGGCAGGGTAATCGGATCTCATGCTCCAGGGAGCCGGTGGGCAGGGGCCGGGCAGGGGCGCGGGCACAGGCGAGGCCCCCCCGGCCCGACGGACAGCGCTGCACATTTGGCTGGGGGCTCCAGAGCATGGCCCCGGCAATTAGCTCCTGCCAAGCATCACCTCCCGTGAGCCCACTGCCTGCCACGGGCACCCTCACAGCAGCTCTGTGGCCCGCACAGCAGCTCTGCGTGCCACGGGTGGCGCTTGTGGCCAGCCAGGGCAGCTGGGGCTGATCTGGAGCACTGCCCTGCAGCCCTGGGGAGCAAAGCCCACCCGGCACGGAGTGCCAGAGTGCCGGTGATGCCCTGAGGAGCACAGCCGCGGCTCTGCCCGCTTGCTCACCTTCTTCTTGACAGGCAGGGGCTGCTCCGTAGCCAGGATCACCAGCAGCTTCTGCAGCGCTCCCCCCTCCAGGGCTTCGATCTGCACCTTGGGGTTGCTGCAGGGAAGACCCCAAAAGGCAGGTCAGCAGCACGGCATGGCACGGCAGGATGGGATGGGCACCAGGTGTGCCTGGGGCAGCACGGCAGGATGGGATGGGCACCAGGTGTGCCTGGGGCAGCACGGCAGGATGGGATGGGCACCAGGTGTGCCTGGGGCTGCACGGCAGGGTGGGTGGGCACCAGGTGTGCCTGGGGCAGCACGGCAGGGTGGGTGGGCACCAGGTGTGCCTGGGGCAGCACGGCAGGGTGGGTGGGCACCAGGTGTGCCTGGGGCTGCACGGCAGGGTGGGTGGGCACCAGGTGTGCCTGGGGCAGCACGGCAGGATGGGTGGGCACCAGGTGTGCCTGGGGCAGCACGGCAGGGTGGGTGGGCACCAGGTGTGCCTGGGGCTGCACGGCAGGGTGGGTGGGCACCAGGTGTGCCTGGGGCAGCACGGCAGGATGGGTGGGCATCAGGTGTGCCTGGGGCAGCACGGCAGGACGGGTGGGCACCAGGTGTGCCTGGGGCAGCACGGCAGGATGGGTGGGCACCAGGTGTGCCTGGGGCTGCACGGCAGGACGGGTGGGCATCAGGTGTGCCTGGGGCTGCACGGCAGGACGGGTGGGCATCAGGTGACGAGGGTCAGTCCAACCTGATGCCGGAGCAAACCCCACAGGCTGCCTCCAAGCAGAGTTTGTGGCTCTGGAGAAGGTGCAAAGCCCTGCAGAGCACCTCCAACACAGCACACGAGCAGCACAACCTGAAGCAAGGCCCACGGGGCTGGGGGAGCACACACTGGGCCACCCACATCTCCCCACCACCTGCCCACCTCCTGCCCTCTCCCCCAGCACGAAGCCCTCCTTTGTGTTTCACTCTCAGCTACTCATCCTCTCGCTCTGCACTGCTCCTGCTGCAGGACCCCAGCACGGTGGAGCTTGGCAGGGACCTCTGGGGACCATCTAGTCCAAGCCCCCCTGCTAAAGCAGGGTCACCCACAGCAGGTGGATTCCTCACAGCCTTTCCTTTCAGCTCCCCCTTCCCCCTCCTTCACCTACTCCTGGCTGGCTGCGAAGACACTGATTTACTTAAAGCCTCCTGTGCTGCAGCAGCTCCATCCCTGCAGCTCACCTGAGGGAAGGTCCTGCTTGTCCCCAGTGCCTCTGAATCACAAAGTACACCTGGTCCCACCACCCACACACCTCTTGCTTGAAGGGCTGTTCTCCAAGGACTACAAATGGCTGAAAACATCCTTCTGCCTACAAGAACCAGGCTGCAGCTTCAGGCCTGGATGTGAAGAGCTGCTCTGGGTGCCTTGCCCCTGGGTACCAGCTGCCCAGGCAGACACTTTGCAAACCCACTTCTTGTACACCTCTGAGGGTGGCAGGGAGGTTAGAAGCTACAAGCTCCCTCTCTGGCAGGGCTCTCACAGCAGGAGCACAGCAAACCAGCTGCCTGCACCTCTGATGCCAGGGCTCCCACGATCTGAGGAGGAGCTCCAGCACTTCAGCCTTTGCTCGACTTTGAAGCAGCAATTGCACCGTGGCCAGGCAGAGGTCACACAGCCCTGCTCCAGCTCAACACCCACGGCTCTCCCCACTCCCTGAGAGCAGTGCCAAGCATCAGCCAAGAAATGAGACAGACAGAGGCAGACAAAGTCACACAAAACAACAACAGGAAGCAAATGGAACAGGGCAGGGAGCAGCTTTGAATTAAACCCAGGGCTCCCAGAAACACAGCAAAGCACTAAGGGCAGCCAAGGTGCTGGGCAAGCTCTCCAGCCCTTCCTGCTCCATCCAGGCCTTGCCTCTTGCACCCTTAGGTGTCATCCACAGCTCAGAGGTGGGCAGGTTCCTGACTGCCCTGAGCAGGCTGACCTCAAGGCAGGAAAAGGTGGGCTGCTGAAAACCACCTTTATTTCTCCTCCCTCACCCACTTGCTGTGGCAGGCACCCAGGCAGAGCCACAGCACAGGCACCTTGCTGGGCTGTCTGTGACCTGCCCAGACAAGGCAAGGAGGAGAAAGAAAAACTCCAGGAGCTTCAAGATCCTCTTGCAGGAGGGATTTTGGCAGCATGGCCCAGGCAGGTGGCTGCAGGCTGAGGCAGCCCCAGCATCTCTGGGAGCAAAGAGACTTCTGAGGCTGCCTGAGTCCAGGGGAGATCATACCAAGATCTGTTGACCTCCATCCCCACCACATCAACAGCTGCAGCAGACTCCTCCTGCAGCAACAGGAGAGGTCTACACATCTTTGAAACCCCTCAAAGGGATGAGGACTCTACCACTGCCCTGGGCAGCCTGTTCCAATGCTTGACAACTCTTCTGGGGAAGGAATTGCTTCCCACATCCAACCTAAACCTCACCTGTTGCAACCTGAAGCCATTTCCTCTCGTCCTATCACTTGTTACTAGGGAGAAGACACCAACCCCCACCTGGCTCCAACCTCCTTGCAGGAGGTTGTTGTAGAGAGCCAGAGGGTTCCTCCTCAGCCTTCTTTTCTCCAGGCAGAACAACCCCAGCAGGAGAGAAGAATCTCCATCTGCATTTCCAGACCCCAATGAAGATCTGGCAACTCTGACACTTGGAACATACAACAAACATCTGACCAAATGTCACCTGCAGGTCACTCTGGGCAAGGGAGAGCAGCCTAAGTGCAGTCCAAGCTCACAGGCAGGCCCTGCACTGTGAGGACAATCTCCTGTGCCAGAGACAATCATAGAATCACAGACTCAAGCAGGTTGGCAGAGAGCTCCAAGCTCATCCAGCCCAACCTAGCACCCAGCCCTGCCCAACCAACCAGACCATGGCACTAAGTGCCCCAGCCAGGCTTGGCTTCAACACCTCCAGCCACAGCCACTCCACCACCTCCCTGGGCAGCCCATTCCAATGCCAATCACTCTCTCTGCCAACAACTTCCTCCTAACATCCAGCCTCAACCTGCCCTGGCACAGCTTGAGGCTGTGTCCCCTTGTTCCATTGCTGTTTGCCTGGGCAGCTCTCAGTGCCAGTCAGAGGTGACCTTTGGGACAGCCAAGTCCTTCTGTCACATCTGTCTGTAAAATAACTAATAAAAACCTCTGCAGCAAGGGACAGCACTGACAAACCAGCCTGCCTGCCACTGCCTGCCTGGTCACCTGGAGGCCTGCAGCTAATTAAAACCTCTGAACCGTGGAGGGTTTGCCAAGGAGCACGTCTGGAGCTTAGGAAGCCTTCCTGGGTGGCAGCTGTGCCGCTCACTTCTCGCCTCTCCTGCTGGTCAGTGTCTTTACCAGCAGCAGCCTGAGCTTCACCCCAACAGCAGTGCTTGGTAGAGGGCTTGGAGAATCCAACACAGCTCTGCACAAACTCAGGGAACAGAAACCTGAACAAAGAAGCCACAGAATCACAGAACGTTGGAGGTTGGAAGGGACCTCCAGAGCTCATCCAGTCCAACCCTCCCTGCCAAGGCAGCATCACCCAGGGTACTTCACACAGGAATGCATCCAGGTGGGTTTGAAAGTCTGCAGAGAAGGAGACTCCACAACCTCTCTGGGCAGCCTGCTCCAGGGCTCTGTCACTCTCACTGTAAAGTTACTCCTCCTGCTGAGCTGAAAACTTCCCTGTTTCAGTTTGTTCCTTCTCTGATTGCTGTGCACAACCAAAAAGAGACTGCCCCCCTCCACCTGACACCCACCCCTCAGACATTGCTCAGATCCCCTCTCAGCCTTCTCTTCTTCAGACTAAACAGCTCCAGGGCTCTCAGTCTCTCTTCATAGCAGACATGTTCAAGACCCTCAATCATTTTCTGTAGCCTTTACCGGATTGTTTCTGCCAGATCTGTCCTGAACTGGGGAGCCCAAAACTGGACAGAGTGTTCCAGATGTGGTCTCACCAGGGCAGAGCAGAGGGGAAGGAGACTCTTCCTTTTCAAATACAGACAGATGTGGAGTGCTGGTGTGGGAGATCTAACCTGTGCTCTTCTGGTCATGGCTAGGGGAAGTGTGGTACCAGCAATGAGACTGGCTGGAATCAGAGCATCATGGAATGGTTTGGGTTGGAACAGCTCCAGATGGGTCTTGAAAGTCACCAGAGAAGGAATCATAGAATCAACCAGGCTGGAAGAGACCTTCAAGATCATCCATCCCAACCTAGCACCCAGCCCTGCCCAATCAACCAGACCATGGCACTCAGTGCCCCAGCCAGGCTTGGCTTCAACACCTCCAGCCACAGCCACTCCACCACCTCCCTGGGCAGCCCATTCCAATGCCAATCACTCTCTCTGCCAACAACTTCCTCCTAACAGCCAGCCTAGACCTGCCCTGGCACAACTTGAGGCTGTGTCACCTTCTGTTGCCGGGTGCCTGGCAGCAGAGCCCAACCCCACCTGGCTACAGCCTCCCTGCAGGTAGCTGTACACAGCAATGAGCTCTGCCCTGAGCCTCCTCTGCTGCAGGCTGCACACCCCCAGCTCCCTCAGCCTCTCCTCACAGGGCTCTGCTCCAGGCCCCTCCCCAGCCTTGCTGCCCTTCTCTCAACACCTTCCAGCACCTCAACAGCTCTTGAGGAGATTGAGGAGCCCAGAACTGGACACAGCACTCAAAGTGTGGCCTGAGCAGTGCTGAGCCCAGGGACAGAAGAACCTCCCTGCTCCTGCTGCCCACACTGCTCCTGAGCCAGCCCAGGATGCCATTGGCTCTGCTGCCCACCTGGGCACACTGCTGCCTCCTCTGCAGCTCCTCTCTGCCAGCACCCCCAGGGCCCTCTCTGCCTGGCTGCTCTCAGCCCCTCTGTCCCCACCCTGCAGTGCTGCTTGGGGTTGTTGTGGCCAAAGTGTAACCTCTCTGGCAGCTTGCTCCTGGATTCCAGCACCCTCCACAGTACAGAACTTTCTCCTCATGTTACAGTGGAAGTAGATCAGGTTGCTCAGGGCCTCATCGAGTTTGACTGTGAATGTCTCCACTGCTTCTCTGGGCAATCTGTTGCAGTCTCTCGTCACTCTCACTGTGCAGAACTTCATCCTGATGTCCAACCTAAATCTACCCTGCTCCCATTCCAAACCATTGTTCCTCATCCTGTCACCACAGGTCCTTCCAAGCAGTCCCTCCCCAGCTTCATCTCCTTCAGATGCTGAAATGCAGCTCCAAGGTCTCCCTGCAGCCTTCTCCCCCAGGCTGACCAGCCCCAAGTCTCTCAGCCTGTCCCATAGCAGAGGTGCTCCAGCCCCCTGAGCAGTACTGTGAGCTTCCTCAGGACCCACTCCAGCAGCTCCATGTCCTTTGTGTGTTGAGGACCCCTTCTCCACCATGTGCTGGTGTGAGAGGCACAGTGCTGGGAGCTGTGCTGCCCTCACAGGCACCTTTCAGCCCTGAGCCCTTTCGTGCTGCTGCAAGCACCACGTTGGTCGCTCCCGGCTGGGAGGGGGAGGACAAGGCAAGGCAGGCTACTGTGCTGCCTGTCTCTGACCCTCAGGTAACAGCAGAAGCCAAAGTGCCTGCACTGAATTTCTGAGGCTGTTTCCCAGGCTGGCAGACTTTGATCCCTGGCTTTGATTTCCCATGTGGCATCCCAGGCCGCTGGCTCTGACGGGAGAAGAGACCCATTAAGCCCTGCCTAGCTCAGTGATTACCAGCATGGCCTTGTCACCATCATGTCAGGCTTTCATCACAGCATTAACTCTCCAGACTGACCTCCTGCTGCCCCGAGGAGGATGTTCTTCACATAGAGAGTGATTGGCATTGGAATGGGCTGCCCAGGGAGGTGGTGGAGGCACCGTCCCTGGAGGTGTTCAAGCAAAGCCTGGATGAGGCACTTAGTGCCATGGGCTGGTTGACTGGCTAGAGCTGGGGGATAGGTTAGACTGGATGACCTTCGAGGTCTCTTCCAACCTGGTTGATTCTATGTTGGTGCAGCTCAGCAGCTGCTGGCCATGAGAGTGGTTGTGCAGCCACTGTGGGACACGCTCCAGCCAGGGCAGGAGAACTGCTGCGCTCAGCACCCCGCTCCAGCTGGGCAGGAGCATTCCCTCTCCCTTGCCTTGAAGCTTCCATTTACAACCTCCTTCTGGTCTTTCTCGACCTGAGGATGCACAGGAGAAGAAGGATTAGGAAAGAAGCATTCTATGATCATTCTCTGACTTGTGGAGTCCAGGAAACTAAAAGCAATGCAAGCAAGGTGAAAGGCCAACCGCAGAGGTGCAGAGCTGTGGGTACCTGGAGGACATGTTTGTGTTTAAAGCACCTGGCAAACAACAGATAGGGAGGCAGACCTGATCGTTATGATGTCAACATCTACTGGTTTGACTGGAACTCAGCAGCTCCAGCCCCAGCTGCAGCTGTGAGGCTGAGCCAGGGCAGAACAAAGAGGCAGGACGAGTCGTTAGAACCTGCACCACTGCCTCTGAGACTGCAAGGTGAAGGAAAGGAAACAAGAGGCACTAAAATAGTCCAAGTGAGAGGTGACAGGTGGGGGGAAGGTGCTGCCTTCTGCATCTGAAGCACTGGTGGTGGTGGTGCCAGCTCAGAGGGTTCTGATGAGCAGCACTGGCTCTGGTTCATTGAATCCCAGTGTGGTGAGGGCTGGAAGGGACCTCTGGAGATCATTCAGATCATTCCCTGCAGGGGAACCCACAGCAGCTTGCCCATAATCACAACATCCAGGTGGGTTTGAGACTCCACAACCTCTGTGGGCAACATGCTCCAGGGCTCCAGCACCCTCACACCAAACAAGTTTTGCCTCTTCTTCAGATGGAACCTCCTGGGTTCCTCTTGGTACCCATTGCCCCTTGTCCTGTCACTGGGCACCACTGACAAAAGCCCAGCCCTATCCTCCATGATATCCCTCAGCCTTTATCTCTTGCTGAGCATCACTCAGATCCCCTCTGAGGCTGTTATTCTCCAGGCTCAACAGCCCCAAGCCTTTGCTCCTGACAGAGCTGCTCCTCAGTAGCTTTGTAGCCTCCCCAGGACTGCATCCAGCAGTTCCCTGCCTCTCTTGAACTGGGGAGCCCAGAACTGGACCCAGTGCTCCAGTTGTGGCCTCACCAGGGCAGAGCAGGGGGGAAGGAGAACCTCCCTTGACCTGCTGGCCACACTCTTCTTCCCCCTTCTGGGGGGCCTTTTGGCCATGAGCACACACTGCTGGCTCATGGTGAAGCTGTCACAGCTCTGTTGTGTCAGGAGGTGATTCTTAAGGGCAGGTTGGTGAATCTCTTGGAAAAGCACAGGCTTAGCACAGAGCATTTCTGTGACTGCAGAGGCCAGGAGGACCCTGCCATCAGAACAGGTGTTTGCATGCACAGCATCAGGTGCACAGGGATGTGATGAAACAGCCCCGAGCTCAGCAGGGCTGCCTGCAGCTATTTGGAGCTAGGAGGAGGAGGAGGAGGAGGAGGAGGAAGGATGAAGCACCCAAAGCCCTCACCGAGGTCTGCAGGCAGCAGAACTGGCCTAGAAAAGCCTCTTCTGCAAGCATCAGCTCAAACCTGAGTTTCTGGCAGACAAAGGCCTTCAGAGCTGCGACTTAAGATGAAAACCCCCCCCAGAAAAATGGAGCCCTGAGTAGCTGTGCCGATCAAAATAGAGCCAAGAAGAAAGTGGGGGCCGGGGTGGGCGCTGGGGGCTGGGGAGAACAACCTGACAAAAGGCAAAGGAGGCTTCAATAGGCAACACAATACAACAATTTCGGAGGGAAGATGTGAGGCATGAAAGCAGCCTCAGATGTTCAAAAGCAGGGAATGCAGGAGAGAGGCACACAAAAAGCCCCGAGAAGATGAAAATCTCCACTTCAATGCGACGCTGCCTGCTCACTTTCCAGCGAGCCGGGCGCCCACGGCGGGAGCAGGGCAGCAGCAGCAGCACGCCTCGACGTGCCAGGATGGCAGAGACGCTGCCAGCACCAGCTCTAATGAGCAATTAGGTTATGGAGTGCTTGTTGCTAAGAGCAGCAAAGAGACCGCGTGGGAGAAGTGGGAGCGTGGCACATGACTGTGGGATGGGGCTGATGCTGTGCTGAAACCGAGGGAGCCTGCAGGTGACTCCCCCAGGTGGAGCAAAGGTACCCCCTAAAGCTCCCTTGTGGGCAAGAGAGCCAATGGCAGCCTGGGATGCATCAGGAAAAGTGTGGCCAGCAGGGCTAGGGAGGTTCTTCTCCCCCTCTGCTCTGCCCTGCTGAGATCACATCTAGAATGCTGTGGCCAGGTTTGGGCTCCTCAGTTCGAGAGAGGCAGGGACCTGCTGGAGAGAGTCCAGCAGAGAGCTGCAAGGATGATTGGAGGAGTTGAGCATCTCCCCTGTGGAGAGAGGCTGAGAGCCCTGGGGCTGTTTAGCCTGGAGAAGAGAAGGCTGAGAGGAGATCTGAGCAATGTGCACAAGTACCTGAGGGGTGGGGGGCAGTGCCTGGGGCCAAGCTCTTTCCAGCAGGCAGCAGCAATCAGCCAAGCAGCAACAGCTGCAAACTGGAACAGAGAAGGTTTCAGCTCAGCAGGAGGAGAAACTTCTGTCCAGTGAGGGTGACAGAGCCCTGGGGCAGGCTGCCCAGAGAGGTTGTGGAGTCTCCTTCTCTGGGGACTTTCAAACCCACCTGGATACATTCCTGTGTGAGCTACCCTGGGTGATGCTGCCTTGGCAGGGAGGTTGGACTGGATGAGCTCTGGAGGTCCCTTCCATCCTCTACAGTTCTGTGGCTCAGTGATTCTGTGAGCCCACAGTCAGAGTGTGTCCTCCCAGGGCAAACTGGAGCTACTCAGCTGCTTGAACCTGAGCATGGTGCTTGTGTTGAGTTCCCATAGCCTTGTGGCTGCTGCTCACCCAGGTCTGAGGGTGATGAATCTCACCTGCTGGGCACAGCCAAGTCTCTGCCATCACTGCAGCCCTATGGGCTGGCACTGTAGGCTTCATCCCACCCCTGTCCAAGCCTCAGAGCTCTATTTCTGGGGCCAGGAGGCCAGCAGAACTCATGCACTGCCACACTGCCTTAGCCCTAGCCCACAAAAACTGTGCTGCTGCCCTTTCAAAACTCACAGCCCAGCAAGGAACAAGAACAATGCTGCAGGATTCATATCACCTCCTTGAGCTCACCCAGTGCCTTTCATCACAAGGACTTCAAAGCACCTCCTGATTTATCGATGAGGAAGCTGCAGATGGCCCAGACAGCAGCAGCACCAGGGTGCAAGAGAGTGATGGGCTCCTGCCTGCCTGCTCCTCCCCTTCTTCACACTCTGCATGCCTCCAGCTTCCTGTCTCCGAAATGCAATTGCCCTGGCATGGTGGCAAGTGCAGGAGCACCTAAAGTCCTACCTGCACCCTGGCTGCTGCTTCAGAACCCTTGAACAAGACCTCTCTGCAACAGTCACTTGCAGTAGGACAGCTTTGCTCTGAAGCATCCCAGACAGATCCAGCCACAGAAACCCAGGATCTCAGCATGGTAGGGCATCACCCAGTCCAACCCTCCTGCTACAGCAGGGGCACCCACAGCAGCTTGCCCAGGATCACAGTGACCAGGATGAGGCTGCAATCTCTCCAGAGAAGCAGACTCCACAACCTCTCTGGGCAGGCTGCTTCAGGCCTCCAGCACCCTCACACCAAACAAGTTCGTCCTCCTGTTCAGATGGACCCTCCTGGCTTCCAGTTTGTGCCTTGTCCTGTTACTGGGCACCACTGACAAGAGTCTGGCCCCATCCTCTTGCCCCCCACCCTTTTATCTCTTGCTGAGCATTGATTAGATCACAGAATCACAGAATGTGAGGGGCTGGAAGGGACCTCGAAAGATCATCTACCCCAACCCCCCTGCCAGAGCAGGATCACCTATAGCAGCCTTCTCCTCTCCAGCTTCAGCAGCCCCAGGGCTCTGAGCCTTTCCTCCTCACAGAGATGCTTCAGTCCCCTCAGCACCTTTGTAGCCTCTTCTGGGCTCTCTCCAATGTTTTGCTGTTTCTCTTGAACTGGGGAGCCTAGAACTGGACCCAGCACTGCAGCTGTGGCCTCACTGGAGCTGAGGAGAGGACAAGCACTGAGCATAGAATCATAAAATCACCCAGGTTGGAAGAGACCTCCAAGCTCATCCAGTCCAACCTAGCACCCAGCCCTATCCAGTCAACCAGCCCATGGCACCAAGTGCCTCGTCCAGGCTTTTCTTCAACACCTCCAGGGACGGTGCCTCCACCACCTCCCTGGGCAGCCCATTCCAATGCCAATCACTCACTCTGCCAACAACTCTCTCCTAACAGCCAGCCTAGACCTGCCCTGGCACAACTTGAGACTGTGTCCCCTTGTTCTATTGCTGGGTGCCTGGGAGAAGAGGCCACCCCCCACCTGGCTACAACCTCCCTTCAGGTAGTTGTAGACAGCAATGAGGTCACCCCTGAGCCTCCTCTTCTCCAGGCTAAACAACCAAGCTCCCTCATAGTTAAAGGTTTGTGAAATCTTCCACCTAAAAGCCTGAGGTAGCACAAAATCACTGCAGAAAGCTGTCTGAAGGCACCAAGAGAAGCAGTCCTGGTGCTGATTGCCAGGCTCCCAACACTTCAGCTCAGCTTCTCCAGCAGCAGCAGCAAGTTCCCAGCTAACACATCCCACAGATTATCCTGAGAGCCTGGAGAAGAGGAGGCTCAGGGGTGACCTTATTGCTGTCTACAGCTACCTGAGGGGTGGTTGTGGCCAGGAGGAGGTTGCTCTCTTCTCTCAGGTGGCCAACACCAGAACAAGAGGACACAGCCTCAAGCTGTGCCAGGGGAAATTTAGGCTTGAGGTGAGGAGAAAGTTCTTCCCTGACAGAGTCATTGGACACTGGAATGGGCTGCCCGGGGAGGTGGTGGAGTCGCCGTCCCTGGAGCTGTTCAAGGCAGGACTGGACGTGGCACTTGGTGCCATGGTCTGGCCTTGAGCTCTGTGGTAAAGGGTTGGACTTGATGATCTGTGAGGTCTCTTCCAATCCTAACAATACTGTGATGCTGTGAAAAGGTAGCCCAGGGAAAAGGCCTTCCATTGTTACCTGCTTGATTTGTTTGCTTGCTCACTTGAGCTGATTTCTCTTTAAGACAAGTGCTAATAATATAGATCCAGAAAGCAAACCCAAAGCCCGAGCAGGAAGCCTTCTCCTGGCACATCCCTGCTGGGAACGCCAGCGGAGCGCAGACACAAAGCAAAGTGTGAGAACAGGCTTCGCTTGGCTCCTCTCTCCCTTCCAGCAGCATCTCCACCAGGCTCTGTCCTATTTTAACCCTGCCATCTGCTTCGCAGCTCGCCGCCTCCTTCCCCTCTCCCAGGCGAGCAGAGCGGAGCCTTCCATCAGCTCCCACCCGCTCCGCTTACGGACGTGCCCCAGGGGCACCCCCGGGCACCACCACCCGGGGTACCGCTCCTCAACCACCGAGCTGCTCCTCGCTTGCTGCCGTCAGCTCAGCCCACCCCGCTCCCCCCGAGCTGCTGGCACAAGGGGGAGAGCCACCCCCGCCGCGATGCCAGGCGGGAAGCTCTGCCTGTGCCCGGTCCCACCGGGTTTCGCGGTGCCACCGGAACCGCTTGGGGACTCGAGGAGCCCCTTTGTTTCCCTGAGTCATGCCTCGGGAACCAGACTCTGCTCCCCTTCCAAAAGCAAATCACCAGCTTGGAATGCCAGGCAGAGATCTCAGCTCCAAAGGCGAGGCCTGGGGAATGCTTCCAGACACAGAGAGAGAGAGAGAACGGCAAAGCTGCATCTGCAGGAGTACAGGGGCAGAAGAACCTCCCTTGTCCTACTGGCCACACTGCTCCTGACGCAGGCCAGGATGCCATTGGCTCTCTTGGCCACCTGGGCACACTGCTGACTCATCTTCAGCTGTTATCTATCAGTACCCCCAGGTCCCTTTCCTCCTGACTGCTCTCCAGCCACTCAGTCCCCAGCCTGTAGTGCTGCTTGGGGTTGTTGTGGCCAAAGTGCAGAACCCTGCACTTGGCCCTGTTAAATCTCATCCCATTGGCCTCTGCCCACCCATCCAGCCTGGCCAGGTCCCTCTGCAGGGATTGGTTAGGGCTGAGTGCTAGGTTGGACTGGATGATCTTGGAGGTCTCTTCCAACCCGGTTGATTCTATGATTCTATGATTCTAAGCTGAGGAACCTTTACTGTTCAGCTGGTTTGCACGCCAGGAAAGCATCACCTGTGCAACACCAGCTCCTGGAGGGACCTCAGGAGCTCACTCTGCAGCAAGCAACTTAATCACACATCAAAAGAGGGAAGAGTGACAGCAGGAGTGGGTCACAGAGCACCGGAATAGGCTGCTCCAGGGGGCTGTGTGTAGCGGAGGGTGAGGATGATGATGAGGGGACTGGAGAACATGGCTGATGAGGAGAGGCTGAGGGCCCTGGGGCTGCTTAGTCTGGAGAAGAGAAGATTGAGAGGGGATTTGATAAATAAGTATCTGAGGGCTGGCCAGGAAGGGGGCACAGGCACTGCTCCCTGGGATAGGACAAGCAGCAGTGGATGGAAGCTGCAGCAGCATAGGAGGTTCCAGCTCAACACAAGGGGGAACTTCTATACTCTTAGGGTCCCAGAGCACTGGAACAGGCTCTCCAGAGAGGTTGTGGAGTCTCCTCTGGAGCCTTTCCAGGCCTGTCTGGATGTGTCCCTCTGTGATCTGTGTTAGATAGGATTGTCCTGCTCCGGCAGGGTGGTTGGACTGGATGATCTCCTTGGGTCCCTTCCAACCCCTACCATCCTGTGAGCCTGTGAGTGCCAGCAGGGCAGCCAGACTGCCATGCTGCCACACAAACACCTCCCCCCCCCACCCCAGACAATTCCAGCCAGTTCCTGGGTGGGAAGCCCTTGAGGAAAACTTGGGAGTCAGAGCAAAGCACCGGCAATTCTTTCTGCTTTCTGATTCATCCCTGCTCACACACCCACGTGCTGCCACGGCAGAGGAGGCTGAAACTGCCACATTTAGGATGACATTTAAAAATCAAGGGTGTGCTGCTGATGGTCATTAAAAACCCAACAGCGTGTTTCAGGAACAAGTGGGGACTGGCATCCGTGTCCCTGCCAACTCTCAGCACAGCAGGAATTCTTCTGGCAGCCTCAGCCCTAAGCTAAACTGCACCCACCTATAATTGCTGCTGCTGGTGGTGGTGGTGGTGGTTTTAAACGTCCCCTCCACACCTTTATGTTTTCTAAATACAAAAGCAGATGGAAACGTTTGCCCAAACCTCTCAAGGGGTCAGCTGCATCTTACTTTACACCAGACACCTAAAATAAAGACATCTAGCAGAGGAGAGCTACCTGAGCTCCCTCACTAACTCACTGCTACCTGCCCTGCAGACAGTATCACAGCATCACAGTATCACCAAGGTTGGAAGAGACCTCAGAGGTCATCAAGTCCAACCCTTTACCACAGAGCTCAAGGCCAGACCATGGCACCAAGTGCCACGTCCAGTCCTGCCTTGAACAGCTCCAGGGACGGCAACTCCACCACCTCCCTGGGCAGCCCAGGCTAATCCCTCTGCTTCTCTATCCTCACAGGACTTGCCCAGGCTAATCCAGGAAGGCAAATCCACGGTCCAAGGCTTTAGATCTACTCTAAAGGGGGCTGCATCTGTTTGGAGAAATCCCTGGCCAGCAGCAGAGAGCAGAAATGATGCTTTGTCCCACGGGTCTCTGGCTCTTGTCTTACAACAGGATGATTTGACTTTTGGAGGGGTCTCTCTTCCCTGGTTGGAGACAGAGCTTGGATAGCTACCTACAGGAGCTCCTACCCACGTAGCAAGACTGAAGGTTAAGTGATGTGGATCCCACCTTCAGTGAGAGGGTAAAGGTTAACATCTACTCAGCTTAACCAAGCTGTCAAAGACCTAAAATGACCAAGCTAGCTAACAGAATATGGTCCTAAGACCATGGATTCCTGTGCATAGGTGAGAAACAAAGCCATGGCAGGGACAACAGCCAGACTGGATGCTGAGGAGAGGCTGGAGCAAGGAGAACTCTGAGAAGGGAGCATTTGGAATTAAACATTCAGGAAGATGAAATAACTGTGGAAGAAGAAGGGAATTTCAGCAGCCTGTCCTGTATCACTGATGGCTGCAGAGGATGGACAGCTTGACAAAGAGGATGGACAGCTTGACAAAGAAAGACAATCGAGCTTTAAAGACCCTGAAGGCAGAGAGAAAAGGACCTCACTTGCCACGTGGAAGAGGGAACAAACAGACTTAGCAGGGCAATGAAATGGTTAGGAAAAGGCAGGAGGACCTCGAGATGAACACTGCCAGGGTGAGCACAGAGATGCAGGCATCAGAGGGAGCTTCTGCGAAGGGCTTAATCAGCAGGGCAGAAGAAAGCTCTGAGTGGTTGCAGATGAGCTGCCTGGATTCGGGAACAGCTCGAAGGGTGAAGGAGGAAGCGGGGATGGGCTCCTGCGGCGCTCCGGAGCTGAGGAAAGGCAGACGCTGCGCAAATGGTAGCTGTGAGGATCACTTCCCACTGCTAGACTGGGGAGAGGACGGGAAGGTGACAGCACCAGGAGCTCACACATGTGCTGCGGAGGCGCAGGAGGAGGGCAGGCTTGCCAGGAGCCGCCGGGAGGTAAAACCCCAGCGCTTGGAGCCTAGTAAACAAATCTGGGGCTGCCTTCCCACCTGCCCCTGGCCGAGGACAGGAGGGAGCCGCAGCCCAGTGGCTCTGCTGAGGGCACAGGGAATGCTGCCAGCTGCTCTGCCTGCCCCGGGGGGTGATCAGGATCATAGAATTGGCAGGCTTGGAAAGGACCTCAAGGATCAGCCAGTTCCAACCCACCTGCCATGGGCAGGGACACTTTCCACTAGATCAGGTTGCCCTGAGCCGCATGGAGCCTGGCCTTGAACACCTCCAGGGAGGGAGGACCCACGACCTCCCTGGGCAACCTGTGCCAGTGCTTCTTCCTGATGTCTAATCTAAACCTCCCCTCCTCTAGCTTGGATCCATTCCCCCTGGTCCTATCGCTGCCTGACATCCTAAACAGTCCCTCATCAGCTTTCTTGTGGCCCCCTCCAGACACTGGAAGGTCACACGAAGGTCTCCTCAGAGCCCTGGATGCTGCTCTGCCTGCCTTTGGAAGCTGGAGGTGCTTAAGGACATCACTGCAGAAAGTGATGCTCCCAACTGGGCGCTGCCTGCCCAGACAGATGCCTGTGGACTCACACAGGAGCCCCCCACATCGAGTGTCTCCTTGCCAACGTCCATCAGCTCAGCACACAGCAGCTCTGGGGCTGTTTGCACGAAGGAGGTTGCCACAGTCTCCAGATGAGCACACATACCCTGGGAGACGAGAAGCCTCCTGCCCTGTGCTGATGACAAACGTCACGAGTGCATCATCCTCCCCGGGCCATCCCCTGGGCCACCAAACAGCAGCCTCCTTCCTGAGCCGAGCTGCTATTGCCTCCCACAGGCAGCGCCCACTGCCCATTTGTGACAGTGAGATCAGCATCCCCAAGCATCCTGCTACCTTCTGTCCTCCCTGACATCCTCCCAGCAGCAAGGACAGCAGTGTGCCACCAGTCCAAAAGGATCAGCAGAGCTTTTCACAGCATCACAGTATCATCAGGGTTGGAAGAGACCTCACAGATCATCAAGTCCAACCCTTTACCACAGAGCTCAAGGCCAGACCATGGCACCAAGTGCCACGTCCAATCCTGCCTTGAACAGCTCCAGGGACGGCGACTCCACCACCTCCCCGGGCAGCCCATTCCAGTGTCCAATGACTCTCTCAGGGAAGAACTTTCTCCTCACCTCCAGCCTAAATCTCCCCTGGCACAGCCTGAGGCTGTGTCCTCTTGTTCTGGTGCTGGCCACCTGAGAGAAGAGAGCAACCTCCTCCTGGCCACAACCTCCCCTCAGGTAGCTGTAGACAGCAATAAGGTCACCCCTGAGCCTCCTCTTCTCCAGGCTAACCAATCCCAGCTCCCTCAGCCTCTCCTCGTAGGGCTGTGCTCAAGGCCTCTCCCCAGCCTCTGGACATGCTCAAGCATCTCAATGTCCCTCCTAAACTGGGGGGCCCAGAACTGAACACAGTACTCAAGGTGTGGTCTAACCAGTGCAGAGTACAGGGGCAGAATGACCTCCCTGCTCCTGCTGACCACACCATTCCTGATGCAGGCCAGGATGCCACTGGCTCTCTTGGCCACCTGGGCACACTGCTGGCTCATGTTCAGGTGGGTATCAATCAGCACCCCCAGATCCCTCTCTGTCTGGCTGCTCTCAGCCACTCCGACCCCAGCCTGTATCTCTGCATGGGGTTGCTGTGGCCCCACCTTGCCCCACGCCGTGGGCTGGCTCCTCACCTTACCCTGCGGCTGATGGTACGGAGAGGTACCAGCACAGCAAGGTGAGACACCAACCCTGGGTGTGTTTAGAAGTCATTTGGATGTGGTGCTTAGGGATATGGTTTAGGCTGCACCTTGTAGAGCAGGGAGATGGGTTGGATTTGGTGATCCTGAGGGGCTTTGCCAACCTGAGTGATTCTGTGGTCAGGCCAACAGCTATCAAGGCTGACATGACCTACCCAAGCATCTGTCTGGAAACCATCACCCCACGGAGGAGCACTCTTCACACTGACCTACCTCCTTGCCACTCCTCCTCTGCCTGGTGTGAGAAAAGCAAGAAAAAGCTCTCACTTTGATCTCAATTGATCAATTAGAAATTCATTAATGGTTGTCATCCTTTCTTCTCCCCCAGGAGGGCTCAGTGGACAGCAAGAGCTGGAGACAAACCAATTATCACATCGGGAAACAGGACTTGGAGAGGCTCTGCTCAATCTGTCTTGCAGAAGCACAATTCAGATGCTCTCTGTGTGCACTCTCTGTGAATTCCCCAAATGCAGCAGGAAGCTCCTAGCATGCTTGCCATGGCAAGAAGCTGGGCAAGCTCCTGGCCCTCAAACACTCATCCATGTTTATGTCCTTCACGCTGGGCTGGGGCAGCATCTGTGGCATACTGCCTGGGACAATCTGGGCCCACAGAGTTGCCCATGGATTCATGGAGTGGGCTGAAAGGGATAGAATCACAGAATGGTTTAGGTTGGAAGGGAACTCAAGGATCAGCCAGTTCCAAACCCCTGCCATAGGCAGGGACACCCCCAACTAGAGCAGGTCGCTCAAGGCCTCATCCAACCTGGCTTTGAACACCTCCAGGGAGGTTGTGGAGCACAGAATCACAGATCAAAGATCTGTGCCAGTGTCTCACCACCCTCACTGGACAAAAACCCTTTCCTAACATCCAGTTTCAGTCTCCCCTCTGCCAGTTCAAACCCATTCCCCCTTGTCCTGTCATTACAAGACCTCATCAATAGTCCCTCCTCAGCCTTCCTGTAGCCCCCTTCAGATCCTGCAAGGCCACTCCAAGGTCTCCTCAAAGCCTTCTCTTCTCCAGGCTGCAGAGCCCCAACTCTCTCAGCCTGTCCTCATAGCAGAGCTGCTGCAGCCCTCTGAGCATCTTGGTGGCCTCCTCTGGACAGGCTCCAACAGTTCCATGTCCTGCTTGTGTTGGGGGCTCCAGAACTGCACAGAGGACTCCAGGTGGGGTCTGACAAGAGCAGAGTAAAGGGGCAGAATCTTAAAGATCATCCAGTTCCAACCCCCTGCCATGGGCAGGGACAGCCCAGGTTGCTCTAGGCCTCAACCAGCCTGGCCTTGAACACATCCAGGGAGGGGACATCCACAACCTCCCTGGGCAACCTCTGCCAGTGTCTCATCACTATCACTGGAAAGAATTTCTTCTTGATCTCCAGTCTCAATCTGCCCTCCTCAAGCTTCAAACCCTTCCCTCTCATCCTATCACTACAAGTCCTTGTAAAAAGTCCTTCTCCAGCTCTCCTGCAGCCCCCTTCAGGTACTGGAAGGCTGCTCTAACTTCTCCCTGGAGCCTTCTCTTCTCCAGGCAGAACAGCCTCAACTCTCTCAGCCTGTCCCCACAGGGAAGGCTCTGCAGGAATCCCTCTGATCATCTTCATGCTCTCCTCTGGACCTACTCCCACAGATCTTCCTATGGCAATGGAACCTCCACGTTCCACAGCACAAAGCTGGGGACCTACAGCTGAGTGGGGACTCATTACTGGTTCTTGAAAGGCAGGCCAGGAAGCCACTTGGGCTGTGCTTTTGGTTGTAATTCAGGGGCTTACAGATGTAGCTGGGCTGCCCATCAGGGCACATGGCAGCGTGGTGCCAGCAGTTATTCCTGCCTACCAGAAATGCCTGCAGAGCTGGAAGCCAGGCTGCAGAAACCTGGCTCCTCACTACACACAGCCACAGACAAACTCATCCAAGGGCTTGGCCAGCAGCTCTTCCTGGTGGAGAAAAACCTGGGTGGGGGTCTCACGCTGTCACAACGCTCCTCACAATGCTCAGGGCACAGGTTCTTAGGGTGTGGAGGAGGAACCTGCCCTGCCTGTTCAGAGATGGGGCTCTGGGACAAGCACAGCTGATCTCCATCCCTTGGCAGGCAGCAGACAGAGGAAATGGTTTACAGAAAGCCCTTCTTGCCTGCCTCTGTGCTGTGCCAGCCTGCAGATGAGCTGCCACCCCTGGAGATGACACATGACCATCACCCACAGAACCATAGAACTACAGAACTGTTTCAGCTGGAAGAGCCTCTGAGGTGCACTCATCACTGTGGCCACTAAACCATGCCCCACGTTGCCCTGCCCACATGTTTCTTGAACTCCCTTAGGGATGGCAACTCCTCCAACTCCCTGGGCAGCCTGTTCCAACGCCTGACCACTCTGCCACAAAGAAATTGTCCCCAATCTGGCACAATTTCAGGCCATTTATTCTCCTCCTATCACCTGATACTAAGGAGAAGTGACCAGACCCCACCAGACCCCAACCTCCTTTCAGGGAGTTATAGAGAGCAATAGGGTCTCCCCCCAGTCTCCTCTTCTCCATGCTGAACAACCCAGTTGCCTCAGCCACTCCTCATAAGACCTGTTCTCCAGACCCTTCACCAGCTTGGTTGCCCCATGACTACCCTGTGCAAGAGCACAGATGCTGACTCAGTGTCCTGGACAGGTCCCACTGGTTAACAATGACATCCTCAGTGATAATTGACCCTTCAGGTCAAGCCACAGACAGCAAGCTGCCTCTTGGCCCTCTTCAACCAACCCTGGCTGTGTCTCACTGCAGCAGGGCAATGTGGCCACTCTAGGACTTGCAGCAGGGTCAAGCAAAGGGATTCTGCCCCTCTGCTCTGCTCTCCTGGGGCCAATTTTGCAATCTTCAGCACAGCACAGACAGGGACCTGTTGGAGCAGGACCGGAGGAGGCCACAGCAGTGCTGGCAGGGCTGGGAGGGCTCTGCTGGGAGCCCAGGCTGGGAGAACTGGGCTTGTTTAGCATGGAAAAGGCTCAAGGAGACCTTCTAGTGGCCTTGCAGTGCTTAAAGAGGCTGAGAAGAAAGCTGGGGATGGAGTCTTGAGCGGGGTCTGTAGTGACAGGACTAGGGGTGATGGTTTGAACTTAAAGAGGGAGCTCCAGAGAGGAGAGAAAGAAGAAATGTTTGACACTGAGGGTGGTCAGACCCTGTCCCAGGCTGCCAAGAGAAGTGGGAGCTGCCCCATCCCTGGAACCATTCCAGGTCAGGCTGTCTGGGGCTGTGAGCACCTTATTCTGCTTGCAGATGTCCCTGCTGACTGAAGCAGGGAGTTGGACCAGATGACCTTTCAAGGTCCCTTCAACCCAAACCAGTCTGGGATTCTATGATCATTCCTCTGGCTGTGCACATCTCTCACCCACTCCACCACAGCAACTCCAATAAAACTCTTCTAGAACACTGCTGAAAACCATCACAGTCTTCCTTGATAGCAAAGAGCCCACTGACAGCAGAAGCCCACCACTGGGTGGTCCTCTGAAGCCCAGCAGACAACACTCTGCTGAGACAGTATCAGTTCTCTTGCTTTGACAATCAGCAAGACTGAAAGACGCCAACGCAGGCAGCAGAGCGAGGCTGGAGCGATCGTCAGGGTGCTCCTGCAGCCTGATGTGCTGGAAGGCACCACCCAAGTGTGGGTGACTGCCAGCAGCTCTTCACACAGCAAAGTGGCATGCCAGCCACACCAGTGCCACCAACAGCAATCATCAAGTCTTCCCCTTCATCCCTGCTGAGAGAAGTGCACTCATCCACCACACGATCCTACAGATGACCTACTCAATACCCATCAGCCAAGAGCTTCAGGGTCCATGGACAAACAGCCTCAGGTTGCTCCAGCACCAGAATGTCCTTTGCTTCCTCCACACTCACCAGGCAGCAGATTTAGAGACTCATAGAATTAAGCAGATTGGAAGAGAGCTCCAAGCTCATCCAGCCCAACCTAGCACCCAGCCCTGGCCAACCAACCAGACCATGGCACTAAGTGCCCCAGCCAGGCTTGGCCCCAACACCTCCAGGCACAGCCACTCCACCACCTCCCTGGGCAGCCCATTCCAATGCCAATCACTCTCTCTGACAACAACCTCCTCCTAACACCCAGCCTAGACCTCCCCTGCTACAACTTGGGGCTGTGTCCTCTTGTTCTATTGCTGGTTCCTGGGAGAAAAGCCTGACCCCATTTCTCCCATTTCAGCAGCAACTTGGAACATCAGTGTAGCAGGCACCTTCAACATGCTTTGTACATTTCATAGAACCACAGAATCATAGAATCAAGCAGGTTGGAAGAGAGCTCCAAGATCATCCAGTCCAACCTAGCACCCAGCCCTGGTCAGTCAACCAGACCATGGCACTAAGTGCCTCATGATGTCTTTTCTTGAACACCTCCAGGCACAGCCACTCCACCACCTCCCTGGGCAGCCCATTCCAATGCCAATCACTCTCTCTGACAACAACTTCCTCCTAACAGCCAGCCTAGACCTGCCCTGGCACAGCTTCAGGCTCTGTCCCCTTGTTCTGTTGCTGGGTGCCTGGGAGAAAAGCCCAATCCCACCTGGCTACAGCCTCCCTGCAGGTAGTTGTAGACATCAATGAGGTCACCCCTGAGCCTCCTCTGCTGCAGGCTAAACAACCCCAGCTCCCTCAGCCTCTCCTCACAGGGCTGTGCTCCAGGCCCCTCCCCAGCCTTGCTGCCCTTCTCTCAACACCTTCCAGCACCTCAACATCTCTCTTGAATTGAGGGGCCCAGAACTGGACACAGCACCTCCAGGTTTCAAAGGTCTGGGATACCAGCAGGCTTCCTTCACCACAAAGCAGCCACTTGATGCTCTCCTTTAGCATTTCTGGTGTTTTTTCTCCTGCTTTAAGCAGGAGCTGAGCATGAATGAGAAGAGCTCTGTAAGGATTGCTCTCCCCCTCTTCGCTATGCAAAGCTTCCTCAGAAACCCTCCATAACTGCCAGCTCTTAGTACCTGCTGAGGGAACCTGCATTCATCACCCTTCAGAAGGGACCTTCTGGCCTAACCCCCACTAGAAAAAACCCTGCCAAACCAAGTGACAAAGCTGGTGAGGGGCCTGGAACACAAAGCCTATGAGGAGAGGCTGAGGGAGCTGGGGTTCTTCAGCCTAGAGAAGAGGAGGCTCAGGGCAGAGCTCATTGCTGTCTACAACTACCTGCAGGGAGGCTAAAGCCAGGTGGGGTTGGGCTCTGCTGCCAGGCAAGCAGCAACAGAACAAGGGGACACAGTCTCAAGTTGTGCCAGGGCAGGTTGAGGCTGGATGTGAGGAGGAAGTTGTTGTCAGAGAGAGTGATTGGCATTGGAATGGGCTGCCCAGGGAGGTGCTGGGGTGGCCGTGCCTGGAGGTGTTCAAGAGGAGACTGGATGAGGCACTTAGTGCCATGGTCTGGTTGCTTGGCCAGGGCTGGGTGCTAGGTTGGGTTGGCTGAGCTTGGAGCTCTCTTCCCACCTGCCTGATTCTATGATGCTCCCATCTCACAACTAACAGTGACAGAGGCTGCACCATCCCGGGCGATGCGGTGCTGCTATGACAACAAGAACGGGAGGCTCATTAAGGGCCTCGTGGAGAGGGCTGAGGAGCAATCAGGGCTCAGAGAGGAGGTGGGAACGAAGGAGAGCTGTTGATATCACAACAGCTCCTTGGCCGGGGCCAGGTCTCAGCTCGGAAAAGAGGTGGTGTTGGCTTGGCAAAGCCGAGTGGCAGCGATGCTGCAGGGGGACCCTGCGAGTACAACTTCTGAAGGCAAGGCAGAATTCCTGGCGAGCAGAGATGAATATTCATGAAGGAACTCAGCTCGGGAGAGGAAATGAATCAAGTGTGACAAATGCCACCCATTAGGAAAAGAGGGTGGCCTCTATTTTTAGTGGAGTTAAGCAAACATTAAAGCTCACTCTCCAAGAACTCCACATAATAGGCAGGGGCTGGCTCTGCCTCTCCAGCGCCAGATAAGGACTCAGCAGCACTTCGGCACCAGCCAAAACCCACTCGCCTCAACAGAAGGGTTGGGGTTTTTTTTTCCCACCTTACCTCCCCCCCCCCTACCCAGTTTTAGCCCCCGTATATGTTCGATAAAAATACAACTTTTAATCTCTAATCTGCAGAGGAAGTTGCCACCAGGATTTGGGGTTTAAAGAAGGTTCTTTTCAAGCCCTTTCATTCCAGAAGGGACAGGATTGAGGTAGGGGGGAGGAGGGTTAAAAGCAAAGCAAACCAAATCCTACCCAATCAAAGTTGCAATCTCTAACCTGCAGAGGAAGTTTCCAGCAGGATTTGGGGGTTTGAAAAGGTTCCTTCAAGCCTACTGATTCCAGAAGGGAGAGGACTGAGGTAGGAGTGAGGAGGGTTAAAGGCAAAGCAAATCAAATCCAACCCAACCAAAGTTTCAATTTCTAATCTGCAGAGGAAGTTTCCACCTGGATTTGGGGGTTTGAAAAGGTTCCTTCAAGCCTTCTGATTCGAGAAGGGAGAGGATTGAGGTAGGGGGGAGGAGGGTTAAAAGCAAAGCAAACCAAATCCAACCCAACCAGAGTTTCAATCTCTAATCTGCAGAGGAAGTTGCCACCAGGATTTGGGGGTTTGAAAAGGTTCCTTCAAGCCTACTGATTCCAGAAGGGAGAGGACTGAGGTAGGAGTGAGGAGGGTTAAATGCAAAGCAAACCAAATCCAACCCAACCAAAGTTTCAATCTCCAATCTGCAGAGGAAGTTTCCACCAGGATTTGGGGTTTAAAGAAGGGTCTTTTCAAGCCTTTTGGTTCTGGAGGGTTAAAAGCAAATCCAACCAAATGCAACCAAATCAAAGTTCCAATCTCTAACCTGCAGAGGAAGTTTCCACCAGGATTTGGGGGTTTGAAAAGGTTCTTTCAAGCCTTCTGATTCCAGAGGGGAGAAGACTGAGGTGGGGGAAGAGGAAGGTTAAAACCAAACCAATCCCAACCAAACCCAAAGAAATAAAACTTTAAATCTCTAATCTGCAGAGGAAGTTTCCAGCAGGACTTGGGGGGTTGAAAAGGTTCCTTCAAGCCTACTGATTCCAAAGGGATGGGGATTGAGGTAGGGGGGAGGAGGGTTAAAAGCAAACTAAACCCAACCAAACCAAAGTTCCAATCTCTAACCTGCAGAGGAAGTTTCCACCAGGATTTGGGGGTTTGAAAAGGCTCTTTCAAGCCTTCTGATTCCAGAGGGGAGAGAATTGAGGCAGAGGGAGAGGAAGGTTAAAACCAAACCAAACCCAACCAAACCAAATAAACCTTTAATCTGCAGAGGAAGTTTCCAGCAGGAATTGTTTTGGGATCGTTGTTTTGGGTTTTTTTAACCCTCCTCCTCCCCACCCCAATCCTCTCCCCTCCGGAATCAGAAGGCTTGAAGGAACCTTTTTAAGACAGGAAAGAAAACGCCGCGTTGGAATCTGCTGAGAGAGCTCTCGGGCAGAGCTGTAATCACTTCAGAGGCACAGAATTATCAGGAGGAGGGGAGGGAAGGAAAATTCATCTCACTTAGAATCAAGACCAAATTTGAAGGAGAAAAGGAAGAGGCTCAGTTTGCTGCCGTGCCAAGCACTCAGACTTCTCGCTGCGGTCCAAGGAGCTCCAGCTGCTGCCAGCCGTGGGGGAGCATGCCCAGAATCTCTTGCCAAGCTGGTTGGGGATGCTGGCAGCAAGCTGCTGAGGCTGCAGACTACCCCAAACGGCCCCAACTTTACTGATTATTTTCAGACTGACCCAGCCTGACTGTTAATATTACCATTATTATTAAGCAGAGGTGGAGCTGGGGTTGTTTAGCCTGGAGGAGAGAAGGCTCAGGGCAGAGCTCATTGCTGTCTGCAGCTGCCTGCAGGGAGGTTGTAGCCAGGTGGGGTTGGGCTCTTCTACCAGGCAACCAGCAACAGAACAAGGGGACACAGTCTGAAGCTGTGCCAGGGCAGGTTGAGGCTGGATGCTAGGAGGAAGTTGTTGGCAGAGAGAGTGATTGGCATTGGAATGGGCTGCCCAGGAAGGTGATGGAGTTGCCATCCCTGGAGGTGCTCAAGCCAAGCCTGGCTGGGGCACTTAGTGTCATGGTCTGGTTGGCCAGAGATGGGTGCTAGGTTGGACTGGATGATCTTGGAGGTCTCTTCCAACCTGGTTGATTCTATGATTCTGTTTACTGCCTCCTACTCAGAAATCTGCAACAATGGTGTCTGCCTTTAAGCAGGCTCCTCTTGGCTTCTGCTGAAGGTGAAGGAGTTGCCTTCTCCTGCTTTGCAGGCTCATAAAGGGCAATGGGTGGAAGCTGAGGCAGAGGAAGTTCCATGTAAGCACGAGGAGATTTTTGTTTCTCACTGTGAGGGTGACAGAGCACTGGAACAGGCTGCCCAGTGGGGTTGTGGAGTTTCCTTTTGTGGAGTCTCCTTCACTGGAGATATTCAAAACCTGCATGGATGTGTTCCTGTGTGATCTGCTCTAGGTGCTCCTGCTCTGGCAGGGGGCTGGACTGGATGAGCTTTGGAGGTCTCTTCCAGCCCCTGGCATTCTGTGACTATGTGGTAAAATATCCAGCTAAAGAAGGTGACAGAGACAGAATATCACCTGATAAAAGCAATGTGATCCTCATCCTCACAGCCTTGATGCCATAACCTAAGGTGTTCCCAAGTCAAGATTAAGATCAGACTGTTTGGAGAGGTGTTTCCAGCATTGCCCTGATGATGAGCACTCAGAATCCTAGAACTGTCAGGGCTGGAAGGGTCCTCAAGGATCATCTAGTCCCAACCCCCCTGCCATGGGCAGGGACACCTCACACTAGATCAGAAGACCCCGGGGCAAGGGCAGAGAATGAGGGATGAAGAGGGTGAGGGATGAAGGTCCCTCGCAGCAGACTCTCCAGGATAAGTCAAAGCTGGTTCCTGCACTCTCCCCTGCTCTGCACCAAAGGTCAATTCTTCAAGTCAAAGGCCCTGTTTCTTGCCAAGTCCTTCACCTACAACACCATGTGGCTTCTGGCAGCTCTCCTGGCAAGGGTCAGATATGGTCTTAAAGATGACCTACAAAGCAGCAGCTCTGAAACTAGTTGAGTCAAGAGGTATTAGTGATATGTGTCTCTGGCAGCAGTCAGGTTGGGTGAGGACAGGCAGCAGAACAGCAGAGTCTTTCCCAGAGCAGCCAGACCCTTGGGAGCCATCTGCAACTTTGGGATCAGAGGTGGTGTTTCTCCCTAAGGTTCTCTCTCTGACCTTTCCCTCCTAGTCAAATATCACCATGGTTTCCCCTTAGCTTTCAGGTTAGGCTCTCCCTTTTCATCTGGAGAGGAAGATGCTCACCACTAACGAAGCATAATGTCACAGGATCACAGAATCATGGAGGCTGGAGAAGACCTCTGAGATCATCAAGTCCAACCTGTGACCTAACACCACCACATCAGCCAGACCATGCCACCAGGTGCCACAGCCAATCTTTTCTTAAACACCTCCAGGGGTGCTGACTCCACCACCTCCCTGGGCAGCCCATTCCAGTGCCTGATCACCTTTGCCTGAGGAAGTGCTTCCTAGCATCCAACCTAACCCTCCCCTGGCACAGCTTCAGACCATGTCACAAGGTGCCTGGGAGCAGAGCCTGACCCCCACCTGAGTACATCTTCCTTTTAGGTAGTTGCAGAGAGTGACAAGGTCCCCTCTAAGTCTCCTCTTCTCCAAGCTGAACACCCCCAGCTCCCTCAGCCTCTCCTCATCAGACTTTCCCTCCAGCTCCCACCCCAGTCACCTTGCTCTCCTCTGGACTTGTTACTGGCTGCCCTGGGGTGACCTGCACCTCCATCACAGCACAGGTGGCTTGGTGCCCAGCAGGCCAACAGCCATGGAGCTCACCACACATCACCTCCTTGGTGCTGTGCCTGTCCTTCGACAGCAAAGTTGGGTCCATTGTCCTCTCCTGAGCACATCTCCTCCATCCCTCATTGTGCTGGTCCTCAGCAACTGTTGCCATGGTTATTACATATGAGAGCTCCTCATCAGGAAGATGTTGCAACTGCTGAACTGTCTCTTGCAAGAGTTATTTAGGAACACACTACTTAGCCAGTAGGAACAACGGGTTCAGGCTGCCCACAGAAGCCACGGATCCCAATTATTTTCCCTTTGATCCTGCTTTTTTCTCCAGTCCCTGCCAGGCTCAGGTTTAAAGTGGGAGGTTGGAGATAAGCAGAAGAGAAGGGAACGTTTCCTGAAGGGGAAACACACTTGGCCGTGCCAGGAGATGAAAGGTCTCTGTTCAAACAAAGCCTCTGCTCCTCAATCAAGGGTAAATAGGCTCTAACGAGGCACAGCGATCCACCCGCAGACGCACACCCGCACCCGGCGGCTTCGCGGGCAGCAGCCAGCTGCTTCCATCGCACTCCTTGTTCACCCAGGCACCATGGGCACAGCCCGAAAGCTCAGCTCGCCAGCCAAGGGGAGCAACCAAGGTCCCGGGGCTGTGCTCCTGCGAGGCACGGGGCTGCGCCTGCCCCAGCAGCAGCCCACGGCTCCGCCGGGGGTGCCAGCGCTTTGCCTCCGGCTCCGCCGGGGGTGCCAGCGCATTGCCTCCGCAGCCTGCCAGGCTTCAGAGCCGCTTTTGGCTTCACGAAGTGAAGGAACAAAGCCTGCTCCGGCAAGCCAAGGCCGGGTTTGTGTGGCTGGCACTGAAGGCTCTGCAGAGGGACTGGGTAATGAGGGAGCTGCCTTCCCCCCGCCGATCGGGTCCCACGGCGCCGTCCGTTAGGCTTTCAGCCGCAGACTTCTGCTCTGCCTGCGCCCTGGCACAGAGGCTGGGCAGGGAGGGGCACACAGCAGGGCATGAAGGTCTGTGCAGCTGAGGGACAGGCACGTGGAGCCTGCTGCAGCCTGTGCCCACCAGCACCGGAGCTGCCCAAACTGCAGAGCCTAGAGACAAGGAGGGACACATGGAGCCTGCTGCAGCCTGTGCCCACCAGCACCAGAGCTGCCCAAACTGCAGAGCCTACAGACAAGGAGGGACACATGGAGCCTGCTGCAGCCTGTGCCCCACCAGCACCACAGCTGCCCAAACTGCAGAGCCTACAGACAAGGAGGGACACATGGAGCCTGCTGCAGCCTGTGCCCACCAGCACCAGAGCTGCCCAAACTGCAGAGCCTAGAGACAAGGAGGGACACATGGAGCCTGCTGCAGCCTGTGCCCACCAGCACCAGTGCTGCCCAAACTGCAGAGCCTACAGACAAGGAGGGACACATGGAGCCTGCTGCAGCCTGTGCCCCACCAGCACCAGAGCTGCCCAAACTGCAGAGCCTACAGACAAGGAGGGACACATGGAGCCTGCTGCAGCCTGTGCCCCACCAGCACCACAGCTGCCCAAACTGCAGAGCCTACAGACAAGGAGGGACACATGGAGCCTGCTGCAGCCTGTGCCCACCAGCACCAGAGCTGCCCAAACTGCAGAGCCTAGAGACAAGGAGAGACACATGGAGCCTGCTGCAGCCTGTGCCCCACCAGCACCAGAGCTGCCCAAACTGCAGAGCCTAGAGACAAGGAGGGACACATGGAGCCTGCTGCAGCCTGTGCCCACCAGCACCAGAGCTGCCCAAACTGCAGAGCCTAGAGACAAGGAGGGACACATGGAGCCTGCTGCAGCCTGTGCCCACCAGCACCACAGCTGCCCAAACTGCAGAGCCTACAGACAAGGAGGGACACATGGAGCCTGCTGCAGCCTGTGCCCCACCAGCCCCAGTACTCCTCAAATCCCACCCCAGGGGGGGTTCCCCAAGGCATTGGGATTCTCCCCATGCATGGTCTAAAGAAGAAGGAAGATCTCAGCTTCCTTCCCATTTTGCCCACAGGCACAGAAGTCTATCTTGAATGTTAGTTAAGCACATCCCACACCTGGAGCTGAGCAAACACACAGCTCTGTGCCCCCAGGACACCCAGCAGAGCTGCAGCACTGTGTTTTCAAAGGGCCTCTGCCCATCAGCAGCTGGTGGCAACACCTGAGTTTCAATCAGGGGAATGGAGCCACCAGCCTGGTGCAGCTTCCTGGGGTTGAGTCCACCTCCATGTCTGTACTGGCCAGCAGAGAGCCACAGCCTCCTCCACAGCACTCTGATGGGCACCATTCAGAATGGGTGACGAGGCTCTGCTGTACTGCACTGCCACAACAGCCACACAACAGAGACAAAGACACCTGGATTTGGATTGTGTGACACCCAGAAAGGTCATGATACAAACCACTGTGTGCCCAGGAGGCCAAGAAGGCCACCAGCATCCCAGCCTGTACCAGCAGCAGTGTGGCCAGCAGGACCAGGGCAGGGATTGTCCTCCTGTACCAGGCACTGGAGAGGCTGCATCTCAAATATTGGGATCAGTTTTGGGGCTCTCACTCCAAAAGAGGCTGGAGTGGGTCCAGAAAAGGGCAAGAAAGCTGGTGGAGAGTCTGAAGAATAGGGTTGGTGGAGAGCAGCTGAGGGAACTGGGGGTGTTTAGCCTAGAGAAAAGGAGGCTGAGGGGAGACCTTTTGGCCCTCTACAGCAAACTGAAAGGAGGTTGGAGCTAGGTGAGGATTGGTCTCTTCCCTCAAATCATAAGTGACAGGACAAGGAGAAATGGTCTCAACTTGCATCAAGAAAGTTTAGGTTGGACAGTAGGAACAATTTCCTCAGTGGCAGAGTGGTCAAGCCCTGGAACAGGCTCTGCAGGGCAGTGATGGACTCCCCATTCCTGTAGGTCCTTTTCAAACGTGCAGACGTGGTGCTGAGGAAGGTGGCTTGGTGGTGACCTGGGTTAACCACTGGGACTCCTCAAGGTCTCCTCTAACTAAAACAATTTAATGATCCAGCCTTTGCCCAAAAACAGGCAGAAGAAGACTTCCCTCATTTTAGCAGAAATAGCTGGATTTAAAGAAATTAAATTTGCCAGTTCATTAGTGTGTAACAGAAGAATGGGAAATGCATTTCTAACTCCTGATCCACTAATCCACAATCTGCTGATTTGCAATCCCCAGAGTCCCCAGGGAAAGCAAACAAAATCCAAGGCAGCCTTGCAGTGTTTCTCTAAGGTGCCCTGGGCCAGGTCCTGCAGAATGAGCTCACATCACAGAGCCTTCCCCTCCTCACAAAACACACCTTGGCAAGCCTGCTGCCGTGCTGGGGGCAGGGAGGCTGAAAGATCCGACTGCATTTGCCAGCATAAGTCAGCAGCAGATGCCTGTGAGGTGCTGGGGGTGATGCCTCACCAGCTCCTCACTGATCTGCAGGAGGCTGTAGTGAAGATCTCCCTGGTATCAAGTAACAGAACAAGAGGAGATGGCTTCAAGTTACACCAGAGGAGGTTTTGCTTGGATCTCAGGGGAAATTTCTTTGCTGCAAGAGTGGTCAGGCACTGGAACAGGCTGCCCGAGGAGGTGGTGGAGTCACCATCCTGGGAGGTGGTCAATTGCAAGCACAGCACTTTGGGACATTGTTTCATGGCCATGGTGGTGTTGGGTTAGTGGTTGGACTGGATGATCTTGGAGGTCTTTTGCAACCTTATTCATTCTATGTTTGGGACAATTAGCAAGGTCCAAGTCATGTTCCTAACTCAAAAGCACAGCTGGATGTGTTCCTGTGTGATCTACTCTAGGTGACCCTGCTATGGATGACCTTTCAAGGCCCCTTCCAGCACCTAACCCTCTGTGACTCTAAGGATCTGTGAAAGGGTGCTGGCACTTATGAAAGGACCATCCTGGAGATAGAATCATAGAATCATAGAGTCATAGAATCAACCAGGTTGGAAGAGACCTCCAAGATCATCCAGTCCAACCTAGCACCCAGCCCTAACCAATCAACCAGACCATGGCACTAAGTGCCTCATCCAGATATGCCCCTCTGGACCTTCTTCCCAGCTGATGCTCACCTATGGATGTTGCCTTGGCCCCAGGAATCTTTGAATCATAGAATGTCAGGGGCTGGAAGGGACCTCAAAAGCTCATCTGGTCCAGCCCCCCTGCCAGAGCAGCACCACCTAGAGCAGCTCACACTGGAATGCATCCAGACAGCTCCTGAGTATCTCCAGAGAAGGAGACTCCACAACCTGCCTGAGCCTATTCCAGTGCTCTGCCACCCTCACGAGGGAAAAAACCTATTCCTCAGGTTCACATGGAACTTTCTATGCCTCAAAGACCTCCTATGCCTCCAGGAAGATGGGTCCAATGCACCCCTGGCAAGGGTGCACGAGTGCAGAGCAGCCAAGCACACTCACAGCTCCATGACCACTTCCAGCACCTTAAGCCACAATCTCTACAAGCAGCATCAACCTCCTACACCAAATCCTTCTTCAGGCCCCTCTGCCTCGCTCAGCTAGGTGGAGGCATCCAGTCCTGCCTCTGGCAAGCATGCCCCATGCCAGCACAAGCCTGTGCACAGAGGGATGGTCAGCTGTGAGCACAGGCTGTGGGGCAATGCTGGCAGCACTGCACATACCCTCTCCAGACAGATGTACTGACACAGCTCCACAACTGACCTGGCTTTGTTTGCCTTTGCAAAGCAGCTCTGCCTTCACTTGCTGCTTCTCCTCAGCTCTGCAGCTGCTCAGAACTTGCCAACCATGCAAGCATGGCTGTGGTCTGAGCTGCAGAGCTGGTTTGCACGGGGAGGACTTGCTCCCAAAGCATGGTGGAGAAACATTCTGCAGTGCCTTTTCCTTCTCTCTTCCAGCAGGTGTTAGAAATGCTGTGAAGGTCTGTGGCTACAGGCTCCAGAAACATCCACTAATGCCAAAGCCACTACAGGTAACACCACCTGGTATGTCTTCCCCAGCCCCTTTCAAGGGGCAGATCCACCCCCAGTGTCACAGGCACGAACACAAAACCACAGCCCCCAGGGAAACTGCTCAGGTCACACAAACAGCAAGAGCCCAGAGCAGAGCCTTAACTCAGTGCCCCAAGATTCTGGAGCATGTCTTAAAACACTGCCCTCCTTCCAGCTCTGCTCTCCATCGTGGCAGCCACACAAGAGCTACTGCACACTGCTGTGGGAAGCTGGAGGCCAGAAATAGCAGCTCATTACTAAAGCACACCCCCAGGCACAAAGGACCCCCACTTCCACCTCCCCTCCCCATGCCCTCCTGCAGCAACAAGTCCCAGCCAGAGGGGACAACCTAGGGCCAACTCTACCAAGTGACATCTGTGTTTCTCCTGCCCAGCTCCTCATGGAGATTCACAGACAGGTTTGAATTGATCTCCAGACACTGACAGGGTAGGACCAAGCCCTGACTCCATTCTGCTCTTGAAGGTTCCAATTAATCATAAAGTCAATTCCATTTTGGGCTCCATCTGTCTTTATTCCTTCAGGGACTAATCATGCCTCACCGTGTGTTTTCACACAGTAGCTGCAGAGAAATTAAGAGAGATTTCAGTGTGAAAGGGCCTGAGAAGAAAATGCCTTCTTTAAAAGGAACATTTCAGAGTTGTTACCACTCCCAGCCTGGCAAAAGGGACTTGTTAAGTAAAAGCAGTGGGGTATTAATCTGGAAAACAACTCCTTGTGAGACACACAAACACACTCAGATCACAGCTGTGGGCTTTTAGGATGGAGTATGTGTGGAAAGGTAACCCAGCCTGCTTCCAAAGGCAGGTGAGGAACGTGCAGAGGGAGATGTGAAATGCTGCTGAGTGCAGCTGCTGACCAAAAGGGTGCTGGCAGCAGATGCTGCTGCTCCAGCAGCCAGAAACTTCCTTCAGCCCTCTCTGGTGCATTGGCAGAACTAGAGAATCACAGACTTATAGAATGTTAGGGGTTGGAAGGCACCTCAGGAGATGAAGTCCAACCCTCTCTGCCAAAGCAGGGTCACCCAGAGCAGATCATAGAATCATAGAATTAACCAGGTTGGAAGAGACCTCCAAGCTCATCCAGTCCAACCTAGCACCCAGCCCTATCCAGTCAACCAGACCATGGCACTAAGTGCCCCAGCCAGGCTTGGTTTCAACACCTCCAGGGACGGTGCCTCCACCACCTCCCTGGGCAGCCCATTCCAATGCCAATCACTCTCTCTGCCAGGAGCTTCCTCCTGACACCCAGCCTAGACCTGCCCTGGCACAACTTGAGACTGTGTCACCTTGTTCTATTGCTGGGTGCCTGGGAGAAGAAGCCACCCCCCACCTGGCTACAGCCTCCCTTCAGGTAGTTGTAGAGAGCAATGAGCTCTGCCCTGAGCCTCCTCTTCTCCAGGCTAAACAACCCCAGCTCCCTCAGCCTCTCCTCACAGGGTTTGTGCTCCATGCCCCTCACCAGCTTTGTTGCCCTTCATACAGGAACACATCCAGGTTGGCCCTGAAGGCCTCCAGAGGAGACTCCACAACCTCTCTGGGGAGCCTGCTCCAGGGCTCCAGCGCCTTCACTGTAAAGAAGTTTTTCCTCCTGTTGAGGTGGAACTTCCTGTGGCCCAGTTTGTGTCACAGGACACCAAGGAAAGGAGCCTGACCCTTTCTTCTTGCCCCTCACCTTCAGATACTTATACACATCGCTCAGACCCCCTCTGAGGCTGCTCTTCTCCAGGCTAAACAGCCCCAAGGCTCTCAGCCTTTCCCCATCAGACAGATGTTTCAGTGCTTTCATCATCCTCAAAGCACCCTTTGGACACTCTAGTACAGCCCCAGAAGAACCCAAGAAATTTGTGGTTCACCACATACGGCAGGTTTTAGCCACTTAAGGAAACCTTATTCTGTATCCTTACTGTCCTGGTTTTATTGTCCCTGCTTCTGCAAGATCCAGGGGGCCACCAGAAGGCAATTCCTACACTGACCTGCTGGTCTAGAGGAAACCACAGCAACACTCTGTGCTGGGTTAGGAACTGGCTGGAGGGCCAGACCCAGAGAGTGGTGGTGAATGGTGCCACATCCAGCTGGCAGCTGTCACTAGTGGTGTCCCTCAGGGATCTGTGCTGGGCCCCATCCTCTTTAACATCTTCATAGATGATCTGGATGAGGGCATGGAGTCAGTCATCAGCAAGTTTGCAGATGACACCAAGCTGGGGGCAGATGTGGCTGGGTTGGAGGGCAGAAGGGCTCTGCAGCGGGACCTTGACCGCCTGCACAGATGGGCAGAGTCCAAGGGGATGGCTTCAATAGCTCCAAGTGCAGGGTGCTGCACTTTGGCCACAGCAACCCCATGCAGAGATATAGGCTGGGGTCGGAGTGGCTGAGAGCAGCCAGACAGAGAGGGATCTGGGGGTGCTGATTGATACCTGCCTGAACATGAGCCAGCAGTGTGCCCAGGTGGCCAAGAGAGCCAGTGGCATCCTGGCCTGCATCAGGAATGGTGTGGCCAGCAGGAGCAGGGAGGTCATTCTGCCCCTGTACTCTGCACTGGTTAGACCACACCTTGAGTGCTGTGTTCAGTTCTGGGCCCCCCAGTTTAGGAGGGACATTGAGATGCTTGAGCATGTCCAGAGAAGGGCAACGAGGCTGGGGAGAGGCCTTGAGCACAGCCCTACGAGGAGAGGCTGAGGGAGCTGGGATTGGTTAGCCTGGAGAAGAGGAGGCTCAGGGGAGACCTTATTGCTGTCTGCAACTACCTGAAGGGTGGTTGTGGCCAGGAGGAGGTTGCTCTCTTCTCTCAGGTGCCTGCGCCAGAACGAGAGGACACAGCCTCAGGCTGCACCAGGGGAGATTTAGGCTGGAGGTGAGGAGAAAGTTCTTCCCTGAGAGAGTCATTGGGCACTGGAATGGGCTGCCCGGGGAGGTGGTGGAGTCGCCGTCTCTGGGGCACTTCAAGGCAGGATTGGACGTGGCACTTGGTGCCATGGTCTGGCCTTGGGCACTGTGGTAAAGGGTTGGACTTGATGATCTGTGAGGTCTCTTCCAACCCTAATGATACTGTGATACTGTGATGCTGTAATTACTGATCTTGGCAGATGGAGCTATGGATTAACAGCCCCTGTGGGCTGTGCCCATCACCTCCTGGCTGCTGGTCCAGCAACACCAAGGCACTCACTCCTCACCCACGCCAAGGCACGGTCCCACCTGGGTGACAGACAATGCTGACACAGGCTAGCCCCAGGGTGACAAACAGAAGGCAGCAGGTAGGGCTGGGCAAGAGGAGAGCACACCAGAGAGTCATGGAAGTGGAGAGAAGCATCGTGCCAGGACACTTGCCATGACCCACATATCACCTGGGCTCAGCTAACACCATCTGACTGTGGGGAGAGTCCTTTCACCTTCCCATCCCCTGCTCCCAGGGCATTCAGTTCAAGAAGAAACCAAAGAGGAGGGGAGGCAGTCTGGAAAGGATGGCTGCAAGAAATTATGCACCACACTCCACCTTAGATTCACAAGAGACAGAACCAGAGAGAATCTGTGAGAAGTGAAGCCTGCAGGAGGGACAGGCAGGCACTTCTGACGGCAGCGGCGGCGCCAGCCTTTCATGGTTGCCTTCTGGAACTGGCTGCAGTACCTTGGAAGCTCATTAAATGCAGCAGAAAGGACAAGTGACGTGCAGCTATTGATGCTCAGAGCAGCAAATTAGCTTTCAAATCTATTCAGGGCTCATGGTTTGTGGCATCAAGGGGCTAAGCCTCGTCGGGAAGCGGCTGTGAGAGGGATTCTCCAACTGGGGCGATGACTCCAAGCTGGGGAGGGGGTTGCCTGCCAGGTCTGGCTCCCCAGGGATGTGTCCTCAGCAGAAGCTGCTCAGAGGTCTGCAGAGTTTCCCACGCAGCCAAGTGAGTGAGACATCCCCTTCCAAAACATGGCAGGCAGCTCTGAGGGCCTCTGATGGACATCTCCTTTTAAGCAGGAATGAGACCATCTAAATCAGGGAGAGAACAAAATCCAGCTCACAGGAAGACACAGGCTGACAGCACCCGAGGGGAGAGCAAGGAGGCAACAGTAATGATGAGTTCCTTCAGAAGAATTCCCAGGAAGCTGTTGTTTGCTCTCTCCACAGAACATCACTCCCTTCAGAGCCATGCAGAGCCTTGCTGGCAGCAGGCTGATGGCAGACCTGAGGAGCTGGCTTCGTGGCTGATGAATAATCAACTCTTTGGATGAATCTTAAAGCAGAGGAATAGACAGATGAGGAAAAACTTATCAAAACACTATCAGGAGAACAGGTGAGCTGGAAGATGCCAATGTGGGAACAAGGTCCCTTGCTGGGACTTGATGCCTTCTCAATCAGGAGAAGAAAGGGCCAGTCTTAGATGCCATGAGAGCCTGTGGCTGCTGGATTGTGTTGTTTTGCTTTCTATGCAAGCTCTGAGTCCAGCAGCTCTGCCTGCTGCTCCTCAGCACAAGGGGAAGAGGGAGGATGAGTAAATATGCCTAAGGACAGAAGATAGGAAAAGAGAAGGCTGAGAGGGGATTAAATCAATGTCTGTAACTCTGAGGGCTGAGGGTCAAGAGGGGAGCACAGGCTCTGCTCACTGCTCCCTGGGATAGGACAAGGAGCAATGGATGGAAGCTGCAGCACAGGAGGGTCCAGCTCAACACAAGGGGGAAGTTCTTTACTGGAAGGGTCCCAGAGCCCTGGCACAGGCTGCCCAGAGAGGCTGTGGAGTCTCCTTGTGTGGAGCCTTCCCAGGCCTGTCTGGATGTGTTCCTGTGTGCCCTGAGCTAGACTGTATGGTCCTGCTCTGGCAGGGGGGTTGGACTCGATCTCTTTGGGTCTCTTCCAACCTCTGACATCCTGTGGCAGCCCATGAGAGCTAAGGGTGGCCCCACCAAGAGCCCTCTGAAAGTCTGGCACCACCATTCAGACCACAGACCTGGCTGGATTTGCCTCTGCATGCTGTGTAATGCCTGCCAGCAATTAAACCCAACAAAGGCTTCAACCAGGCAGGAGAGTGCAGCCTGCTGGATGTGCAGAGGAGGTCTGGGGTCTGCACCCTCTCATAAAAGCTCAGGCAATGGCTGAAATCATAACCACTGGGTCAGTTTTAGCCTCCCCAAGCCCTGCTGCGAGAAGGTAGGTATCTGAGGCTGGATCCTGCATTTCCTGCTCCCATTGTTCATCTTCCTCCCATTCTCCATCTCCTTTGTTCTACTCAAGGCACTTTTCCACTCTCCCTTGTGAAAGGAATCACCAACAGACCAACAGGCTGCTGCAGCCTCCCGTGGGTCCTGACTGAAGAGGACAAGGCAGATGCCTCCTATTTTGAGGAGCCTTTTGCATCCATTGGGGGGAATGCAGAGAACAGGCAACGTGGGGAGGCCACAGCAGATCAGGGAAATGAAAGAGGTGAGGAGGGGAGAAAAGCTTAGAAGCTGCTGAAGCCATCAGCTGAGTGCACAGGGCAAAGGATAAACAGAGAACATGGGTGAGGGATAAATAACGGCTGAAGAGACAGAGGAACACATTTTGTGTCCAGCAAGACCAGGTCTGTACTGAGCAATGGCAAGTTTGGGGCAGGCTTTTCTGCAGCAAGTGAGAAAGTAACCAGTCCAAAGCCTCCTTTGATGTGGAAACCACCACAAGAACTCAAACATCTCAGCAGAGAGCAGTCACTAAGTGAGAGGAGACAAACCAAATGTTCTCTACACAATGCAGGACCTGGCTACCATGAGGTTGTCACCCATCTCCCTGCTTCCTGCCACGTGCCCAGGCAGCAATGGCTCTTCTCCTTCTTCTTCCCCTGTACTCAGCACTGCTCAGGCCACCCCTTGAGTGCTGTGTCCAGTTCTGGGCTCCTCAAGTCAAGAGAGATGTTGAGGTGCTGGAAGGTGTTGAGAGAAGTGCAGCAAGGCTGGGGAGGGGCCTGGAGCACAGCCCTGTGAGGAGAGGCTGAGGGAGCTGGGGGGGTGCAGCCTGCAGCAGAGGAGGCTCAGGGCAGAGCTCATTGCTGTCTGCAGCTGCCTGCAGGGAGGCTGTAGCCAGGTGGGGTTGGGCTCTGGTGCCAGGCAAGCAGCAACAGAACAAGGGGACACAGTCTGAAGTTGTGCCAGGGCAGGTCTAGGCTGGATGTTAGGAGGAAGTTGTTGTCAGAGAGAGTGATTGGCATTGGAATGGGCTGCCCAGGGAGGTGGTGGAGTGGCTGTGCCTGGAGGTGTTGAAGCCAATCCTGGCTGGGGCACTTAGTGCCATGGTCTGGTTGGTTGGGCAGGGCTGGGTGCTAGGTTGGGCTGGCTGAGCTTGGGGAGGTCTCTTTCAACCTGCTTGATTCTATGATTCTTAACACCCACTCCTCAGATATCTACAGACACTGATCAGATCCCCTCTCACCCTTCTCTTCTCCAGACCAAACAGCTCCAGGGCTCTCAGCCTTTCTCCACGAGAGATGTGCAATGCCCTTAATCATCCTCACTGCTCCTTGTTGGACCCTCTCCAGTAGATCCCTGTCTTTCTTGAACTGGGGAGCCCAAAACTGGACATCCCACCCTGTCAGCTCTCCAGCAGTTGCAGACATCTGGGGAAAACAGGCCTGGCACAGGCTGAGCACCCAACCATGACCTTCCAAACACCAACATCTTCCCAGCACCTAAGCATTCAAAACTAGGGGCGAACCTTGGCTTCTAGATTCTCCTCTCAGGGTTTGCCCTGCCTCTCTTCCTCCTGAGAGGCACAAGGATGGCAAGTTTACTATTTCTTGGTCAATTACACTTCCTGGTTAGATTTTCAGATGCTGAAAACCGTTTAGGGGTTTATTGTTCTGTGTAATTAACCACCAGAAGGGAAACCTCCATCCAGACTGCACCGCAGCATGGGCTAAGGTTATCCATAATGGGGAAAGGCTAAATAGGTTGAGTTCATTATTGGTACTGAGGAGGGGGAGGGAGAATAAGGTGATCCAAGCAAATTAATTTGAAATTAAGTGCAGTGAGGCTGATAACTGCACACAAGTCAGGAGGTCAAGTAAAAATAGAAGAGACAATCTGCAAAGTCAGAAAGTACAAGTGGGCAGGGAGCAGAGCTGGAATTGTGTGGCAGCAGGAGCAGGGAGGTTCTTGTGCCCCTGTGCTCAGCACTGCTCAGGCCAGCCCTGGAGTGCTGTGTCCAGTTCTGGGCTCCTCCATTGCAGAGAGATGCTGAGGTGCTGGAAGGTGTGGAGAGAAGGGCAGCAAGGCTGGTGAGGGGCCTGGAGCACAGCCCTGTGAGGAGAGGCTGAGGGAGCTGAGGGGGTGCAGCCTGCAGCAGAGGAGGCTCAGGGCAGAGCTCATTGCTGCCTGCAGCTGCCTGCAGGGAGGCTGTAGCCAGGTGGGGTTGGGCTCTTCTGCCAGGCACCCAGCAACAGAACAAGGGGACACAGTCTCAAGTTGTGCCAGGGCAGGTCTAGGCTGGATGTTAGGAGGAAGTTGTTGTCAGAGAGAGTGATTGGCATTGGAATGGGCTGCCCAGGGAGGTGGTGGAGTCGCTATGCCTGGAGGTGTTCAAGAAAAGCCTGGATGGCACCAGGCTAGAAGACACCTCCAAGCTCACCCAGCCCAACCTAGCACCCAGCCCTGCCCAACCAACCAGACCATGGCACTAAGTGCCCCAGCCAGGCTTGGCTTCAACACCTCCAGCCACGGCCACTCCACCACCTCCCTGGGCAGCCCATTCCAATGCCAATCACTCTCTCTGACAACAACTTCCTCCTAACATCCAGCCTAGACCTGCCCTAGCACAGCTTAAGACTGTGTCGCCTTGTTCTGTTGCTGGTTGCCTGGCAGAAGAGCCCAACTCCCACCTCCCACCTTCAGCACATTCTGTACTCTCTCCACGAAGTGCTAACTGCTGTTCTTTGCCCTCAGGGTCCAAGGGCTAAGCTGCTCTTTGTCCTCACCTCTAACTGCCCCCTAAGCCTTTGGGAAGAGCTTTGGATAAAGCATTCAACAGCAGTGACTATTCTGCTTCTAAAGGGATTACCAAAAATCCCTTTTATTCCAAAATATTAAAAGTGTTCAAATTATTGGTGTGGAAAAAAAATTCCTAGAGGTGAAGCTTCTATAAAGTGAGGTTTTAATCACAAGCCTAATCCTCTCTGGCTAACAAGCAGCACTGCAGGCTGGGGGCAGAGTGGCTGAGAGCAGCCAGGAAGAAAGAGACTTGGGGGTACTGGTGGATAGTAGGCTGCAGAGGAGGCAGCAGTGTGCCCAGGTGGGCAGCAGAGCCAATGGCAGCCTGGGCTGGCTCAGGAGCAGTGTGGGCAGCAGGACAAGGGAGGTTCTTCTGCCCCTGTGCTCAGCACTGCTCAGGCCACACCTTGAGTGCTGTGTCCAGCTCTGGGCTCCTCCATTCAAGAGAGATGTTGAGGTGCTGGAAGGTGCTGAGAGAAGGGCAGCAAGGCTGGGGAGGGGCCTGGAGCACAGCCCTGTGAGGAGAGGCTGAGGGAGCTGGGGGGGTGCAGCCTGCAGCAGAGGAGGCTCAGGGCTGACCTCATTGCTGCCTGCAGGGAGGCTGTAGCCAGGTGGGGTTGGGCTCTGCTGCCAGGCAAGCAGCAACAGAACAAGGGGACACAGTCTCAAGCTGTGCCAGGGCAGGTCTAGGCTGGCTGTTAGGAGGAAGTTGTTGGCAGAGAGAGTGATTGGCATTGGAATGGGCTGCCCAGGGAGGTGGTGGAGTTGCCGTGGCTGGAGGTGTTGAAGCCAAGCCTGGCTGGAGCAGTTAGTGCCATGGTCTGGTTGATTGGCCAGGACTGGGTGCTAGGTTGGCCTAAGCTTGGAGCACAGCTCTTTTTTCCAGCTCAATATAGCTCCTCTTTGCATAAAACTCTGCCACTTTTGCAATGCCTGGCCCCAGTGGTGCAAATGCCATCCAAAGGAGCTCCCCTCAGAAGCAGGCAGGAAGGTTTTGCAGGTGATGGCTTTAAAGTTGCCTCATAGAACCAACCAGGTTGGGAGAGACCTCCAAGCTCATCCAGTCCAACCTAGCACCTAGTGCCATGGTCTGGTTGACTGGCTAGGGCTAAGTGCCCCAGCCAGGCTTGGCTCCAACACCTCCAGCCACAGAGACTCCACCACCTCCCTGGGCAGCCCATTCCAATGCCAATCACTCTCTCTGACAGAAGCTTCCTATTAACATCCAGCCTAGACCTGCCCTGGCACAACTTGAGGCTGTGTCCCCTTGTTCTGTCGCTGCTTGCCTGGCAGCAGAGCCCAACCCCACCTGGCTACAACCTCCCTTCAGGTAGCTGTGATTGGACTCGACGATCTTGAAGGTCTTTCCCAATCTAAGAAATTCTGTGATTCTGTGACATCAGAAGTCACTTCCCTCATCAGCTCCTTCTTCCAGCTTAACCTAGCTCCTCTTTGCATAAAACACTGCCACTTTTGCAATGCCTGCCCCCAAATGGTGCAAATGCCACCCAAAGGAGCTCCCCTCAGAAGCAGGCAGGAAGGTTCTGCAGGCGACGGCTTTAAAGTCACCTCCAAAATGCTGGCTCTTAATATTTCAATACTTCCTATATATTTAAATGTTAGCAGGGCTGGATAAATACTGAGATGCTTTTATGCTAATGCAATCACTGCAAGCCCAGATAATGTTGTGTATTGGCACACAGCATTAGTGAATTATGGATACCTAAAGGTGCCACCCTGCACGCCCGGCAGTTATTTCTGTTAGCGCAGTTCCCTTTTATTTGCACTCAGAGAGCTCCAGGATCATTGCAGTGGAGTTTGCTTTTGCAGGCTGTTGGATGGGAAAGTGCTTTGTGGAAGGTTGGTTGGTTGTTTTTTTCAAACCTGGGAGGAGGTTTTGGAGCTGTGGGAAAGGGCAGGGAGAACTGGGCCAGATGGAGCCGTGTTTGATCTGGTCACACGCTCGGTGATTGAAAACCCAAAGGCCTGAAGTGAAGGACAAGTCAGAGAAGCAAGAGAGGAGTCTTGAGTCCTTCCATATCAGGTCACCCTCTCCCATGGCAGAAGCTCACAACAGAGACAGATGGATGCCAGGACAGCATCACAGAATCAGCCACGTTGGAAGAGAGCTCCAAGCTCAGCCAGCCCAACCTAGCACCCAGCCCTATCCACTCAACCAGACCATGGCACTAAGTGCCCCAGCCAGGCTTGGCTTCAACACCTCCAGGCACAGCAACTCCACCACCTCCCTGGGCAGCCCATTCCAGTGCCAATCACTCTCTCTGCCAGGAGCTTCCTCCTCACAGCCAGCCTAGACCTGCCCTGGCACAACCTGAGACTGTGTCCCCTTGTTCTGTTGCTGGCTGCCTGGCAGAAGAGCCCAACCCCACCTGGCTACAGCCTCACAGCATCACAGTATTATCAGGATTGGAAGAGACCTCACAGATCATCAAGTCCAACCCTTTACCACAGAGCTCAAGGCCAGACCATGGCACCAAGTGCCACGTCCAATCCTGCCTTGAACAGCTCCAGGGACGGCGACTCCACCACCTCCCCGGGCAGCCCATTCCAGTGTCCAATGACTCTCTCAGGGAAGAACTTTCTCCTCACCTCCAGCCTAAATCTCCCCTGGCACAGCCTGAGGCTGTGTCCTCTCGTTCTGGTGCTGGCCACCTGAGAGAAGAGAGCAACCCCCTCCTGGCCACAACCACCCCTCAGGTAGTTGTAGACAGCAATAAAGTCACCCCTGAGCCTCCTCTGCTGCAGGCTGCACCCCCCCAGCTCCCTCAGCCTCTCCTCACAGGGCTGTGCTCCAGGCCCCTCCCCAAATTTGTTGCCCTACTCTGGACACATTCCAGTACCTCTTGAATTGAGGAGCCTCCCTTCAGGTTTGCCTTGAGGACCAAACTGGTGAGCTCAGGGCTGCTTTTCAAGCCCAGTCTAAGGCAAAGAAATAGAAGTGATATCAGGAGGAGATATCCTGAGCTGCCCCCAGTATGCCTTCTCCTTCTCCTGCCTTTGCTGATCCAATATCTTGGCCAGCCACCTGGCCTCTTGGCTCAAGATGCTGATCCACTTGAAACCCCTTCATCCCAAATTGGTTTTCAGCACTGCCAGACCTCCAAGCCAGGTTCCAGGCAGACTGGGTGATGCAGCTGGCTGCTCATCCCTTATCTAGTTCACTGTCTGATTTGAGAGAAGGACAAGGCAATGTTAAGAGCTGGAAACTTCTGGATGTGCCCCAAAGACACTCACTGTCCAGTGGCTTTCTCCTGCATGAAACCCCTTGCCTGCTGACACCACCAAGCTCCCTCTTCCAGACTCAGCTGTGCCAAGAGTTAATGACGTCTCAAGCTGGGTTGAGGAGCTGCTATAATCATGCCCTGATTTTGCTCTGGGAAGGTTTGCTGGCTGGAAACTGCTGGCCTGAGCCAAGCTGGCTGAAGAGACCTCAGAGGTGGCCACGGACACATCTGATGAGCAGCAAACCATCACCTCTCACCCAGGCACGGCTGAGCACCCAGCGCAGGATCTGATACCAGCCTCAGGCACACCACTACAGATCAGATCATGTCACACAGTATCACACAGTATCACACAGTATCACACAGTATCACCAAGGTTGGAAGAGACCTCACAGATCATCAAGTCCAACCCTTTACCACAGTGCCCAAGGCCAGACCATGGCACCAAGTGCCACATCCAACCTTGCCTTGAACTGCCCCAGGGACGACGACTCCACCACCTCCCCGGGCAGCCCATTCCAGTGCCCAATGACTCTCTCAGTGAAGAACTTTCTCCTCACCTCGAGCCGAAATTTCCCCTGGCACAGCCTGAGGCTGTGTCCTCTTGTTCTGGTGCTGGCCACCTGAGAGAAGAGAGCAACCTCCTCCTGGCCACAACCTCCCCTCAGGTAGTTGCAGACAGCAATAAGGTCTCCCCTGAGCCTCCTCTTCTCCAGGCTAACCAATCCCAGCTCCCTCAGCCTCTCCTCGTAGGGCTGTGCTCAAGGCCTCTCCCCAGCCTCGTTGCCCTTCTCTGGACACGCTCAAGCATCTCAATGTCCCTCCTAAACTGGGGGGCCCAGAACTGAACACAGCACTCAAGGTGTGGTCTAACCAGTGCAGAGTCCAGGGGCAGAATGACCTCCCTGCTCCTGCTGACCACACCATTCCTGATGCAGGCCAGGATGCCACTGGCTCTCTTGGCCACCTGGGCACACTGCTGGCTCATGTTCAGGTGGGTATCAATCAGTACCCCCAGATCCCTCTCTGTCTGGCTGCTCTCAGCCACTCTGACCCCAGCCTGTATCTCTACATGGGGTTGTTGTGGCCAAAGTGCAGCACCCTGCACTTGGAGCTATTGAACCCCATCCCCTTGGACTCTGCCCATCTGTCCAGGCGGTCAAGGTCCTGCTGCAGAGCCCTTCTGCCCTCCAACCCAGCCACATCTGCCCCCAGCTTAGTGCCATCTGCACACTTGCTGATGACTGACTCCATGCCCTCATCCAGATCATCTATGAAGATGTTAAAGAGGATGGGGCCCAGCACTGATCCCTGAGGGACACCACTAGTGACTGGCTGCCAGCTGGATGTGGCACCATTCACCACCACTCTCTGGGTCCGGCCCTCCAGCCAGTTCCCAACCCAGCACAGAGTGTTGCCATCCAAGCCATGGGCTGACAGCTTAGCCAGCAGTTTGCTGTGGGGGACAGTGTCAAAGGCCTACAGCCCAGCGAGCTGTGACCTCTGGGCTTTTACTGGAACGTCCTGACACCTAAGTGAGGCCCTGGGGAACAAGCAGGAGTGAAGGAAGCAAAGAGCAAGCCCTCAGAAGAGCACAAGACATCAGCAAAGGCTCAGCGTGAGGCGCTCAGGATGCTCGCAGCGGTTTCAGCAGAGCACTGAGCAGGCTGACAAAATGTATGAACAAACAAATTAAGTTGATAGCAGCAAACAGATGAGTTGGCATGCAGGTGCCTATGGAGAAAGCTTAAGTACAGCAGGGGGGAGGAAATAAGAAAAACCCTACAAAAAACCAGAAAAGCAAACCCAAAAACCCAGGCATAATATCCCTCACGCTTTGGAACTGAGCTCTCAGACAATACATCACCCAAAGCACTCCAAATTACCACCTGTCAGAATGTCCTTTGAAGAAACAAATAAGGTCTGCAAGGATCCAAAGCTGTATTTTACTGCTGTTGAATCAGAAAAGGGACTGCTTCTGTCCTTAGAAAGGCATCAGCCATGGATTGAGGAATATGGATTGAGGCAATCCCATGCACCAATGCAGGCTGGGCAGTGAGTGGCTGGAGAGCAGCCCTGGGGAGAGGGACTTGGGGGTGCTGGTGGACAAGAAGCTCAGTAAGGGCTGTCAGTGTGCTCTTGTAGCCCAGAGAGCAACCAGAGCCTGGGCTGCAGTAAGAGAAGTATGGACAGCAGGGTGAGGGAAGTGATCCTTCCCCTCTACTCCACACTGCTGAGACTCTCCACCTGGAGTAGTGCATTCAGTTCTGGAACCCCTACTGCAAGAGGGATGTGGATCTACTGGAAGGTGTCCAGAGAAGGGCCACGAGGATGGAGCTAGAGCTGCTGGGGGCTGGAGCAGCTCTGCTGTGAGAAGAGGCTGAGGGAGTTGGGGCTGTTCAGTCTGGAGAGGAGAAGGCTCCCAGGTGACGTTCTTGTGGCCTTGCAGTATCTTAAGGGGGCTACAAAAAGACTGGGAAGGGACTTTTTAGGCTGTCAGGTAGTGCTAGGACTGGGGGGAATGGAACAAAGCCAGAAATGGGTAGATTCAGACTGGATGTTAGGAAGAAGCTCTTCACCATGAGGGTGGTGAGAGCCTGGAAGGGGTTGCCCAGGGAGGTGGTAAAAGCCTCATCCCTGGAGGTGTTTAAGGCCAGGCTGGATGAGGCTCTGGACAGCCTGCTCTAGTGTGAGGTGTCCCTGCCCATGGCAGGGGGGTTGGAACTGGCTGCTCCTTGTGGTCCCTTCCAACCCTGACTGATTCTATGGTCCTATACAAAGCCTGGTGGCCACTGCTGCATGCTCAGATCTAGAGACAAGGAATTTCCTGAGTCTTGATCTCACCAGCTGAATCAGGAAAGAAATGATTTAATAGGCCTTGTCAGCTTGCAAGTTACCTGCAGGTGTTTCCACAGCCTCTCCACGACTTCCTCTTGGTGAAACATATCATTAAGGCTCCACCTGCTACTAGAGAAGCTAAGCAAACAGCTCCAACAGTGCCTCAAGCACTGAGATCCACCTTACAAAGAGCAGGTTTGTGCTCCTGATCTCCTGATGTGGAAGAGCAAATCTTCTGCTGGTCAGCAAGTCAAACCCTGGGTGCTTTGCTGGGGTCAGTGTGGGTATTTTGCTGCTCAGCATCAGACCACCTTACACCTGCTGAAGAGCAACTGCATCACATCCAAGATTGCAAAGCAAGGGAGATTTGCAGGTTGGGTATGTGACTAAGTAACCTCCTATGAGGACAGGCTATAGGAGTTGAGGCTCTGCAGCCTGGAGAAGAAAAGGCTTCAAGGAGACCTTGGAGTGGTCTTCCAGTATCTGAAAGGGACTACAGGAGGGCTGGGGAGGGACTATTGATAAGGTCTTGTAATGACAGGAGGAGGAGGAATGGGTTTGAACTGGCAGAGGAGAGATTGAAACTGGATGTTAGGAAGTTCTTGACAGTGAGGGTGGTGAGACACTGGCACAGGTTGTCCAGGGAGGTTGTGGAGCACAGAATCACTGAATGTGATCTTTGATCACATTCAGTGATTCTGTGCTCCACAACCTCCCTGGAGGTGTTCAAGGCCAGGGTGGATGAGGCCTTGAGTGACCTTGAAGTCTGGGTTCACTCACTGCTTTTCTAAAGCCTCTGCAGCCATGAATGTGCAACACACTCCCCAAAGCCCCAGAATGAAGATGATCAGAGAGTACCAGAACATCCCTTATGGGGACAGGCTGGGAGAGTTGGGGCTGTTCTGCCTGGAGAAGGCTGCAGGGAGACCTTAGAGCAGCCTTCCAGTACCTGAAGTTGGCTTCAGGAGAGCTGGGGAGGGACTTCTGAGGATGGTTTGGATGAGAGGGAATGGATTAAAGCTTGAGAAGGGCAGGTTTAGACTGGTGATTAGGAAGAAATTCTTCACAGTGAGGGTGGGAAGACACTGGAACAGGTTGCCCAGGGAGGTTGTGGATGCCTCTTCACTGCAGGTCTTTAAGACCAGACTGAGTGAGGCCTTGAGCAATCTGGGTTAGTGGGAAGTGTCCCTGCTTATGGCAGGGGGGCTGGAACTGGATGATCTTGAAGGTCCCTTCCAACCCAAACCAATCTATGTGTGTATGAATTTGGGGCTGCATCGAGGCCATTCCTGATGGAAGCTCCTTCTTATGTTTAGTTTTGCTATTCAGGACTCTTCTGCTGCTTCAGAATCATAGAAGCACAAAATCAGTCAGGGTTGGAAGGGACCACAAGGATCAGCCAGTGCCAACCCCCCTGCCATGCCCAGGGACACCCTACCCTAGAGCAGGCTGCACACAGCCTCAGCCAGCCTGGCCTCAAACACCTCCAGCCATGGGGCCTCAACCACCTCCCTGGGCAACCCATTCCAGCCTCTCACCACTCTCCTGCTCAACAACTTCCTCCTCACCTCCAGCCTCACTCTCCCCACCTCCACCTTTGCTCCATTCCCCCTACTCCTGCCACTCTCTGACAGCCCCAAAAGTCCCTCCCCAGCTTTTTTGTAGCCCCCTTCAGATCCTGGCAGGCCACAAGAAGGTCACCTGGGAGCCTCCTCTGCTCCAGCCTGCACAGCCCCAACTCTTTCAGTCTGTGTTCACAGCAGAGCTGCTGCAGCCCTCTCAGCATCCTTAGATTCATCACTATTATTTTATTGTGGGGGCTGGAGCTGGATGATCTTTCAGGTCCCTTCCAACCCAAGCCATTCTATGAAAACCTACAGACCCAAAAGGGCACCAACAGAACCCACTGAGCCCACACAGCACTCATTAACACTACACACTTTGGCTCCTTTGTGCAGCAGCTGCCTTCCAACAACCCACATCCATCCCTCAGACCAGACTCTTCTTGATTCAGTCTGCTGGCCCCATTCCTGACCCCATGTCTAAGCAACTCCCCCTTTGCTGTTGGAGGCACATGGCTGTGGGGCTGAATGCTCCCTCCAGGAGCACCAGACTTGCTCTGTTTCCAAAATGCATCACTGCCCTAAAGAAGCCTGGGAGCAAGGAGCAGGAGGCAGAAAGGTGCTTCCTGGGGTGCTCCTAACTCCTCCAGATCACCTTTGAGGGTGTTGCCAAGGGGAAAGGAGGGGAGGCAGAATTGTTCCCCTAGGACTTTATGCAAGCAAGGAACTCAGGGAAATCGAGAAACAACCACAGCTTCCACACTGAGGTACTTCTGGCTGAGCCTAATGAGCAAGAGGAGGGTTCAGAACACTGCAACAGGCTGCCCAAGGGAGTTGTGGAGTCTCCCTCTCCGGAGATATTCAAAACCCACCTGGACACATTCCTATGTGATCTGGTATAGGAGATCCTGCTCTGGCAGGGGTTGGACTGGATGAGCTTTGGAGGTCCCTTCCAGCCCCTGATATTCTGTGACTGTGTGAGCTAACAGGAGACCAGGGGAAGTGGTAACTCAAGCATAGGGTTAGCCAGAGAAGATATTGTGATGTGTTGCCAGATGGCATCTCCTGCTATTAGCAGTCCATCAAGAGAGATAAAGAGATCCAGAGTGCTCTCTTGGTCGCCCAAGGTCTCCACCCTTCCACCCCAGGTGGGACAGAGCCTACCTGGACAGTGCAGCTCCCAGAACAAAGGCAGCATGCTCCTTCAGCGTGGCCTCAGTGCTGTTCAGCCCCTCGATCACAAGCTGGAGTCCACCCATGGAGAGGAAGTCCTTGGCATTGTCCACCTAGGAGAAAGCAGGTCCCCATCAGTACAAAATCCTCAGCCAGCTTCCACTTTAAAAGTCTTTGAGGACATCTTGTTTCAGACAGCAAAGTGCCTCTTCTCTCCCAGTTTAACCAGCCCTGAGTTTGAAAAGCAATTAAATAGGAAAAGGCTATGACTGGGACCTGAGCTCCACACAATGCTGCCTGCAAGCAGAGCATCTCAGGGCTGCAGCAGCCCACTCTGCTGACACGTGGCTGGGATCACACCCAGGAAGCACCCCCTTAGGACAGCAGGCACTGGGCACAAACTGGGACCAGGCAGGTTGCATCTGAACAGGAGGAGAAAGTTCTTTGGTGTGAGGGTGACAGAGCTCTGGAGCAGGCTGCCCAGAGAGGTTGTGGAGTCTCTTTCTCTGGAGAGACTCCAACACAAACCCTATGAGGAGAGGCTGAGGGAGCTGGGGGTGTGCAGCCTAGAGAAGAGGAGGCTCAGAGGTGACCTCATTGCTGTCTACAACGACCTGAAGGGAGGCTGTAGCCAGGTGAGGTTGGGCTCTTCTGCCAGACAACCAGCAACAGAACAAGGGGACACAGTCTCATGTTGTGCTGGGGGAAGTATGGGCTGGATGTTAGGAGGAAGCTGTTGGCAGAGAGAGTGATTGGCATTGGAATGGGCTGCCCAGGGAGGTGGTGGAGCCACCATCCCTGGAGGTGTTCAGGAAAAGCCTGGATGAGGCACTTAGTGCCATGGTCTGGTTGATTGGCTAGGGCTGGGGGATAGGTTGGACTGGATGAGCTTGGAGCTCTCTTCCAACCTGCTTGATTCTGTTCTATTCTATTCTATTCGATTCTAACAATCCCCCTGTGGCCATTGTGATCCTGGGCAAGCTGCTGTGGGTGCTCCTCTTTCAGCAGGGAGGTCAGACTGGATGATCTCCAAAGGTCCCTTCCAATTCCCACCACGTTGGGATTCTGGGATCACTGAAAACTCCAAGGCTTTGTTTAGCTCTCAAAACGATTCTTGCCACCTAATTTTGGTGATGCAGGTAAACCTAATGCTGGGAAAAAAAAACACTCCACAGCCCTTTGCTCTCTCACCCAAGCAGGCCTTTGTTGGCAAGACAGGGAATTGTATGTTTTGCAAATGTAATTAATTAATTGATGCTCTAATTGCAGCACCAGGAGTGCTGTCAGCAGCCTGTCAGCAGCAGCAGTACACAGGCAGCGCTGTCTCCGCTCGCAGCGAGGTGCAGGGCTGGTTCTGGGAGGTTGTCATGAGCTCCATCAACACTTTCTTGGGGATGTGAAAAGAAAAACCAGTCCCTGTTTGGAAGAGTCAAGCAGGAGCTGCCCCTCGGGGCAGCCTGAGCAGTGATCTTCCCAAAGCAGAGGATACTGCACTGACTGCCACTGAGCAGGGCAGGGATTGAGCCTCTGTACTGTGCTCTGGTGAGGCTGCATCTCACCAGCTGGGTTCAGTTTTGGGCCCCTCACTGCAAGAAGGACGTTTTGGTGCTGAAGCAGGTCCACAGGAGGGCAACAAAGCTGGTGAGGCATCTGGAGAACAGGAGTGGCGAGGAGCAGCTGAGGGAACTCACGTTGTTCAGCTGGGAGAAAAGGAGGCTGAGGAGAGTCCTTCTGGCTCTCCAAAGCTCCCTGAAAGGAGGCAGGTGAGGGTCAACCTCTTCTCCCAAATAATTAGAGACAGGATGAGAGGACCTTATTGCTGTCTACAGCTCCCTGAAGGAAGGCTGTAGCCAGGTGGGGTTGGGCTCTTCTGCCAGGCAACCAGCAACAGAACAAGGGGACACAGCCTCAAGCTGTGCCAGGGCAGGTCTAGGCTGGATGTTAGGAGGAAGTTGTTGGCAGAGAGAGTGATTGGCATTGGAATGGGCTGCCCAGGGAGGTGGTGGAGTCACCGTCCCTGGAGGTGTTCAAGAAAAGACAGCATGAGGCACTTAGTGCCATGGTCTGGTTGGTTGGCCAGGGCTGGGTGCTAGGTTGGGCTGGGGGAGCTTGGAGCTCTCTGCCAACCTGCTTTGATTCTATGATTCTATGAAATGGCCTGAAGTTGCACCAGGGAGGTTTAGATTGGACACTGGCAACAATTTCTTCCCCCAAAGGGTTGTTAAGCCCTGGCACAGGCTGCCCAGGACAGTGGTGGGGTCATCATCCCTGGAGGGATTTCAAAGCTGTGTAGATGTGGTGCTGAGGGACACAGTTTAGTGGTGACCCAGCAGTGTTGGTTTACAGATGGACTTGGTGATGTTGGAGATCATTCCCTAACCTTAACAATATTCTAACTCTCTAAGAACAAAATTCAGTCCAAAGCCAAAGCAATGCCCCTTGGCTCCCAGGGACTGACCTGCAGTGAAATGGGGAAGCTGAGGGACGCTCAGGATCATGTGCACAGAAGAATCTGGGTTCAGGATTTCCACACTTCTCCTCCCTGAGAGACAGGGAGACCACAGCATATGCTGGTAGATGGAAATAGAACCTGAAAATGAGAGCTGGGCAAACAGATCTCCATGGCTCCAGTGAGCAGGCCCCACTGATGGGCTGGGACAGCAGCCACCACAAGGCACGCTTGGCACGTCAAGCTCAGGCTCTTGCTCCAGCCTGAGCACTCTTCTACTCAACAGTGACTTCATGCTCAGTGTTATTTTTATCTCAGCCATATCCCTTCACCAAAACTTCCATAAGATGGATATTTTAGGCATCCAAGAGAATGAAGAAGCTACTCAGCTTTATATCCTATGGGGATGTCTTCACCAAAGCAGGACCTGGGCAGCTACATCTCATCTCCCCAGCAGGACAATACCCACTCCTTGCCACCCCTCTGCAAAGCTGGCAACAGAAAGCTGATCCCTGCAGGTCTGCTGGGGCTGATTCACAACTTACAGCAGCTTTTGTGTCCTTTCAGAGCCTATTTTAGCTGTCCCTATAAACTGGACCTGCCAGAACTCTTTAGTTTTCTGCAGGCCAGGCTTTGCCTACAAAGAAATCCAGGCAGCAACCCAATTTCAGCTGCCAGTGGGTCCTTTTGTTGCTCAGCCTCTGTGAAAACTCTGAAGCTGCTTTAATGCTGGAATTGGACTTGGACTTCTGCTGAAGAGGGAATGCAAAGAAGTTTGCATCCAGCATCAGCTGTTGCTGTAACCTCCTCAGCTGTAGAGTCATAGAATCATAGAATCAAGCAGGTTGGAAGAGAGCTCCAAGCTCAGCCAGTCCAACCTAGCACCCAGCCCTGGCCAGTCAACCAGACCATGGCACTAAGTGCCCCAGCCAGGCTTGGCTTCAACACCTCCAGGCACGGCCACTCCACCACCTCCCTGGGCAGCCCATTCCAATGGCAATCACTCTCTCTGCCAGGAGCTTCCTCCTCACAGCCAGCCTAGACCTGCCCTGGCACAGCTTGAGACTGTGTCCCCTTGTTCTATTGCTGGTTGCCTGTCAGAAGAGCCCAACCCCACCTGGCTACAGCCTCCCTGCAGGCAGCTGCAGGCAGCAATGAGCTCTGCTCTGAACCTCCTCTGCTGCAGGCTGCACCCCCCCAGCTCCCTCAGCCTCTCCTCACAGGGCTGTGCTCCAGGCCCCTCCCCAGCCTTGCTGCCCTTCTCTCAACACCTTCCAGCACCTCAACATCTCTCTTGAATTGAGGGGCCCAGAACTGGACACAGCACTCAAGGTGTAGCCTGAGCAGTGCTGAGCACAGGGGCACAAGAACCTCCCTTGTCCTGCTGCCCACACTGCTCCTCAGCCAGCCCAGGATGCCAGTGGCTCTATTGCCCACCTGGGCACACTGCTGCCTCATCTGCAGCCTACTACCTACCAGTACCCCCAGGGCCCTTTCCTCCTGGCTGCTCTCAGCCACTCAGTCCCCAGCCTGTAGTGCTCCTTGGGGTTGTGGTGGCCAAAGTGCAGAACCCTGCACTTGGCCTTGTTCAATCTCATCCCATTGGCCTCTGCCCACCCATCCAGCCTGGCCAGGTCCCTCTGCAGGGCTCTGCTCCCCTCCAACAGCTCCACACTGCTCCTAGCTTGGTGTCATCTGCAAACTTACTGATGCTGGACTCAATCCCCTCATCCAGATCATCAATAAAGACATTGAACAGGACTGTGCCCAGCACTGACCCCTGGGGCACACCACTGGTGCCAGCTGCCAGCTGGATGTGGCACCATTCACCACCACTCTCTGGGCTCTGCCATCCAGCCAGTTCTTGACCCAGCACAGAGTGAATCTGTCCAAGCCATGAGCTGCCAGCTTGGCTAGGAGCTTCTTGTGGCAGACAGCATCAAAGGCTTTGCTGCAGTCCAGGTAGACTCCATCCACAGCCTTCCCCACATTCACCAGGCAGGTAACCTGATCATAAAAGGAGATCAGGCTGGTGAGACAGGACCTGCCCTTCCTAAACCCATGCTGGCTGGGCCTGATCCCTTGGCCATCCTGTAGGTGCTTTGTGATGGTCCTTCAGGCCAGCCCCAGCCCCAAGGAGCTCCCTCTGCTGCAGAACAGCAACGATGCTGCAAAGCTCACTTTGAAGAGGTCTCTCTTTATTTTGCTAACTGGAGTCTGTTGCAAGAGCTCTTTGCCTCACTCACCCTTTTAAAACCAACAACCCCCCCAAAAAAAACTCATCAACTTGAAGGTATTAACCTCTCTGGGGAGGGGGGAGGACGCCGTGAGGCAGCAGCTTGCGCCTGGCTTCAGTCCACACTGAAAGCTGCGCAGAAGAAAGCTGCAAATCAAAAGAGCTCTTGAGGAAAGGTGAGCGAGGAGAGGGGGGGCAGAAGCACAACTGTGACAGCAGCTACTCGGGGAGAGGCTTTGAATCGGAGGAGAAAGGAAACAGGGAGGGAAGGCAAGGGGGGGAAAGCGTTAGAAAAGGAGAGCAGGGAAGAGCAGCGTCCGCGGCGGGGAAGAGGAGAAGAGCCTGGAGAAGAGGAGGCTCAGGGCAGACCTTATTGCTGTCTGCAACTACCTGAGGGGTGGTTGTGGCCAGGAGGAGGTTGCTCTCTTCTCTCAGGTGGCCAGCACCAGAACAAGAGGACACAGCCTCAGGCTGTGCCGGGGGAGATTTAGGCTGGAGGTGAGGAGAAAGTTCTTCCCTGAGAGAGTCATTGGACACTGGAATGGGCTGCCCGGGGAGGTGGTGGAGTCGCCATCCCTGGAGCTGTTCAAGGCAGGACTGGACGTGGCACTTGGTGCCATGGTCTGGCCTTGAGCTCTGTGGTAAAGGGTTGGACTTGATGATCTGTGAGGTCTCTTCCAACCCTAACAATACTGTGATGCTGTGAAATCAGCGGTGAGAAACAGTGTCGTGGGGCAGAGGAGGGGAGAGAGGCAGACAAGGAGAGTAAATAACTGAGAGAAAAGAGCCTGCCACGCGTGGAGGGGGCCCTGGCCCCGCAGACTGCTGTGCAAGCACCATGAATTCTGGTTCTAAACGAGTTATGCTCTGGCCTCTTCGCATCTGCATTCGGGTTTTATGTGCTGGAGATAACCCAACAGGCCAAACCTTCCTGCTCTTCCTCCAGGATGGGCTCCCAAACATGCCAAGTTGAATCCTGCCTGATGAGAAGCAAAGCAGAGCTGGCAACCAAAAGCTGAGCAAACGCAGAGCCCTTGGGCTGACTCTTCAAGAGCAGGGGAGAGAATCTTTCCCCTGGCTCCTCACCGGCCACAGCTTCCCCCTCCAGTCGCTCACAGCCAGCTCAGAGGCAGTGACTGCTTCACCTCCCAGCGCTCCGGGATGCTCATGACCACGCCGTGGAGCATCCTTGGCTTGCAGCCCCTACAGGACATGGCATTTTCCACTTGATGGGGCACTCTGAGCCCCGCAGGCAGCGGCAGGACGGCTGAAGGATTACCAAAAGCCAAGGTGTGTTTCCCTTCGGATGGAGGAAGAGGGAGCAGCAGAGCCACCACCGGTCCCACACGTGGGTGCACGGTGCCCTGGACCACCCAGCCCTGCAAGGACCCCCAGCGGCAGGCCAGTGGCTCGCTGCAGAAGGCTCTGACAAGCTCAGCCCTCGCAGGGTTATGCGGCACAAGCGCCTCTGGCTGCCGCTCAGTAATTACATTAAGCTGGCGCTGCTAAAGTCAGGCCCAAGCAGAGATAATGCTCTGGGTGCATTCGACTGGCTGGAAGAAGAAAGAGGAGGAAAAGCCATGCTGGCTTAGGGACAAGTCATATTTCTTATCAGCTTCCTGCCTGATGAGAAGGTGCTGCCCAGCCATCTGCCCCGACAGCGCAGGCACAGAGCAACCTTGTGATGGATGCACAAAGGAGGCCTCTGTGCTCCCTGCCAGCCTCCCTGCCTCTCCCCCCTTGCTGACCCCTTTGATGCTGGATGTGGTTCCCTTTGATGCTCCAGTCCCTGCACAGGGAGTGGGAAGCACTTCCCTGCTCGTCTCACCATTCTGCAATGCTTTGCCCCGTTCCAGGCTGCAAGCAGGAGGGATTTGATGCTGCAATAGTTCAGACTATTATGCTGGAATCCAAAGCACCTCAGGGTGTTTGGGAGTTGCTTTTTAGCGTGTTTGCCTGATGCTCTGGCACCCTTAAGCAGAGAGAAGTAGCCCTGAGTACAAACATGAGGCTCTCTGGGTGCCCATTGTTCACACTTCTTCTCTGAGTCAGACAGATGCCATCAGGGAAACAAAAGCATGGAGAATAAACAGCAAGGAAGCCTCTGCGTGCCTGTGACAGAGATTCAGTGTGGAAACTGAAGACAAAAGGCCCTGGGAATAACACTTCTATTAGCTGCTGCCTGAACTCCCTCTCTCAGCAGCACATTCCTCCAGCAGCCATCCCCCAGAACACCACGTTTGCTTTTAAGACATGTTGTTCCAGTGAAAGGTCTTCCACTGGCATCTCTTGAGAGTCGTCCCACCCACCCCCTGAAACGATATTGCCACTGAGAGAGGCACTGGAAGCTCTCCCAATCTACTTGAGACTCTCCCAGTTGCTGGGGAGGGAGCAGCCCAGTCGTGCCCCATGAAGCAGAGCAGAACCTTGATGCCCAGACACCCACTGCAGTAGGGGAGGAGAGTGCCCACAGTCTGCAACCAAAGGGGTGTAAAGGTGTGGGAGCTGAGAGACCAGAGGCAGGGGGAAATGTGTGAGCAGCAACCCGAGGAAGCAAGATTCTAGGAAGTACCTTCAACCTCCCACAGAGGCCATGGGCACTGCTCAGCTCCTGGCCTGGCCTGAGCCTTCAGTTGCTGTCACCACCCCCGCACCACTTCTGACCTTGAGGCAAAACTCACTGCTGGGGGAGAGTGGCTGGAAACTGCCCAGCAGACACAGCACTGGGGGTGCTGGCTGACAGCCAGCTGAAGAAGAGCCAAGCATGTGCCCACATGGCCAAGGAGGCCGCCAGCATCCTGGCTTGGATCAGGCACTGGTGTGGCTGGCACCAAGGTAGGGACTGTCCCCCTGTTCTGGGCACTGGTGAGGTCATATCCAGAATACTGGGGTCAGTTTAGGGCCCCTTACTCCAAGAAGGACACTGAGGTGGTGGAGTGGATCCAGAGAAGGGCAATGAGGCTGGTGAGGGGTGTGGTGAGCAAGGCTGATGAGGAGCAGCTGAGGGAACTGGGGGGGTTCAGCCTGGAGAAAGGGAGGCTGAATGGAGGGTTCACTGCTCTCTACTGCTCCCTGAAAGGAGGCTGGAGCCAGGTGGGGGTTGGGCTCTTCTCACAAGTAACAAGAGACAGGACAAGAGGAAATGGCCTCAAGTTGCACCAGGGGAGGTTTAGGTTGGATATTAGAAGAAACCCTAGAATGGGCTGCCCAGGGAGGTGGTTGAGGCCCCATCCCTCGAGGTGTTTAAGGCCAGGCTGGATGAGGCTGTGGGCAGCCTGATCTAAGCTAGGGTGTGCCTACCCAGGGCAGGGGGGTTGGAACTGGCTGATCCTTGTAGGCCCTTCCAACCCTGACTAATTCTATGATTCTCAAAGGCTGGGACAGGGAGGTGGTGGAATCCCCATCCCTGGAGGTGTTTCAAGCTGCAGAGATGTGGTGCTGAGGGCCATGGTTGAGCATCATGCTTGGTAGAACTGGAGAATGGTTGGAGCTGATGATCTTAAGAGTCTTTACCAGCTGAAATGATTCTGTTTCTATGACTCTGTGACAACACAGGTGCTTGGGTGGCTGCAGCCTACCCTGGACAAAGACAATGACTGCAAGCTGTCTACACCAGTGCAGATGTACAGAAGCACCAAGGCTGCCCATGGGAAAAATGAGGAAAATCAACTCTTTTCTTAACCACCACTGCTCTACTTACCCAAAAGCATCAGCTAAACCTCTGTGTAACACTAAGCACACACAAGAAGAAAAAGAGAGGGGAAGAAATAACAAAAAAAAAGCCTGAGAACACAGAATCACAGAATCAGCCAGGTTGGAAAAGACCTTCCAGATCACCAAGTCCAACCTATCACCTAGCACCTTCTAATTAACTAACCCATGGCACTAAGTGCCTCATCCAGCCTCCTTTTAAACACCTCCAAGGACAGTGACTCCACCACCTCCCTGGGCAGCCCATTCCAATGCCAATCACTCTTGCTGTGAAGAACTTCCTAACATCCAGCTTGAATCTGCCTTGGCACAGCTTAATCACAGAATCAAGCAGGTTGGAAGAGAGCTCCAATATCATGCAGTCCAACCTAGCACCCAGCCCTGGCCAATCAACCAGACCATGGCACTAAGTGCCTCAGCCAGGCTTGGCTTCAACACCTCCAGGGATGGTGACTCCACCACCTCCCTGGGCAGCCCATTCCAATGCCAATCACTCTTGCTGTGAAGAACTTCCTAACATCCAGCTTGAATCTGCCTTGGCACAGCTTAATCATAGAATCAGGCAGGCTGGAAGAGAGCTCCAAGCTCAGCCAGCCCAACCTAGCACCCAGCCCTGGCCAATCAACCAGACCATGGCACTAAGTGCCTCAGCCAGGCTTGGCTTCAACATACTGTGACACTGTGATACCTCCAGGGATGGTGCCTCCACCACCTCCCTGGGCAGCCCATTCCAATGCCAATCACTCTCTCTGACAACAACTTCCTCCTAACATCCAGCCTAGACCTGCCCTGGCACAACTTAAGGCTGTGTCTTCTTGTTCTGTCCCTGATTGCTTAAGAAATCAACTCCCACCTGGCTACAGCCTCCCTTCAGGTAGTTGTAGACAGCAATGAGCTCTCCCCTCAGCCTCCTCTTCTCCAGGCTGGCACCAAATGAGGCAACACCAACCCCTAGGAACCTGCTCGCTGCCGGCACGAGCGATGATTTATTCCAACCCGGATAGAAACCCAGGCTGCAGCAGCTCTCTGCTGCCAGCTCTTATCCCAGGATTATGATAATGAAGCAATTTGTATTACCTGACACTGATAAGCAAAATAAAGCCCTGTGTCTGACACATTATCCCCTGGATTGTCCCTGGGAGCTGCTAAGGCTTTCCTGGTACCTGGTGAACGTAATACTCCAGGTCGTAAAGCGCCGCCACTTTGTCGGCCAGGGTGGAGGCAGAGCTGTTGAATTTGCTGATCAATTGAACCATAATCTCATAATCTGTTTCCATCTTCACATTCAGCTTCTCAAACTCCTCCTTCAGCTGCTCAATGGGACGGAACTTCTTCCTCACCTCTTCCTCACGGGCCTGGAAAGGTGGAAGAGGAAAGCGGGTTAAAGAAGGCAGGTGATAAAAGATATCCCAGCGCCCAAATTCACCAGGCTGGCTGCAAATGCAGTTACTGATGTCAGCCAGAGAGGCAAGGGCAGCACTGGAGGGTCCTTCTGAGGAGCCCAGGAACTCACTTGTCTGTAAGATACCCACTTTGGTAACAGAATCATAGAATCAAGCAGGCTGGAAGAGAGCTCCAGGCTTGGCAACACCTCCAGGCATGGCAACTCCACCACCTCCCTGGGCAGCCCATTCCAATGCCAATCACTCTCTCTGCCAGGAGCTTCCTCCTCACAGCCAGCCTCAACCTGCCCTGGCACAGCTTGAGACTGTGTCCCCTTATTCTGGTGCTGGATGTCTGGCAGCAGAGCCCAACCCCACCTGGCTACAGCCTCCCTGCAGGCAGCTGCAGACAGCAATGAGCTCTGCCCTGAGCCTCCTCTGCTGCAGGCTGCACACCCCCAGCTCCCTCAGCCTCTCCTCACAGGGCTCTGCTCCAGGCCCCTCCCCAGCCTTGCTGCCCTTCTCTCAACACCTTCCAGCACCTCAGCAGCTCTCTGCAATGGAGGAGCCCAGAACTGGACACAGCACTCCAGGGCTGGCCTGAGCAGTGCTGAGCACAGGGGCACAAGAACCTCCCTGCTCCTGCTGCCCACACTGCTCCTCAGCCAGCCCAGGATGCCATTGGCTCTATTGCCCACCTGGGCACACTGCTGCCTCCTCTTCAGCCTACTATCTATCAGTACCCCCAGGTCCCTTTCCTCATGGCTGCTTTCCAGCCACTCAGTCCCCAGCCTGTAGCACTGCTTGGGGTTGTTGTGGCCAAAGAGCTGAGAGAGCCCAAGAGCCTGCAGAGATCAGCACTGGCAGCACTGGAACAGACATGGACAGAACCTGCTGCTGCAAGAGAGGGAGGAAGCAGAGAAGTCAGATTGCAGATGGGCTGCCCCAAGAGCAGGATACAGCAAGAAAGGCCCTTTGGGAGGGGGGGTTGTCAGGAACACAAATACCAGACCCTGCTTTAGGGAAGGAATGACCTCCAAAGAGGGGTTTGCACATGCAGAACCCTGCCCTGCTACCTCATATATGAACAGAAGACAAGGGCTGGAGCTGCTGGAACAAAACAAAACTGAAGGATGGAAGTGAGAGCTCTGCCAGCCTGCCAGCAGCCCCACACCTGGGGATAATGCAGGTGCCAGGTGGTGCCTCCAGAGAACACCATCCCCACCCCAATCACACAGAAGTGCTTCTGCTAAAAAGTGGATGGGAACAGGCCTGGTGGAAGTCCATTTACTCTGACACAGTTACTGCAAGGATGAATTTGCTCCCTGCAGGAGTGATTTTAAATGGAGTATTTTAGGTCCATTAGATGTAGCTGGGTTTAGCCCCAGTGCTGGGACAATAGCTGCTCTAACAGGGGGTTGGAAATGTGCCTTATTTTCACATAATAGAGTATCACTAATTCTTGCATTTAAATGACACTCATTTCAAGAAGCCCTACTATCTGAAATGGTGGCTGCTGCCTAAATAATCCTGCAGGAAAGGGAATAATACCCCAGAACCACACAGCAGAAAAAAAAGATTTTAACTCCCTAAACCTTAGAGCCTCAACTCCTGTCTCAGACAACATCAAGGCAGCAGAAGAGCAATGGCCTAAGGGCTAGTTCAGTATCTTTATTGATTTATTGATGATCTGGACGAGGGGATTGAGTCCAGCAGCAGGAAGTTTGCAGATGACACCAAGCTAGGAGCAGTGAGGAGCTGTTGGAAGGTAGGAGAGCCCTGCAGAGGGACATGTACGGGCTGGATGGGTGGGCAGAGGCCAAGGGGATGAGATTTAACAAGGCCAAGGGCAGGGTTCTACACTTTGGCCACAACAAGCCCAAGCAGTGCTACAGGCTGGGGACTGAGTGGCTGAGAGCAGCCAGGAGGAAAGGGACCTGGGGGTGCTGGCAGAGAGGAGCTGCAGAGGAGGCAGCAGTGCCCAGGTGGGCAGCAGAGCCAATGGCATCCTGGGCTGGCTGAGGAGCAGTGTGGGCAGCAGGACAAGGGAGGTTCTTGTGCCCCTGTGCTCAGCACTGCTCAGGCCACCCCTGGAGTGCTGTGTCCAGTTCTGGGCTCCCCAATTCAAGAGAGATGTTGAGGTGCTGGAAGGTGTTGAGAGAAGGGCAGCAAGGCTGGGGAGGGGCCTGGAGCAGAGCCCTGTGAGGAGAGGCTGAGGGAGCTGGGGGGGTGCAGCCTGCAGCAGAGGAGCCTCAGGGCAGAGCTCATTGCTCTCTACAACTACCATCACCTTCCCAGTAAGGAAGCTCCTCCTGCTGTTCAGGTGGAACCTCCTGGCTGATCTGTGGCTGATCCCAACCCACTCCAGCACTGCACCATTCCCCTCCCTATAACCAGCAAACACCCTGTAGTGGGAACACAGACTGCAGCTCTTGCCAGCAGCTTGCAACACAAGGCCTTGAAGTTTGGACTGAAGAAAACAGCCCTGAACAAAAAGTCTTCCATTCCCACAGAAGGGCCAGGATTAGCAGAAGAAAAGAGGTGAGAGTTTCTCAGGGAACTATCTCACTGAGAGGCTTTTAGGTCCATATTCACCAGAAGATTAATCTGCAGGGGATTTTCCCAAGGGATTACTTCAACCATCACACTTGTGAGGTGTGTAAGGTTGGAGGGGTTGCATCTGTGCCCTGAGATCTACTGGGGAAAGAGGCAGCTCTCTCCACTCACCTTTCTCTCTGCCTTCTCACTTTCCTTCATTTTAGCCAACGCCTTTTTGAGCTCCTGGGATGTGAATGAATTTGCATCAACATCCACCTTGCCCAGCCTTGCAGAGGAAACAAATCAAAACATGTTAGGAGTGAGGAACTGTGCCTGCCTGTCACATTTTCAGTGTGATATACAAGCAGTGGATAACACCAGGAGGAAAAGAACTAAAAGCTTTGGATTTCCATGCATCTCACTTAAAACAGACAAAGAAAACCCAGAGCTATGAAAAGCTGAGTCCAAGGGCTGGATCTTGTGTGTGCTCTGCAGATGCCTCACCCTGACAAGCAGAAAAAGGCTCTGCAATCTGCATGCTGGCCCAAAAATCTCAAGTCCCACCACAACAAAATCACACTGCTATTAATTTATGCCTCTTGACTTCCAGGTTGCAGTACAGAAAAGCAGGGAAGGGTTTCAAAGGGCACTAAATCATTGCTAAGGACTTGCAAGCTCTGGGAGGGTGCTTCACAGGTGAAGTGTTGCTGATGGCCACACACAAAGTTAGAGAGAAGGCAAAACCCAAGGAGAAATTAGACAGAAGTGCTAAAAGAGAGAGAATTGCAGACTGGGCTGGGAAGGACCTTTAAAGGTCACATCTAGGCTATCTCCCCTGCAGTCAGCAGGGACATCTGCAACTAGAGCAGGTTGTTCTAAGCTCCAAACAACCAGACCTGGAATGGTTCCAGGGATGGGGCATCCCCCACCTCTCAGGGGAGCCTGGGATAGGATCTCACCACCCCCAGTATAAAAACAATCTCTTCCTTTTCCTCTAGTCTGGATCTCTCTCCCTTTTTTTTTAGTTCAAGCCATCAGCCCTTGTCTTGTCACAACAGGCTCTGCTCAAAGTCTGTTGTGTTGCTTTTTATGCCTATCTCACTAGTTCAGAGAGTGTTTATCTGGGCCACAAACAGTTGCACAGCAAAAGGAAAGCCAGCTTTGAGACATCCTGAAGGTGAAGGCTCTCCATGCTCTGAATAGGAGCAGCTGGGAGAGGGTGGGAAGCAAGGGGAAATCCCCCTTGCTTTAGGAAAGAAAGTTGCCCATGGTAACTAAACCTGTCTTTGTCTGGAGGGTGCCAAGGGGAAAGTCAGGGAAACTTTGAGATCAGATGGAGAAGTGTGGGTGCAGGGAGAGCTGTGTGATCTCAGGAGAGCATCACAGCAACTGATGTGTAAATGAATGCTGACTGCAGAGCTACAGACAATGCTGCCTGGCTCAGGTCAGCACAAACAAAGCCCCTCGCAACTGCTCTGATGGTTTAAGCTCTCCAAGTAGTTTCAGACAGATCGCTGAGGATGTTTCCAAGGACTAAATGTCATTTGAAGAAGCCAGGTGGCAAACTTAGTTGCAGCATGAGAAGCTGTGAAAAGCCATGAGGGTGTCCATGCAGACATGCCCTGCTCTACCAGCAGGCTTGGACTGGGTGATCTTCAGAGGCCCCCTCCAACCCTTATCATCCTGTGGTTCTGTGACATGCTTAGGGCACATCTACAGCCACCCCAAAGGGATGTCAAAGGACAGGACACAGAATCCCAGTGTGGTGAGTTGGGGTTGGAAAAGACCTCTAGACATCATCCAGTCCAGCCCCCCTGCTAAAGCAGGGCACCCACAGCAGCTTGCCCAGGATCACAGTGCCATGAGGGGGCTGGAAGCTCTCCACAACCTCTCTGGGCAGCCTGCTCCAGGGCTCCAGCACCCTCACACCAAACGAGTTTCTCCTCCTGTTCAGATGGACCCTTCTGGCTTCCAGGTTATGCCCAGTGCCCCTTGTCCTTGTTGCCACTGCTGAACCCTTAAACCAGCAGGTAAGTCTCAGGAAGAGACAGCAGATCATAGAATCAAGCAGGTAGGAAGAGAGCTCCAAGCTCACCCAGTCCAACCTAGCACCCAGCTCCACCCAATCAACTAGACTATGGCACTAAGTGCCCCAGCCAGTTGAGTGCAGCAGGGCCCCTGACCTCTGCTGAAAGCTGTGCACCCCACAGCACCCCCACCCCAATGCTCTCCACCAGGGTACCTTTTTCTCCTTCTCTCCTCTCTCGTCTCACTTCTCCCATCCTCACTCTCTGGGAGTTTGGCTTCTCTCTCTCCCGTCTGCAGATTGAGCCGCACATGTGAGCCTGCAGGAACAGCCTGACCTGCAAACAAAGGTCAGATGGTGTTAGGCCACCACTCCAGCTTCCTGCAGGAAGGGTTTGCTGCAGGCACTCAGCCCTCCCTGACAGAGAGACATAAAAGCCTTATCCCCCCACATGGTGAACAGGAGCAGGTTACCCACCACCAACCACTCTCCCCTCCAGCGATGGCCTTTTGGCCCAAGTGCCACTTTGGCCTCACAGAGATGCCAGCCTGGCCCACCAGATCACAGAATCATAGAATCACAGAATCAAGCAGGTTGGAAGAGAGCTCCAAGCTCATCCAGTCCAACCTAGCACCCAGCCCTAACCAGTCAACCAGACCATGGCACTAAGTGCCTCATCCAGTCTGCTCTTGAAGACCTCCAGGGATAGCGACTCCACCACCTCCCTGGGCAGCCCATTCCAATGCCAATCACTCTCTCTGGGAAGAGCTTCCTAACAACATCCAGCCTATACTTTCCCCAGCACAACTTGAGGCTGTGTCCCCTTGTTCTGCTGCTGGCTGCCTGGCAGCAGAGCCCAACCCCACCTGGCTACAGCCTCCCTGCAGGTAGTTGTAGACAGCAATGAGCTCTGCCCTGAGCCTCCTCTGCTGCAGGCTGCACCCCCCCAGCTCCCTCAGCCTCTCCTCATAGGGTTTGTGTTCCAGGCCCCTCCCCAGCCTTGCTGCCCTTCTCCAAACACCTTCCAGCACCTCAACATCTCTCTTGACTTGAGGAGCCCAGAACTGGACACAGCACTCAAGGTGTAGCCTGAGCAGTACTGAGCACAGGGGCACAAGAACCTCCCTTGTCCTGCTGCCCACACTGCTCCTGAGCCAGCCCAGGATGCTCTGCTGCCCACCTGGGCACACTGCTGCCTCCTCTGCAGCCTACTATCCACCAGTACCCCCAGGTCCCTTTCTTCATGGCTGCTCTCAGCCACTCAGTCCCCAGCCTGTAGTGCTGCTTAGGGTTGTTGTGGCCAAAGTGCAGAACCCTGCACTTGGCCTTGTTAAATCTCATCTCCTTGGCCTCTGCCCACCCATCCAGCCTGGCCAGGTCCCTCTGCAGGGCTCTCCTACCTTCCAACAGCCAGGCAGACTGCAGACCACAGGGAGGGCAGAAGGGACCTGCTGCAAAGCATCTCCACTGAGAAGGACCCAGGAGTGCTGGTGGACAAGTTCACCACCAGCCAGCAATGTGCCCTCATAGAGCCATGGAGTCATAGAGCCATGGAATGGTCTGGGTTGGAAGGACCTCTAGAGGTCATCTAGTCCAACCCCCCTGCACTCAGCAGAGACAACCTCCACTAGAGCAGGTTGCTCACAGCCTTGTCCAGCCTCACCTTGAACACCTCCAGGCCTGGGCAACCTGTTCCAATGTTCCACCACTCTCATAGTAAAGAACTTGCTCCTCACATCCAATCTCAATCTCCTCTACTCTCATCCCAAACCATTATCTCTCATCCTGTCCCTGTAGGCCCCTGCAAACAGCCTCTCTGCAGCTCCTCTGTAGCCCCCCTGGGGCCTCAACAAGCTGCTCCTAGGTCTGCCTGGAGCCTTCTCTAGGCTGAAAGAAGGCAAAGAAGGGCAGCAGCCTCCAGGGGTGCACTGGGAAGAGTGTGCCCAGCAGCTTGAGGGAGGTTCTCCTGCCCCTTTACTCTGCCCTAGCTAGAGCTGAGCACAGCAGAGCAGCAGCTCCCTCTTCCATGCCAAGAGAGCACCTACATTCCCCAGCTCCAAGGCATCTGGAGGCTCGGAGGGAGGGGGACTGGTTGTTGATTGGGGTAGAGAACATTAAAATCCAGCTGCTGCCAAGGTGAAATCAAAGCACAGTGTGGAGCACAGCCAGGTAGGTTGTGCACATCAAGTGTGCCAGGGGGAGCCTGCTTGGTTTGGAAATATTGTATTAAAAGGAATAGAAGATCACTACAATCCACCACCCAAAATCCAAGGAATACATCACATCAGGCTTTGGCTGTACATGAGAGCAAAATCAGCCTGGTTTCTCCTGGTTAGAATCCACCACAAACACATTACAGTGATCAGTGGTGGCACTGGGATGGAGGGGTGGAAGGATGTGGTTGCTTCTTGGTGGTTCTTCTCTGCTGAGCAGAGCTGTGGAGATGTGAGCTGCAACAGAGAGGAAGGGACAGACAGACACACAGCTGCTCATGCTCCACTCTCTCCAGGAGGTTTCCCTGCTCAGCTTTCCCTTTATCTGTTTCCTGTTACCTAAAGAGAAGCTGAGGGTAAAATAAGACAGGAGGGAGGCAGCTCCTACCAAAGGGAAGCCAAGCCAAGGGCAATTAGTTCACACAATAAATAGGTGCTCTCCAAGACAAATCTGGGGAAGGACTGGATTGATCAGGTGGGGTTGGGCTCTTCTCCCAGGCAACCAGCAACAGAACAAAGGGACATAGCCTCAGGTTGTGCCAGGGCAGGTCTAGGCTGGATGTTAGGAGGAAGCTCCTGGCAGAGAGAGTGATTGGCATTGGAATGGGCTGCCCAGGGAGGTGGTGGAGTGGCTGTGCCTGGAGGTGTTGAAGCCAAGGCTGGCTGGGGCACTTCGTGCCATGGTCTGGTTGGTTGGGCAGGGCTGGGTGCTAGGTTGGGCTGGGTGAGCTTGGAGGTCTCTTCCAAGCTGGCTGATTCTAAAGTGGCACTGCTGAACACACTGCATGAGGACATCTTCCTCCCACACAGGCATTGACACCACGCAGGGGAGCAAGCCAGGGGCCAGCTGAGGCCTCTCCTCACCAGCTCACAGCCACTGGGCCAGCCCAGGTCACAAGCAGAGCAGCCACTGAAGCAGCTCTTGAATTGTCCAACACAGCCAGAAAGAAATGTTCCTGCCTGAAGGGCACAGGAGACTCTGCTGCCCAGCTCCCAGTGCATCTGGCCAGGAGAGGGGCAGGAGGTGCTTGGTTGTCAGGAGAGGAGCAGGAGGCTGATGGGCTTTGCTCAGAAGAAACACCAAACAGGAAAGCAATGGGAGCAGCCTCCAGGAGGGCTTAGAGGCTCTCATGGGACCAGGCTTCCCAGCTTTCATTTTCAACCAGCAGTAAACAAAACAGTGAATCCTGGCATGCAGGAGCTCGCAAAGCCAGCACAACTCAATTCATAGTGGTTTAGATTGGAAGGGACCTCAAGGATCAGCCAGTTCCAAGCCCCTGCCAGAGGCAGGGACACCTCCCACTAGAACAGGTTGCTCAAGGACTCATCCAAACTGACCTTGAACACCTCCAGGGAGGTTGTGGAGCACAGAAGCACCCAATGTGATCTTTGATCACATTGGGTGCTTCTGTGCTCCACAACCTCCCTGGGCAACCTGTGCCAGGGTCTCAGCACCCTCAACCTGTGCCAGTCTCTCAGCACCCTCAACCTGTGCCAGTCTCTCAGCACCCTCATTGTCAAGAACTTCTTCCTAACATCCAGTTTGAATCTCCCATCTGCCAGTTTAAAGCCATTACTCCTTGTCCTGTCATTACAAGACCCTGTCAATAGTCCCTCCCCAGCCTTCCTGTAGGCCCCCTTCAGATACTGGAAGGCCACTCCAAGGTCTCCTCAAAGCCTTCTCTTCTCCAGGCTGCAGAGCCCCAACTCATGGAGAAGACACAAATCTTTCTTGCTTCACAGAACTGAAGATGTTGGAAGGGACTTGCAGAGATCATCGAGTCCACCCCCCCCTGCTGAGGCAGGATCACCCAGGGTAGTTCACACAGGAATGCATCCAGGCTGGTTGGGAAAATCTCCAGAGAAGGAGATTCCACAACCTCTCTGAGCAGCTTTTTCTGCCTCTTCCTCCTTTCCTAAACCAGATGTGACCAAGCCCATCCAAACCCCAGGGCAGAAATCTCAGCCTCGATGTCATTGCTACAGGGATTGCTCAGCACCCTGCCCAGCAGCACAAGGTCCTGCTGCATTAATAACCCAAGACAGACCTTTCTGTTGGCAGCTGCAAAGTGGCACAGCCACTCAGAGATCACAGGGGTTGGAAGGGACCTCCAAAGCTCATCCACCCTAACCCCCCTTCCAGAGCAGGATCACCCAGAGCAGATCACACAGCAACGCATCCAGGTGGGTTTTGAACATCTCCAAAGAGGAGATGCCAACATCTCCACACCCCCCCCAGGCAGCCTGCTCCAGTCTTCTGTCACCCTGACAGGGAAAAACATTTTCCTCGTGGTCCCAGGGAACATATCCCAGATGCCTGAGCTGGGCTGAGGTTAGGGTCTTGTTTAGTCTGGGCTATTCTGAAGTATTATTCCCTAAAGCTGACTTGAATGATGTGATTAAAATTGCTGATTTCAACAAGCAGGCTGCAAACCTTGAATTTTAACCATGTCCCAGTCCAGAGCTTCTAGACACTTCCCTTGAAAACAGTTGATCCTCTGACTCACAGAGTCACAGAATTTCAGAGGCTGGAAGAGATCTCCAGAGCTCATCCAGTCCAACCTGCCAAGGCAGCATCACCCAGGGTAGCTCACACAGGAATGTATCCAGGTGGGTTTGAAAGTCCCCAGAGAAGGAGACTCCACAACCTCTCTGGGCAGCCTGCCCCAGGGCTCTCTCACCCTCACTGGACAGAAGTTTCTCCTCCTGCTGAGCTGAAACCTTCTCTGTTCCAGTTTGCAGCTGTTGCTCCTTGGCTGATTGCTGCTGCCTGCTGGAAAGAGCTTGGCCCCAGGCACTGCCCCCCACCCCTCAGGTACTTGTGCACATTGCTCAGATCTCCTCTCAGCCTTCTCTTCTCCAGGCTAAACAGCCCCAGGGCTCTCAGCCTCTCTCCACAGGGGAGATGCTCAACTCCTCCACTCATGCTTGCAGCTCTCTGCTGGACTCTCTCCAGCAGGTCTCTGTCTCTCTTGAACTGGGAGCCCTAAACTGACCACAACGTTCCAGGTGTGGTCTCAGCAGGGCAGAGCAGAGGGAGAGAAGAACCTCCCTGGCCCTGCTGGCCACACTTTCCCTGATGCCACTCAGGATGCCACTGGCTCTCTTGCCCACAAGGGCACATTGCTGGCCCATGCAGAACTTGCTGCCCAGCAGCACTCTAAGGTCTTTCTCCACGGGACTGCTTTCCAACCTGTCCTGGTGCCTGTCCTCTAACTTAATACCATCCACCAAGCAGCCACAAGTGTGTCACAGCCCCACATGCTCCTCACACACAGCCAGGCTCCTAATGGCTTTGTTCCTGGAGGGATTCATTTGGTACTTTGTGTTTGTATTAAGTTGTAGTTGGGAAATGAAAGGCAATTAGAACAGAGGAAAACAAGTTTCTGCTTAAGCAATTTCCTGACCTTCTTTGGTTTTCTCCTTAGAGAAATGAGAAGTCTTTATCCAAACCAGGAAGGCTTTGGTCACCCACAGCGTTACTGAGCAGAGCTGAATGGGCTCAGCTTTCCAGGGATCTCCTGACCTCATCCTGTCCTACTCACTCACTCCTTCTAAAGAAAGAGTTTCCCTTCTAATTAGTTTCCCACCCCCAAATCAGCTACTAGAAATAGCTGTGGAACCCCTCTGTGAACCTTCAGAAGAGGCTGTAGCTGTTGGAGGAGGAAATTTCTTCCTCTGTTAACTGGTTTGTATTTACCACTCCAACAATCTTCCATCCTTGGAATGTTTTATACTACAAAAATCTTCCATCCCTGGAATGTTTTAGACCACTACAAAAATATCCCATCCCTGGAATGTCTTAGACCACTACAAAAGTCTTTCATCCCTGGACTGTTTTGGGCCACTACAAAAATCTTCCATCCCTGGAATGTTTTAGACCACTACAAAAATATCCCATCCCTGGAATGTCTTAGACCACTACAAAAGTCTTTCATCCCTGGACTGTTTTGGGCCACTACAAAAATCTTCCATCCCTGGAATGTTTTAGACCATTGCAAAAATCTTCCATCCCTGGAATGTTTCAGACCACTACAAAAATCTTCCATCCCTGGAATGTTTTACACTACAAAAATCTTCCATCCCTGGAATGTTTTAGACCACTACAAAAATCTTCCATCCCTGGAATGTTTTAGACCACTGCAAAAATCTTCCACCCCTGGAATGTTTTACACCACTTCCAAAGTCACAGAATCATTCAGGTTGGCAAAGCCCCTCAGGATCACCAAGTCCAACCCATATCCCTACTCAACAAGGTTCACCCTAAACCACATCCCCAGGCACCACATCCAAATGACTTTTAAACACCTCCAGAGTTGGTGACTCCACCACCTCCCTGGGTAGCACATTCCAATGCCTGACCATTCTTGCTGGGAAAAAATATCTCAGCCCTGGAATGCTTCACACCACAACTGCCATCATTTGAATATGCATCCCTGCATCAGCTTGGCTGGTGGGGCTGAGACAAAGCCCCAGCGACTGAGCAGACCACACAGTGAGGTTGTGCCATGCACCTGCCCCTCAATCATGCAATCATGGAACTGCTGAGGGTGGAAGACACCTTTGAGAAGATGGGGAGAGGAGTTTGTGCCACTCTGCTCTTCTCTGGTGAGATCCTGATTGCAGTACTGTGTCCAGCAGCATGAGAGACATGGAACTGCTGGAGCAGATTGAGAGGAGGCCACAAAGATGATCAGAGAGCTGAAACACCTCCACTATGAGGACAGGCTGAGAGAATTGGGGCTGTTCAGTCTGGAGAGGAGGATGCTCCAGGGAGACTTTAAAGCTGAATTTCAATGTCTGAAAGGGACCTACAGGAAGGCTGGAGAGGGACTGTTCAGAAGGGCCTGTGGAGACAGGATGAGGAGCAATGGTTTAAACTGGAGCAGGGGTGGTTTAGGTTGGAGATCAGGAGAAAGTTCTGCACAATGAGGGTGGTGGAACACAGGAACAGGTTGCCCAGGGATGTGGTTGAGGCCTCGTCCCTGGAGACATTCAAGATCAGCCTTTCTGTGGCCCTGGGCAGCCTGTTCTAGTTGGAAGTATCTCTGCTGCCTGCAGGGGGGTTGGACAAGATGCCCTTTGAGGGTCCCTTCCCACCTGATGCAATCTGTGAATCTCTGAGATCACCAAGTCCATCTCCTCACCTAGAGCTCCCAATCCCACCACAACTGCTACACCACTACCACCAAACCACATCCCTCAGCACCACATCCATGCATCTCTTAAACACCTCCAGGGATGGTCACACAACCACCTCCCTGGGCCAGCCCATTCCAGTGTTTGGCAACCCTTTCTGGCTGTGGAGGCTTCAGCCTGTGTGTGGGAGAGCAAAGCCACTCCTCATGCCTCTGGACTCCCACTGCTCCCCAGCAGACCTTCCCCACACCTATGGTGAGCAAAGCCACTCCTCATGCCTCTGGACTCCCACTGCTCCCCAGCAGACCTTCCCCACACCTATGGTGAGCAAAGCCACTCCTCATGCCTCTGGACTTGTATTGCTCCCCAGCAGACCTTCCCCACACCTATGGTGAGCAAAGCCACTCCTGATGCCTCTGGACTCCCACTGCTCCCCAGCAGACCTTCCCCACACCTATGGTGAGCAAAGCCACTCCTGATGCCTCTGGACTCCCACTGCTCCCCAGCAGACCTTCCCCACACCTATGGTGAGCAAAGCCACTCCTGATGCCTCTGGACTTGTATTGCTCCCCAGCAGACCTTCCCACACCTATGGTGAGCAAAGCCACTCCTGATGCCTCTGGACTCCCACTGCTCCCCAGCAGACCTTCCCCACACCTATGGTGAGCAAAGCCACTCCTGATGCCTCTGGACTCCCACTGCTCCCCAGCAGACCTTCCCCACACCTATGGTGAGCAAAGCCACTCCTCATGCCTCTGGACTCCCACTGCTCCCCAGCAGACCTTCCCCACACCTATGGTGAGCAAAGCCACTCCTGATGCCTCTGGACTCCCACTGCTCCCAGCAGACCTTCCCACACCTATGGTGAGCAAAGCCACTCCTCATGCCTCTGGACTTCCACTGCTCCCCAGCAGACCTTCCCCACACCTATGGTGAGCAAAGCCACTCCTCATGCCTCTGGACTCCCACTGCTCCCCAGCAGACCTTCCCACACCTATGGTGAGCAAAGCCACTCCTGATGCCTCTGGACTCCCACTGCTCCCCAGCAGACCTTCCCCACACCTATGGTGAGCAAAGCCACTCCTCATGCCTCTGGACTCCCACTGCTCCCCAGCAGACCTTCCCCACACCTATGGTGAGCAAAGCCACTCCTGATGCCTCTGGACTCCCACTGCTCCCAGCAGACCTTCCCACACCTATGGTGAGCAAAGCCACTCCTCATGCCTCTGGACTCTCACTGCTCCCAGCAGACCTTCCCCACACCTATGGTGAGCAAAGCCACTCCTGATGCCTCTGGACTCCCACTGCTCCCCAGCAGACCTTCCCCACACCTATGTCCCACCACACATCCAAGCACCCACAACCACCGAACTGCTTTGGATGTTTTCTACCTGTCCTGTAAAGCCTTTCAAGCAATTCTGGTGGGGGGGGGGGGAGGCTGAGGTGATTAGACTTTAATTTATAACCTTTATCCTTTCCATTTTGGTCAGCCAGATCTTTTTCAGGCATCTGTTTATTCCTCCTCATAATATATGAGGAGGCAGAAGTGGAGGAGTCTCTCGCAGGGGGTTCTGCCGACACTTTATAAACCCACTGCTGGTTGCTTCTCTTGTGTTTTATGCTATCAGCTAAAGCTGTCAGCTTAAATTATTGCCTTGTAACCAAATCACAAGTTATCTGCTACGCCTTTGCTGAAGCTCTACACCTCTATCAGGCTCAGCAGAAGCTGAAAACAAGGTGATAAATAAATAAACAAAGGGAAAGCAGAGCAAGGCTCCAGCGGGCTCCCGGCTGCAGCAGCAGCAGCAGCAGCAGGCAGGTGGATTGCACACAGGAGCTGCTCTGCTGCATGTGCACCATGGAGTAACGTCCAAGTAAGCCAAACTCTTCCACTCTACAGCTGGCAGGGCTGGGCTGGCCACCAGAGGAGTGTCAGAGGCTCTATGTGAACCCCTCTGCCTTCCCAAAGAGAAGAGAAAAGGAAAAAGGGAGAGAAATTGATGGGGTGGGAAAGAAATTAATCCAGGTGGGATGGAAGTGAGAATAATCCAAGGAAACAGAGACAAAGAGACACAAACCAACATGGAACCAAACCCCTGATGGCAACACTGGCACCACTGATGCTGGGGGCAGGTACTGGGGAAGTCCCAGACTGGACTCAGCAGCAGATGGGAATCAGATTCAGGAGCTGGATTCTGGAAGTGGATTCAGAAACACAAGGATCAGGATCAGAAGCAGAGCAGACAGAGTCCACCTGGGACACCAACCATGGAGGAAGAGGCTTGACCCTGGTGATCCCTCAGCTGACTCCTGAAGATGCCATCCATGGGCTGCAGTCCCTTGTTGGGCAGTGAGGGTCACCTGTCCTGTCTGCTCCTCCCTGCAGATGCCACCTCTGATTCCTGCACCCCAAGGTGGGGCCCAAGCTGTGGCAGTGCCCTTGGTCTGCACAGGGGCAAGTCTCAGACAGAGCCTTTCTGCAGCCCAGCCCTCAGCAGGAACTCTCCTGCTCAGCTTCTCCCTGCTAGCAGCAGCCCCTGGCTGTGCCAGCCTGCCCTGAGCTGCAGCAAGTGCCTCAGTGAGCAGAGCCTGAGCTGGGAAGTGACAGCACTGAGCAGAATGGCTCTGCTCTAGCTCCAGCCAGAACCAGCCAAATGATTAACTGTGGTTTCTTCACTAAAGGAGAAAGGTCTCACCCTGCACAGGCCCTTTCCAGACCATGATTCCACTTAGTGCTGGCCTCAAGTGGCTTTGCATTTCTGCATGGGGACAAGGCTGAGCCTCAGCTCACTCTGCAGCACCAGGCAGGCCTTAAAAAGAAGAGGGCAGCTTTTCCATCACACACAGATGTGCAAATCTCATTCTGAGATCATGAAATAAGTCCCTGTGCTCCTGAAAGTGGCCTCCCTACTCCTGACCCACTCTTGGCAGCCCTAAGCCTGCCACCCATCAACCTGCTCAGCAAGAGAAATGCAGGAGGGATACAAGACTCTCCTCTCTCCCCCTTCAGAAACACCTTCTGGCATCACTGTCACAGAATCACACAATGTCAGGGGCTGGAGAGAACCTCCAAAGCTCATCCAGTCCAACCCCCCTGCCAGAGCAGGATCACCTACACCAGATCACACAGGGACACATCCAGGCAGGTCTTGAATATCTCCAGAGAGGAAGACTCCACAACCCCCCTGGGCAGCCTGTTCCAGGGTTCTGTCACCCTCACAGGGAAAAAAATTCCTCCTCATGTTTCCATGGAACTTCCTATGCCTCAGCTTCCACCATTGCCCCTTGTCCTGTCACTGGGCATCTCCTAGAGAAGAGAAGCATTTCCCTGGGAAGGCAAATGTCCCCTGAGGAAGGGCCTTATCTGAGGGCTGGGGGTCAGGAGGAGGGGGATAGGCTCTGCTCACTGCTCCCTGGGACAGGACAAGCAGCAATGGATGGAAGCTGCAGCACAGGAGGGTTCAGCTCAGCACAAGGAGGAACTTCTTGACTGGAAGGGTCCCAGAGCCCTGGCACAGGCTGCCCAGAGAGGCTGTGGAGTCTCCTTCTCTGGAGCCTTTCCAGACCTGTCTGGATGTGTTCCTGTGTGACCTGAGCTAGATTGGGTGGTCCTGCTCTGTCAGGAGGGGGATTAAACTAAACTCGATGATCTCTTTGGGTCTCTTCCAACCTCTAACATCCTGTGAGCCTGTGACTTGTCCCCTTGGGAAGGCTGCAGCAAGCAGAAGAACAGGCCAGGCACCACAGCCAGCCAGACCCGCTGGTCCCTGCCCAAGCCAGCATCCTTGTGTGCCACCGCCAAACACCATCAATCTCTTCAGGGTGTGCAAACCAGCCCCAGCCATGAGTCAGCTCTCAGCAACCACCTCGGCCTCCGAGCCAGCAGCAGATAGCATCTAACCTCTCTTCACTCTTTGTTGCTCTCGGTGCAGGGGAGTGAAAGGCAGAGGACTTTCTAATAGAGGCAACAAAAGGATGCACAAATCAATCCCTGAGCGTCCCCAACACAACAAGCCGGCAGCAGGGCAGGGATAGAATAAGGCTGCAAATGCCTGACAGAGCATCCATAAAAAGATATCTGATGGCACCATACTCCTTTAATAAAATAATGGTGAGGGGAAAAAAAGCCAAGAGCAGACAAAGCCCAGAAAGACACAGAGCTCTCCATGCCACATTGCTGGCTCCAACTGCCACCGGGGCCCGGTGGGTGAACGGGAGGGGATGTGGCACTGAGGGCCACAGGGAGGCATAACTGCCCTGGCACCCAGGGCTGCCTGCTCCTGCCACAAGCTCTGCCTGGGAAGGGGTTTGACACCAGCACAAGGCTCTGGATGCATGGAGAGTCCAATGACTCTCTTCACTAAGAGAGTCATTGGACACTGGAATGGGCTGCCCGGGGAGGTGGTGGAGTCGCTGTCCCTGGAGCTGTTCAAGGCAGGGCTGGACGTGGCACTTGGTGCCATGGTCTGGCCTTGAGCTCTGTGGTGAAGGGTTGGGCTTGATGATCTGTGAGGTCTCTTCCAACCTTGGTGATACTGTGACAGATGGCTGGCACACCAGAGAGTTGTGCTGCCATTCAGAGGGACTTAGGCTGGAGAGTTGGGCAGGGAGAAATGGAATGAAGCTCAACAGGGGCAAGTGTGGAGTGGTGCACCTGGGAAAGAACAACCCCAGGGAGCAGGATAGGTTGGGGACTGACCTGCTGGAGAGCAGTGACAGGGAGAAGGACATGGAAGTCCTGGTGGATGGAAGGATGGCCATGAGCCAGCAATGTGCTCTGGTGGCCAGGAGAGTCAATGCCATTCTGGGGTGGATTAGAAGGGCTGTGGTTAGTAGGTTGAGAGAAGTTCTCCTGCCCCTCTACTCTGCCCTGGTGAGACCTCATCTGGAGTACTGTGTCCAGTTCTGGACTCCTCAGTTCAAGAAGGACAGGGAGGTGCTTGAGAGAGTCCAGAGCAGAGCCACAGAAATGATGAAGGAAGTTGAACATCCTCCTCATGAGGAGAGCCTGAGGGAGCTGGGGCTGTGCAGCAGAGGAGGAGCCTGAGAAGTGACCTATTCACAGTTATAAATATGTAAGGGGAGTGACAGGCTCTTCTCTGTGATGCAGGGCATGCTGTCACTGGGTGACAGCACAAGGGCCAGTGGGTGGAAGCTGAGGTACAGAAGGTTCCATGTGAACCTGAGGAAGACTTTTTCCCCTGTGATGGTGACAGAGCACTGGAACAGGCTGCCCAGGGAGGTTGTGGAGTCTCCCTCTCTGGAGATGTCTAAGACCCATCTGGATGCATTCCAGTGTGATCCTGCTCTGGCAGAGGGGCCGGACCAGATGATCTTGAGGGAGCTGGGATTGGTTAGCCTGGAGAAGAGGAGGCTCAGGGCAGACCTTATTGCTGTCTACAACTACCTGAGGGGTGGTTGTGGCCAGGAGGAGGTTGCTCTCTTCTCTCAGGTGGCCAGCACCAGAACGAGAGGACACAGCCTCAGGCTGCACCAGGGGAAATTTAGGCTGGAGGTGAGGAGAAAGTTCTTCCCTGAGAGAGTCATTGGACACTGGAATGGGCTGCCCGGGGAGGTGGTGGAGTCGCCGTCCCTGGGGCACTTCAAGGCAGGACTGGACGTGGCACTTGGTGCCATGGTCTGGCCTTGAGCTCTGTGGTAAAGGGTTGGACTTGGTGATCTGTGAGGTCTCTTCCAGCCCTGATGATACTGTGAGACTGTGATCTTTTGAGGTCCCTTCCAGCTCCTGACATTCTATGGTTCTGTGATGCTGTGAGGAGGAGAGGACCCAGCTCTGGCTCCGTGCTCAGCTGTGGAGCGAGGAAGCAGCAAAGCCTGGCTCCTGGGTTTGCCTTTTTTTTTTGCTGTAAGAGTGAGTCACAGCACTCCTTGGCTCACTTCTCATTGCAAAACAGAACATTTTTACATACAAAAGGAAAAGAAGGTGTGTAGAAGACGCAGGTCAAGAAGAAACAGATCACTGATGGGAAAAGGAAGCCCAGCACCTGAATCTCATTTCGCTGCCTCCTGCCCCTTTCTCACTCATCTGCAGCCTTTTCTGTTAGTTCGTTTGCTGGCAGTCACAGCTCCTCCCAGTTAAGTGCCACGGGAAAAGGTCATTAATATGCCACATATCACCTCCTGTTGAGAGCTGGCAGAGAGGGTGAACAGCACCAGGCCTGGGAGCAACCCCCAGAGCCACCCCAGCACCTCCCAGCATTTGCCACTGCCCCTCGCCCGCAGCGCAGCAGGGAGGGGGTTCAGCCACTGCTGCCCGCGGGTCAAGGAGGAACTCTAGCAGGGGTTCAGCTCTTCACTCAGCCACTTGGTGTGCATCTGTTACTGCTGTGAGTCCTGCACTTCTGCTGGGAAACCACAGTTGCTGTGAGGCACAGCACACCCCTGGAGGAGCACCAATCTTGCCACTGCTCAGTGCTCCTTCTGTTTCCAGGTCCACACCACCACTGACAGCAGAGGCTCTAATTACCTTCTACAGTTAATGACAAAGAAAACTACTTTAAGCTCAGTGCATTCATGTCATAAATTGCTCCTTAAGCAGGTGCTTCCAAGCATCTCTAGGGTATCCCAGAACCCTGGATCTCAGCACGGTGGGGATTGGAAGGGACCTCTGGAGATCATCCAGTCCAATGCCCCGGCTAAAATGCAGACCAACCACAGCAGCTCGCTCAGGATCACAGTGGCCAGGAGAGTTTGCAAGCTTGACTCCATAACCTCTCTGAGCAGCCTGCTCCAGGGCTCCAGCACCCTCCTAGGAGACAAATTTCTGCTCCTGTTCAGATGGAACCTCCTGGGCTCCAGTTTGTGCCCATTGCCCCTTGTCCTGCAGATTGACAAGAGCCTGGCCCCAGCCTCTTGTCCCCCACCCCTTAGCTCTTGCTGAGCATTGATCAGATCCCCTCCAGGGCTGCTCTTCTCCAGGCTCAGCAGCTCCAAAGCACTCCTCACAGAGCTTTGCTCCTCACAGACCTGCTCCAGGCCCCTCAGCAGCTTTGTAGCCTTTGCTGGACTCACTCCAGCAGTTCCCTGTCTCTCTTGAACTGGGGAGCACAGAACTGGACCCAGTACTGCAGCTATGAGCTCACTTGGGCAGAGTAGAGGGGGAGGAGAACCTACTTTGGCCTGCAGCCCACACTCTCTCCATATACCCCACAAGACCACTGGCCTTCTTGGCCACAAGAGCACACAGCTGGCTGGTGGGATGGGCAGGTGGATGAACTCATGCCTTGCTCCACCATGTCTGTTCCCACCACACCACTCCTCTCAGGGCCGAAGGCAGCCGCACTGCCTCTGCCTGCACATGAAAACTCCTGTGGTGTCAGCCTGGTTTTGTCTCATCATTGCCCCTCCACCTGGACAAACACCCTCCTGTGCAGGGGGCCAGCCAGGCCAAAGAGACATCACAGAATCATAGAACCAACCTCTAAGATCACCGAGTCCAACCTAGCACCTAACACCTTCAAATTAACTAACCCATGGCACTGAGTGCCTCATTCAGCCTCCTCTTCAACACTTCAAGGGATGGGGACTGGCTGATGTGGTGTTAGGTCATCAGTTGGGCTTGATGATCTCAGAGGTCTTTTCCAGCTTCAGTGATTCTGTCATCATCATAGAATCAACCAGGATGGAAGAGAGCTCCAAGCTCACCTAGTCCAACCTAGCATCCAGCCCTGCCCAATCAACCAGACCATGGCACTAAGTGCCCCAGCCAGGCTTGACTTCAACACCTCCAGGGTCTGCAACTCCACCACCTCCCTGGGCAGCCCATTCCAATGCCAATCACTCTCTCTGCCAACAACTTCCTCCTAACATCCAGCCTAGACCTGCCCTGCTGCCCTGGCACAACTTGAGACTGTGTCCCCTTGTTCTGTTGCTGCTTGCCTGGCAGCAGAGCCCAACCCCACCTGGCTACAGCCTCCTTTCAGGTAGTTGTAGAGAGCAATGAGGTCAGCCCTGAGCCTCCTCTTCTGCAGGCTGCACACCCCCAGCTCCCTCAGCCTCTCCTCACAGGGCTGTGCTCCAGGCCCCTTCCCAGCCTTGCTGCCCTTCTCCAAACACTTTCCAGCACCTCAACATCTCTCTTCAATTCAGGAGCCCAGAACTGGACACAGCACTCCAGGTGTTGCCTAACCAGCGCCGAGCACAGGGGCAGAAGGACTTCCCTAGCAGTACAGAGAAGACCACAACACAGGAGTTCTGTCCTTACAGCAGGAGCAAACAACCCAAAGTGCTCTTTTCTCCTGCTGCCAGCATACACAGAAGGGCCTGATCCCCACCCACACCACCCCAACTCACACCAGTGTCTGCCAGCAGTGCCTGGAGGTGATGAATTGTCGAGGAAGAGAACAAACAGTTAAGAAACCTCAACAAAAGAAGTGTGCTTCCCATAATACACTTTAGTTGGCTCATTCCTCTGACAAATCTTTTATATAATACTTCAAGCTGTGCTAATAAATATCCTGCAATTTGACCTGTCAAAGGGGTGGTGTTGAAAGAAGACATCTCCAGCACTGATTTAGTTCCACCTTGCAGCAAAGCAGGGACATCTGAAACATTTCCAAGCTGAGTGTGAATCGGGTCAGAAGGTCAAGGGAGGTTCTCCTCCCCCTCTACTCTGCCCTAGAGAGGTCACAGCTGGAGTACAGGGTCCAGTTCTGGGCTCCCCAGTTCAAGAGAGACAGGGAACTGCTGCAAGTGTCCAGCAGAGGCTACAAAGCTGCCGAGGGGCCAGGAGCAGCTCTGTGAGGAGCAAAGCCTGAGAGCCCTGGGGCTGAGAGCCTGCAGAAGAGCAGCCCCAGAGGGGAACTGAGCAGTGCTCAGCAAGAGATAAAGAGGCTGGGGCCAGGCTCTTGTCAGTCTGCCCCAGGGACAGGACAAGGAGCAATGGGCACAAACTTGAACCCAGGAGGTTCCATGTGAACAGGAGGAGAAACTTGATCCCCATGACAGTACAGGAGCCCTGGAGCTAGAAAGGTTCTGGAGTCTCCTTCTCTGGAGAGATTCCAACTCCACCTGGCCACTGTGATCTTGGGCAAGTGATGTGGGTGCTCATGGTGGAGCAGGAGGGTTGGTCTGGATGTTCTCCAGAGGTCACTTCCAACCCCACCATGCTGGGATTCCTGGATATTGTGAATCTGTTCCCAGTTCAGCATTCCCAGTTAAAGCCCATCCCCACACAAAGTGCCACTGTTTCTGCTCCTGCCCAGGGTCCTTCTGTCTCTCAAAGCAGCAGCACTGCTTTGTGCTGTTCTGGAATCCTGATCAAGCAGGGTGCAGAGAAAGGGACCTATCCATTCCAGTGTCTCACTTCACAAGTGGTGCTTGCTGGGCTACTGCTTTCCCATAGCTGATGCCCCTGTGTGGAGTCAGGGTGCCAGGGGCTCTGCAGAGGCAGGATTAGAGACCTCACTTGCCTCCTTCCACCCTATGACTTCTAATGCCAAGCTCTCACTTGCCACAGAAATAACCAAGCCTTTAAACAGCACCCACCAGGCCTACAGCTCAAAGGTTTGTTTCTCTGAGGAGTTTTTTTCAGAGCCACTCTTTTGTCCTAGAGCTGAGAAGTCTTCTCTGTAATTTGTTTCCCTCAGCAGACAGAATGAAAACGCTTCTTAAATGATGCCAGAATCAACTCCCTGCTTCTGAGCCTCGACCTGCTGCTTGCAGAGAACAAAGTGTGGCAAGGAAGAGGCTTTCCAGCAACTGAGACTTGGTTAGACATGCGAAAGCATCACTCAAATGTGGATGCTGGGCTCAGCCAGCCACTCCTGGCTGCTGATTTAACCCACCCAGTGCTGTCCCACAGCTCCGCAAGCACTGGGAGCTGGCAGCTGGGATACTCAGGCCAGCAGCACCCCACGGGCACCAGGCTCAGGCTCCTAGCACCTCTTCACCACTGCATGTGCTTGGCTTTGCCTCCAGCTCCTGCAGCAGGAGAGGAAGGGGAGGGGGAGGCAGGAGAAGCTGGCAGTGATGGGCAATGGGCGCTGGCTGATGCTGTCAGGGAGGGTCTGTTTAACTCACACCCACCACTGCTGCAGCAGCATGCACAGAGCTGAGCTGAAGTCCATCCAACCCCCACCCTCTCGTGGCACCACGACCAGCATGGAGAGGGAGCCAGCTGCAGAGCAGAGCATGCACCTCCCATCAGGTGTCTGCTGCTTTCCAGCCTGCTCTGAGGTACACTCAGAGAGTCACAGAATCGTTCAGGCTGGAAAAGACTTTTAAGATCATCAAGTCCAACCTTTACCCAGCACTGCCAAGTCCACCACTAAACCATGTCCCTCAGCTCCACATCTATAAGGCTTTTAAACCACTCCAGAGATGGGGAATCCATCACTGCCCTGGGCAGCCTGTGCCAGGGCTTGACAACCCTTTCAGGGAAGAAATCGTTCCTCATGTCTAACCTGAACCTCCTCTGAGAAAACTTCAGGCTGTTTCCTCTTGTCCTGTCACTTGTCACTTGGAAGAAGAAACCAACCCCCAGCTGGCTCCAACCTGTTGTAGAGAGCAGTTGTAGAGAGCCAGAAGGTCTCCCCTCAGCCTCCTTTTCTCCAGGCTGACCAATCCAAAGTCCCTCAGCCACTCCTCACCAGCTCTGTTCTCCAGACCCTTCACCAGCTTGGTTGCCCTCCTCTGGATCCACTCCAGCATCTCAATGTCCTTCCTGAAGCGAGGGGCTCAACATTTAGCCCAGGTTCAGGTGTGGCCTCAGCATTGCAGACAATCCCTGCCCTGTTCCCGCTGGCCACACTAATGCTGACCCAAGCCAGGATGCTGGTGGCCTTGCTGGCCCCCTGGGCACACACTGGCTCAGTTTCACCCAGCTTTCACACACCACCCCCAAGTCCTCTTCTGCCAGGCACTTTCCAGCCACTCTGCCCCAAGCCTGCGGGAGTTGCGGTTCTTGTGACCCAAGCGCAGGACCTAACACTTGGCCTGGCTGAACCTCATCCCACTGGCCTTGGCCCACTGCTCCAGCCTGTGCAGGGCCCTCAGCAGAGCCAGGAAGGCCAGGCTGGCACAGAAGCAATGGCAAGGTGCCTGGGGGAGAAGAGGACATATGGTGCCTGTGGCACGGGAGCCGCTGCCGAAGCAGCTGCTGAGCCATCTCCCGCTGCTGCCAGCGCAGCAAAGCTTCCCATGGCACACGGCTCCCTGCAACAAGTGCTCCTGCCCCTCCACCTCCCTCTCTGCAAAGGCTTCTCTCCTGCTTGCACTGCAACAGCAGAAGACACACCAGGAGGAAAACAACAGCAGGGAAGGCAGAGGAAGGCAGTGGCCCCGCGCAGGACTGGCCAAAGCAGGTTCCTGCTTGGTAAGCGAGCCCTCACCTCCAGCCTTCAGCCAGGCACTTCTTAGGTGCTACCACACACCCCTGGCTACAGCACAGTGCCTCTGTTCAGCCAGTCGAGAGGAAGAATTCCTTTTCTCTTCTGACCCTGGGCTCGATCCTGTGAATTGCAGCAGTTCAAAGGGTTTAATCCCACAAAGGGCTGGGCAGCAGAAGAAAGGTGGAGATCAGAAGTGTTCAGCCCCACACTGCTTATTTCAGCTTTCAAACCACATGCTGGGCTGAGACCTCTCTCCCTAGGCCACCAAGCAAACATCCAACAGATACACTACTTACCAAAGCCAGGCTGAATCCCTCTGCAGCTTGCTAAGTTATTTATCCCCAGGCCTAAGCTACTTCCTAACGTCCCTGCCATCTATTCAATAACTGTCACCCCACAGGAACATTTGTCACAGCTGAGAGTCCTTCTGGGAAGCTGAAGGCTTATCTGTGTTCAGAGAAGATCTATGCAGATCATAGGCAGAGGAGGATGAAGGGGATGACCAAAAGAATTGAGAAGCAGACAAAGGGAACTGAGGATGATATTTATCCTGCCTAATTTTAGCCATCTAATACCTTTCTAAGCCAGATGTATTTGGCTTCTTTACTATGACAGAGATCAGCACCTCCAGAACATCAGCAACCACAGCTACCTTCTACAGCTGTTACCCTCACAGAGCCTCCCTCCCTTCCTCTCTCCAGTGCCTGCTGAGATGGCCACCACAGATGAAGGGCAGAGAAAACCATCCCTGAACAAAGTGACAGTGCAGAGGCATGGGACAGCCACAGGGAGGGATAACCAATACCAGAAGTCTGAACAGCCATGGTTAATCCATGTCTGCAAACAAGGAGCTGAAGCCTAAGATTGTGCAGCAGCAGCCACAGAATCAAAGAACCCTTCTGGTTGGCAGAGACCTTCAGGATCATCAAGCCCAACCATTAACCCAGCACTGCCAGCTCACCACCATGCCCTCAGCACCACATCTGCAGGTCTTTTAAACCCCTCAGCAGCCAGTTCCAATGCTTTACAACCCTTTCCACTGAGACATTTGTCCTAATATCCAATCCCTGCTTTCTGCAGGAGGATTAATACAGGCACAGAATGCTAAAACTGCTTGGGTTGCCCCCCCTCCAAAAAAAAGAACCATCTTTGGTTCTTCTTAGAGCAGCCTGCTCTAGTTGGAGGTGTCCCTGCTGGCTGCAGGGGGGTTGCAAAAGAGGACCTTTGAGGGTCCCTTCCAACCTGATGCAATCTGTGAATCTGTTCTTCTGTTGATGGTATTTACTGGTTTGTCTTCTTTGACATCTCCAGAAGGGCCACACTTACTATTTCCAAGCAGAAGAAAGCTCAAGAAGGGGTTTCATAGATTCACAGAATGATTTGGTTTGGAAGGGACCCTGAAGATCATCAAGTCCCAACCAAGTCTCAGTGATCTCTGTTCTTATCCTCAGCTCCTGCGTTTCTAACTCAATCACAGCTGAAATTGAAGAGATAAAGGCAACTACAAGAGAGGAAAATCAAACCTCGTAGCTCTCTGATGGATGAAGACAATGAAGAGACTTGAACATTCCTCCTGTGAAGAAAGGATGAAAGCCCTGGGGCTGTGTTCAGTCTGGAGAAGAGAAGGCTGAGAGGGCATCTTACTCATGTCTATAAATATCTGAGGGGTGGGTGTCAAGATGAAGGTGCCAGGCTTTTTTCAGTGGTGTCTGCTGACAGGACAAGGAACAACAGGTAGAAGCTAGAACCCAGGAGGTTCCACCTCAACATGAGGAGAAACTTGTTTGGTGTGCAGGTGCTGGAGCAGGCTGCCCAGAGAGGTTGTGGAGTTTCCTTCTCTGGAGACTTTCAAAACCTTCCTGGATGTATTCTTGTCTGACTCTGCTTTGGCAGGGAGGTTGGACTGGATGCTCTCAACCCCTACCATTCTATGACTCTATGATGTCCCAGCAGCAGCCAGCCCCAGGAGCATTTCAGGCCACGCTGTAGTGCTGGCAGGAGGTGCCTCAGATGGCATCTCCTCGATGCACGTCAGCCGGCTCACTGCACGCTCCCACGCCACAGCAACATCCCTGAGCCTACAGCATCCCCCAGAGCCAGCAGAGCCCAGGTCCACCACCAGTGGCACAACAGTTCCTTGCTTCAGTGCTGGAAGGTGCCTGATCTGAAGTGCCTGGCTGAGAGAGCAGCAGAACGTACAGGAGAAGCCTGCCTGCCTGCCTGCCAGCTACGCTGCTAAGGCAGAGGGAGGATGGAACCTGAATAATAAAAGCTGGAGGAAGAAGATGCTTGGGAGAGCAGGCTGGGGCAGAGCTTGCTGAGGCTTGGATTTAAAGCCTCGTTTGCACAGCTAATGCAGTCGTGAGGGACATTAGCCTAATTTCTGTCGGGAGAACTTGTCAGCACTGCAGCACTGAAGACAGGCGCCACAGACTTGTTTTATCTTGCAGGAAGAGTGGTGGAGCCACGCTGGGCTCACAGCAAGATAAATCAGTGCTCTCCCCGGGCCTGAGCAGGGTGTGCTGCCTTACAGCACCACCAGCAGCCTCACGTTTCATCAGTGTGCAGGCTGCAGCTGAGAGGGGATCCGCACCCAGCGAGGGGTCAGATACAGCAAGCCTGGGGAGGTGCTTTAGAAGGGGCACGGCTGGAGGTGGGCACGCAGGGACACTCAGCTTGTCAGCCTGGAGAAACAGGGAGGCAGTTCTGTTGGAAAAGGCCTTTAGCATCGAGTCCAAGCAATATCTGACTTCACCAAGGCTGGTGCTAAAGCATGTCCTGGTGCTAAACCTAACTCCTGTATCCCCTGTCTGAAAGGGCCCTAGAGGAAGGCTGGGGAGGGACAGTTTAGAAGGGCCCATGGGGATAGGATCACAGAGAATCACAGAGTTAACCAGGTTGGAAAAGACCTTTGAAATCACTGAGTCCAACCTATCACCTAACATCTTCTAACTGACTAAACCATGGCACTGAGTGCCTCATCCAGACTTCTTTAAACACTTGCAGGGACGGTGACTCCACCACCTCCCTGGGCAATGGTTTGAAACTGGAGCAGGCTGGACATTAGGAGGAAGCTCCTCAGAATCAGAGTGGTGAAATCCTGGAACAGGTTGCCCAAGGAAGTGGTTGAGGTCCCATCCCTGAAGACATTCAAGATCAGACTGGATGTGGCCCTGGGCAGCCTGCTCTAGCTGGAGATGTCCCTGCTGGCTGCAGGGGGGCTGCACAAGATGACTTTTGAGGGTCGCTCCCAACCTGATGCAATCTGTGAATCTCTTCTTCTATTGATGGTATCTACTGAGTGAACCACAGCCAACTGGGATGTCAGGGCTAAGGGGAAGAAGTGGGAACAGAAGTAGAGGAACAGAAGTAGAGAACTGGCATTGTGTCCTCAGGGGTTCATGCAGGAGCTCAACATCGAACCTGTCTGGTCTGATTTTTAGAGATGCTCCATGGGCAAGTCAGCAGAAAGCAATGAAAAGAGAGGTTGGACCTTGCACATCCAGAAGAAAACCCAATGTTTGCACAATCTTGCTCCCAACACACCTCACCTTAAAGAGCTGCAATGTTCCCAGCAGCCCAGGTGTGTTACTGCTGCCACAGCTTCACGCTTCGCACCAGAAGAGGTTTAGCTTGGCCATGCGGAATGATTTCTTCCCCAAAAGGGTTGTCAAGGCCTGAAACAGGCTGCTTAGGACAGCAGTGGAGGTTCCTGGAGAGGTTTCAAAGCTGTGTAGATGTGGTGCTGAGGGCTATGGTTTAGTGGTAACCTGGCAGTGCTGGGTTAATGGTTGGACTCAATGCTCTTAAAGGTCGTTCCCAATCAAAACAATTCCAGGGTTTCCACACAGGCTTCCTGCAGGAAGAGCTGAAACTGCCCTTCAGAAGTCACAGAATGCCACTCAGAAGTCACAGCAGTACAACCTTGGAACAGGAATCAGCTTGCAGAGGAAGCCTGTGGAAGCAGGAGCCTGGGCTGCAGGCTGGAGGGCAGGAGGGTGGCTCAGCTCTGCCACGGATTCTGCGCTCGCAGGAGAACTAAATCACAGCAACAGCCAGAGACATCCCTTGGGAAGGAAATCCTCTCAAAGATAAATCAATAACTCAGTGTAATTGCATGCAGCCAGGAGAATTTACATTGCCAGGAAGACTGAGAGCTCTGCCACAGAGACAGAGCCACAGCGGCATCAAACAACCCTGCAGCAGCGCAAGAGCTCAGGGGCTGAGTATCTACCGCAAAGCCGAGAGCCTGGGCTCTGCCTTGCTGGGACCTCCTCAGACCCAACCCAAAACGGCAGCAGCAGGGATGTGGTCCTGCAAACCTCCCTCAAGACAGACCTGCCTTTGTTCAGCTGCACCTCCTCCATGGTGCTGTGGCTGCTCCTTGAAGCAGTCCAGGCAAATGTCCCTGGATCACAGGGCAAGAGGTATCCAGATGCGAGGAACGAGCTAAAAATGAGTGCAGGAGTAGAGGGGGAATGCCTCAGCCACAGCCCTCACCCCTAGCCAGGGTCAGAGGGGCTCCCCTCTGCACAGCAAGATGAGGCAGTGTTTTGCTGCAGCACACTGATTAATGAGCCTGCAATTTACCTAATTATATTAATGCAAAGTGGGCCTGGACCAGTAAGTTCAGGGAAACGAATGACACTTCAGAGCACAGTTCAGTGCTGGGCAGCAACTCCAGTGAAAAGCACCCAAAAAAAGGCACCTAATTATTCAGCAGCTCTTCTCCTCCCTGATTCTCAGGGTCAGCTTAGAGGAGAAGGTGGCCTGAAATATATTTTCCTTTCCAGTACATCACCAGAATTGCTAATGAGGTTCCAGCAGCAAGGTCAAAGCCTGCCCATGGTTACATTCATCATGCCCCAGCTCCAGAGGCACTGCTGGACTCACCACAGTGCCAGTCTGCCTGTGTCCCCTGGGAGAGCACCCACACTGAGTGCTGCTCCCCAAAGCCATGGCACAGAAGCCTCTGCCAGCCTGCTCTGCTCCTCAGCATGGATGGGTAGATAAAATACAACATCTGGGGGATGAAGGGCTGAGAGCAGGCAGTGGAGAAGGACTTAGGGGTGTTGGGGTGTGCAAAGCTGGACATGAGCCAGAGCTGAGCACTGCCAGCCCAGAGCCAGCCTGTCCTGGGCTGATTCCCAGCAGTGTGGAGAGCAGGGGCAGGGAGGGGATTCTGCCCCTCTGCTGTGATCTGCTGAGATCAGCTCTGGAGTGTCTGTCCCTCTGCTGTGATCTGCTGAGACCAGCTCTGGAATGCTCAGCACAGACCTGTTGGAGCAGGGCCAGAGGAGGCCACAGCAATGCTGGCAGGGCTGGAAGGGCTCTGCTGTAAGGCCAGGCTGGGAGAGTTGGGCTTGTTTAGCCCAGAGAAGAAAAGACTCCAGGGAGACCTTCTGTTGCCTTGCAGTGCTTAAAGAGGCTGATGAGAAAGCTGGGGACAGAGTTTTGAGCAGGGCCTGTTGTGACAGGACAAGGGGTGATGGTTTGAACTGAAAGAGGGAGACTGAAGCTGGAGAGAAGGAAGACTGAAGGTGGTGAGATGCTGTTCCAGGTTGCTCAGAGGTGGGAGCTGCCCCATGCCTGCAATCATTCCAGGTCAGGTTGTTTGGGGCTTTGAGCAACGTTCTGCAGTTGCAGATGTCCCTGCTGACTGCAGGGGAGTTGGTGTGGACAACCTTGAAAGCTCCCTTCCAACCCAAACCATTCAGTGATTCCAATTCCTCAGAAGCTAACCTTGGTCTGGTTTAGGTGGGTGGGAATTGAACTTCACTGAAGATAAGCCTGACAACAAAAGCCCCAGTCCAGGTGGCAGCAGCTTGCTGCACATCCAGACCACTTCTATATCTCACATTGCTGAAGCCCAAGCACCCAGCAGATGTGGAGCCTGTTCTGCCAATGCACAGAGGGCCTGGAAGCAGCCTGCTCACAGGCAAGGCAAGCAACAAACACATCCATAGAATCACAGAATGGTTTAGATTGGAAGGGACCTCAAAGCTCAGCCAGTTCCAAGCCCCTGCCATAGGCAGGGACACCTCCCACTAGAACAGGTTGCTCAAGGCCTCATCCAAGCTGGCTTTGAACACCTCCAGGGAGGTTGTGGAGCACAGAAGCACAGAATGTGATCTTTGATGTGATCTTTGATCACATTCAGTGATTCTGTGCTCCACAACCTCCCTGGGCAACCTGTGCCAGTGTCTCACCACCCTCACTGTCAAGAACCTTTTCCTAACATCTGGGTTTGAATTTCCCCTCTGCCACTTCAAACCCATTCCCCCTTGCCCTGTCATTGCAAGACCTTGTCAGTAGTCCCTCTCCAGCCTTCCTGTAGCCCCCTGCAGATCCTGCAAGGCCACTCCAAGGTCTTCTTGAAGCCTTCTCTCCTCCAGGCTGCAGAGCCCCAACTCTCTCAGCCTGTCCTCATAGCAGAGCTGTTGCAGCCCTCTGAGCATCTTGGTGGCCTCCTCTGAACTGGCTCCAACAGTTCCATGTCCTGCTTGTGCTGGGGGCTCCAGAACTGCACACAGTGCTCCAGGTAGGGGCTGATGAGAGCAGAGTAAAGGGGCAGAATCCCCTCCCTTGCCCTGCTGGCAACACTTCTCTTGATGCATACCTGGCTAGGGAGCCCTGAAGAGTAGCTGCTGACCACCCTGCTTCACAAGAGGCACCTGCAAACACTCCCTGCATAGAGAACATCTGCTGCTGCCCTTTCTCCTTTGGGCTTTTAGGGCTTGCCAGGGGCAGACACTCAGATAGAGGGTCCTCTGTGCTCCTCAGCATGTGCTCTGCCCCTGCTGCAGCCCACCTGCAGGAATGGATGCATTTTGGTTTGGCTGCAGTTGTGTCACTCCTCACCACCCTCCATTGGTCCCAAGGAGCTCTCAAACACATGTGCTCACCCTGTACCTGCAAACCCAACTTCACAGCAGCTACAGCTGTGGTGTGAGTTTCCACTCTGTATCACCAGCACCTGGACTTGGCAGCTCTGAAACTCTGAAAGCTTGGAGGAGTCTGAGAGGTGACCTTGTGAATGTTGATAAAGATGTGCAGGTGAGTGCCAGGAGGCTGGAGCCAGGCTCTGCTGGGTGATGCCCAATGCCTGGACAAGGGGCAGTGGTGGAAGCTGAGGCATAGGAAGCTCCATGGAAACATAAGGAGGATTTTTTTCCCTGTGAGGGTGACAGAACACTGGAACAGCCTGCCCAGGGTGGGTGTGGAGTCTCTCTCTCTGGAGATAGTCAAGACCTGCCTGGATGTGATCCTGGGCAAGCTGCTCTGGGTGACTGCTTTAGAAAGGGGTCAGACTGGATGATCCTTCCCATGCCCCACAGTGCTGGGATACTGGCAAGAGCTCATGGAAGAACTGAAGATAACCCCAAACAGAACCAGGACAATCTGTTATGCATCTATGATGCAGAGGATGAAGCTGCCCTAGAATCATAGAATCAACCAGTTTGGAAGAGAGCTCCAAGATCATCCAGCCCAACCTAGCACCCAGCCCTGGCCAAGCAACCAGCCCATGGCACTAAGTGCCCCAGCCAGGCTTGGCTTCAACACCTCCAGCCACAGCTACTCCACCACCTCCCTGGGCAGCCCATTCCAATGCCAATCACTCTCTCTAACAACAACTTCCTCCTCACAGCCAGCCTAGACCTGCCCTGGCACAGCTTGAGGCTGTGTCCCCTTGTTTGGTTGCTGGCTGCCTGGCAGCAGAGCCCAACCCCACCTGGCTACAGCCTCCCTGCAGGCAGCTGCAGACAGCAATGAGCTCTGCCCTGAGCCTCCTCTGCTGCAGGCTGCACATCCCCAGCTCCCTCAGCCTCTCCTCACAGGGCTCTGCTCCAGGCCCCTCCCCAGCCTTGCTGCCCTTCTCTCAACACCTTCCAGCACCTCAACATCTCCTGAGGAGATTGAGGAGCCCAGAACTGGACACAGCACTCAAGGGGTGGCCTGAGCATTGCTGAGCACAGGGGCACAAGAACCTCCCTTGTCCTGCTGCCCACACTGCTCCTGAGCCAGCCCAGGATGCCAGTGGCTCTGCTGCCCACCTGGGCACACTGCTGCCTCCTCTGCAGCTCCTCTCTACCAGCACCCTTAGGTTCCTTCCTTCCTGGCTGCTCTCCAACCACTCTGTCCCCAGAGGATGAAACTGCTGTAGAAGCAAGGGCAGAAAAGCTCTGTGAAGACAACACAGAAGAGAAGTCCTCCTGAGAGTACCTCTGACACAAAACCAAAATCAAACCCAAATGGAATGGCCACAAATTCAGCATCTCAACATCCCACTCATGGGCTATGAGCCAGCCAAGCTCTCCTGGCAGCTTCCAGACTCAGCAGCAGCATCCTGCAAGAGGGAAGAGGTGAAAAGCCAGCCCAGGGATGCTGGGGAAAGCACAGATGAAGCAATCCCTGTCAGGGCAACCTGCCTGCACCCAGATGGCCTGCAACACAATCAGAAATCAATAGCAAGACACAGAAGCCCTCAACCACCCAGCAGAATATAAAGAACACTTGTAATATTGATTTTCAAAGTGCCTCAGAGAAGACACTTGCAAAGGAGCCCGAGAAAGCAAAGCAAAATGCCTTGAATTGAAGCCTTTTCTTCCTCAAAAAGACATTAATAATGGATTTTCAATGCAAGGAGAAAAATTGAAACCCACACCAGATTCTCCTGGTAATAACAGCTCTCTGCAAAGCCCAACTATTAATGTAATAGGGACGTCCATCAATCAAGCACACTCAAAGTACTTGGAGAGCTAAAAAAAGCAGCAAGCAAACATCTGCTTCTGGCAACTTAAATTTTGCCCTTAAGTGCAAGGAACATAATAAATGATCAGAAAAGTTGGGCTTGAACTCAGTTTCTTCCACCTCAGACAGCTGCTAAACGTTGAGGGCGAGGGTGAAGGCAGGGAACAAGTCACTGCTGATTGGTACCTAAGAGGATAGGTGAGAAACAGGCACAGTTCTATTTGCAGGCTGAGGAATCCTTGAAATGCATCAGTGCTGTCCTCAGCAGCAACAAGCATCCTTGGTATCAAGTGATAGAAGGAGAGGAAATGGCCTGAAATTGTGCCAGGGGAGGTTGGAGAACAGGAATTTGCTGCAAGAGCGGTCAGGGATTGGCACAGGCTGCCCAGGGAGGTGGTGGAGTCCCCATCTCTGGAGGTGTTCAAGAAAACAATGTAGCCATGGCACTTGGGGATGTGGTTTTGTGGCTGTGGTGGGGTTGGGTTGATGGTTGGACTTGATCTTGGAGGGCTTCTCCAACTGAAATGATTCTGTGACAGCAAACAACTGGCAACACCTGCAGCAAGGTGGTGAGAGACTGGCACAGGTTGAGGGTGCTGAGACACTGGCACAGGTTGAGGGTGGTGAGACACAGGCACAGGTTGAGGGTGGTGAGACACTGGCACAGGTTGAGGGTGCTGAGACACTGGCACAGGTTGCCCAGGAAGGTTGTGGAGCACAGAAGCACCCAATGTGATCAAAGATCACATTGGGTGCTTCTGTGCTCCACAACCTCCCTGGAGGTGTTCAAAGCCAGCTTGGATGGGGCCTTGAGCAACTGGGTCTAGTGGGAGATGTCCCTGCCTATGGCAGGAGGTTGGAACTGGCTGAGCTTTGAGGTCCCTTCCAACCTAACCCATTCTAAGGTGACAGTGACTTATTCTTTGAGCCCATGGCTTCAGCAACCACCTCTATCAAGTTCTTGTGAACCCTTCCTCAATTCCAGACATCCTCAGACTGTCCATGACTGTCCACATGCTGGAGCAGCCCCAGGATGGGATGGCAGGACACAGGAACTTATTCTGAGGAGAACTACAAGAGAGCTGGGGAGGGAGTTTTCCCAAGGGCTGGTAGTGACAGGAGGAGATGGACAATGGATTGGAACTTGAGCAGGGCAGATTGAGATTAGGAAGAAATTCTTTCCAGTAAGAATGGGGAGACACTGGCACAGGTTGCCCAGAGAGGTTGTGGTTGTCTCCTCCCTGGAGGTGTTCAAGGCCAGGTTGCAGGAGGCCTTGAGCAACCTGGGCTAGTGGAAGATGGAACTAGATGATCTTTATGGTCCCTTCTAACCCAAATGATTCTATCAATCTATGATTCTCTCCTCTCCATGGCTCTGCCCTTGGCCACATGCTGCACAGAGGAGGCTGTGTGGATCAGAGCAAGTCACCAGTGCCTGTTTCTCAGTGCTCTCACCAAGCAACACCTCACATTTTGGGTCCACCCACCCAGACCAGCATGGTCTGGGGTGCCAGCAGTGAACCTGAGCCAAGCTGGGTTTACACCAAAAGCTCATCTGCCAAAGAGAGGCTGTGAGGTGCCCTCCTGCCTCCAACCATTTCTTCTTTCAAAGACAGGAGGCAGAAGCAAGCACTGGAGATAAGAGAACAGAATTCAGCCCAGCCCAGCCTAGCCTCAACCAGCTGTGAGGAGTGACAGCACCCAGTGACGTTAGGGAAGCCTTGGGTTTATTGTCTCCCCAGGCTTGCTGTATCCAAGGTGCTGCCTTACACTTAATGACAGTTTTCTTCTCCAGCTGCCAGTGTTGTAAATGCTGCCTGACACCTGAGAAACTAACAGTTGGGGTTAACCCCCCCCACCCCCCCAGATACACCTTCCCTACCCAGCAGAAAGCTCTGGTGGTGTGCACAGGGATCAGTGATCAAACCAGCACTGTCCAGTACAGACTTAAGAACCATAGAATCATTCAGCTTGGAAAAGACTCTTGGGATCATCAAATCCAACCATTAACCCTACTCTACAGAGGGTCACTCCTAAACCATATCCCCAAGCACCACATCTAAACCACCTTCAAACACACCCAGGGGTGCCAGCTCCCTGGGCAGCCTCTTCCAACATCTGACTTGTCTCCTGCTCTCTGTGCTGTGCTGGCTCCACAGGGCTCCCTGCCACGCAGCAGGAGGGTGTCCTTGTCCCTGTTGTACTGATGGAAGAGGTGCAGACAAGGAGCAGCTGCTGTGGGAAGGGATTTCCATGCCACTGTGGGAAGGGACCTTCATGCACAGAAGCCTGCTGAGAAGGACCAAGGGCCACAGGATGTCAGGCTGCTCTCCAGCCACTCTGTCCCCAGCCTGTAGCACTGCTTGGGGTTGTTGCAGCCAAAGTGTAGAACTCTGAACTTGGCCCTGTTAAATCTTGTCCCATTGGCCTCTGCCCACAACTGAGTTGTGGCTGTCGAGGTCCCTCTGAAGGGCAGCAAAGCCCACCCAGCTTTGTGCCATACAGTCCACAAACACCTTCACCAGACCTGTCAGAGCCTTCCCAACTTGCCACCCATTACAGCTCCAGCTGCTCAAGACACAGAGAAGTCTGATCAGTTTTGCATCTCATCAGTTGCAGAGCAGGGAGATGATTGTAATTAGCAGCTACCTGGTTAGCAGGTTAAGTGATAGTGTAATTAATGATGAGCAAGTGGGCTTTGTTTCCAAGAAGAACAGCAGCAGATGATACCAAGATGTAAATGCAGCTCAAAACACAGCCTGGAAAAAACCACTTCAAGGTGGTTTCTGAAACACCACCAGGCAGGAAGAGAAAAGTTCTGCTTGGGCTGAACAGCAAAGCCAACAAATGAAATCTGGGCTGGGGTTCAAATGGAAATTGTGGATGGAATCTATTCACACCCTGCAGTGCTGGGACAGACACACTGCTTGCTGCTGCTGCTGCTGCTTTCTCTTTGCAGGATCACAGGCACCTTCCTGTCTTTGCAGCCCTGGGAGATCTGCAGCACACCTCGCAGGCAGCAGTGGCAACAAGAGGAAGGTGCAGGAGCAGCACCAAGTGACAGGCTACATGCACTCATTCAGTACCCAGATAACATCTGCTGCAAGGGCAGTCCTGGGCTCTCCACTTCAAGAGGGACAGGGATCTACTGGAGAGAGTCCTAGGGAGGGCTACAAGGTTGCTGAAGGGACTGGAGCACTGCCTGATGAGAGCCTGAGAGCCCTGGGGCTGGCTAGTCTGGGGAGGAGAAGGCTCAGAGGGGATCTGATCAATGTCTGCCAATATCTGGGGGCTGGGGAGCCAGGAAGGAAGGGACAGGGACAGCCTCTGCTCACTTGTGCCCTGGCATAGGAAAAGGGGCAAGGGATGGAAGCTTACAGCACAGCAAGTTCCACCTCAACATGAGGAAGAACTTCTGTACTGTAAGGGTGACAGAGCACTGGAGCAGGCTGCCCAGAGAGGTTGTGAAGTCTCCTTTGGAGACTTTCAAGACCCAACTTGATGTTGTTTCTGTGTGACCTGACCTAGGTGACCCTGCTTTGGCAGGGGGCTTGGACTGGGTCATCTCTGGAGGTCCCTCCCAATCTCCACCATTCTGTGATTCAGCACCAGGAGCTGCACAGTTCTGAGGGCTCCCATTACAAAAACCTGGAGATTTTCCAGCCCTGTCTGCATGGCTACCTGTGTGACCTGCCCTGGGTGCTATGGCCCTGCTCCAGCAGGGGAGGTTGGATTTGATGATCTCCAGAGGTCACTTCCAACCCCTAACATCCTGTGATCCTGTGCATGACCTAAGCAAAACTTCCTGCAGTCTTAAGGAGCAGGCAGGAAATCAGGAGAGGGGAATAAAACCAAACCACAATCTCTGGACTGAAGAAAGCTCTTCTGAATCAGAAATACTCTGCTTAATTAGAATCTCCACCACCACACTGACTCCTTCCACAAGGTAAACACATCCTGAAAGGTTAAACTGGGACAGGTGTTGTGGCAATGAATGGGAAGCAGTTCTGCAAGACATCAGGAGAGCCCTACAGAGGTCCCATTTCTTTCCCAGACTTATGCTGCTAAAGCAGAGCAGGAAGAGCAGCCAGACACTCATTTTGTAACCCACAAGCTTCCTGGAGATGCTCAAGGAGGTTGTTTCAGAACAGCACAGACACCTGTTGCACAGAATCATCCAGGCTGGAAAAAGCCTCCAAGGTCACCATGCCCATCTGTGAACCCAGCACTGCCAGGTCACCACTAAACCATGTCCCTCAGCACCACATCTCCATGGCTTTGGAACCCCTCCAGGGATGGGGACTCCACATGGCCCTGGGCAGCCTGCTCTAGGGTTTGACAGCCCTTTGGGGGAAGAAATTGTTCCTCCTGTCCAACCTAAACCTCCTCCTGGCCATTTCCTCTTGTCCTGTCACTTGTTCCTTAGGAGAGGAGACTGAGCCCCACCTCACTTCAGCCTCCTTTCAGGGAGCTCTAGAGAGCAATGAGCTCTCCCCAAGCCTCTTTTTCTCCAGACTGAACACCCACAGTTCCCTCAGCTGCTTCTCACCAGAACTGTTCTCTAGACCCAGCTTCCCTCCTCTTCTTTGGACATGCTCCAGCCCCTCAATGTCCTTCTTGAGGAGCCCAAAACTCCAGACCCAGCTTTCCTCCTCTTCTTTGGACCTGCTCCTGCCTCCCAATGTCCTTCTTGAGGAGCCCAAAACTCCAGACCCAGCTTCCCTCCTCTTCTTTGGACCTGCTCCAGCCTCTCAATGTCCTTCTTGAGGAGCCCAAAACTCCAGACCCAGCTTCCCTCCTCTTCTTTGGACCTGCTCCAGCCTCTCAATGTCCTTCTTGAGGAGCCCAAAACTCCAGACCCAGCTTCCCTCCTCTTCTTTGGACATGCTTCAGCCTCTCAATGTCCTTCTTGAGGAGCCCAAAACTCCAGACCCAGCTTCCCTCCTCTTCTTTGGACATGCTTCAGCCTCTCAATGTCCTTCTTGAGGAGCCCAAAACTCCAGACCCAGCTTCCCTCTTCTTTGGACATGCTTCAGCCTCTCAATGTCCTTCTTGAGGAGCCCAAAACTCCAGACCCAGCTTCCCTCCTCTTCTTTGGACATGCTTCAGCCTCTCAATGTCCTTCTTGAGGAGCCCAAAACTCCAGACCCAGCTTCCCTCCTCTTCTTTGGACATGCTTCAGCCTCTCAATGTCCTTCTTGAGGAGCCCAAAACTCCAGACCCAGCTTCCCTCCTCTTCTTTGGACCTGCTTCAGCCCCTCAATGTCCTTCTTGAGGAGCCCAAAACTCCAGACCCAGCTTCCTTCCTCTTCTTTGGACCTGCTTCAGCCTCTCAGTGTCCTTCTTGAGGAGCCCAAAACTCCAGACCCAGCTTCCCTCCTCTTCTTTGGACATGCTTCAGCCTCTCAATGTCCTTCTTGAGGAGCCCAAAACTCCAGACCCAGCTTCCCTCTTCTTTGGACCTGCTCCTGCCTCTCAATGTCCTTCTTGAGGAGCCCAAAACTCCAGACCCAGCTTCATTCCTCTTCTTTGGACCTGCTCCAGCCTCTCAATATCCTTCTTGAGGAGCCCAAAACTCCAGACCCAGCTTCCCTCCTCTTCTTTGGACATGCTCCAGCCTCTCAATATCCTTCTTGAGGAGCCCAAAACTGAATGCAGTGTTCAAGGTACAGCCTCACCAGTGCTGAGCACAGGGGCACGATCACTGCCCTAGACCAGAAGTGTCTGACCATCAAGTGACACTGGAACCCAACTCACACTTTGTGAAAGACCCAAATCAAGGTCCTGGTGTGGCTAGGTTGGCTCTGGAAGGAGGAGTGAACACACTCCAACTGGAAATCCCAGACAACCAAGGCTGGATGCACTCCTGAGATGTTTTCCAGGAGGGAAAACATTTCTCTTCCCAAGCACTGTTACAAGCTTAAAATAAATGTGCTGTTAGATAAAGACAAAGATAAAAATAGGCTCATTATTAAATACCTCTTCTTTAATGAGCTTCATCCTTCTAAACAGGCAGACAGAGGTTATTAACTTTAGAGCAGAAAATACAGCACTAAAAACCATGGATAGAGATTCCTCATCCCCCCCAGCACACAACTCAGCAGCTCACAGCAGCTCTGCTTTGGCAGGAGGAAGATAAAAGAGAGGAATGAGAGATCTCCTCTCTGGGAAATGATTTCTCCTCTTTCAGAGCACTTCTTGCCCTCCAAACAAGGTAAATTTAACCATCAGGTGGATGGTTCCCACCACTTAGGGCTGTGGCTGATCGCAGGAGCAGGCAATCAAAGGCTGCCTTAGGTTGGAAGGGACCTTGAAGATAAGCTAATTCTAACCCCTTGCCATGGGCAGAGACACCTTCCACTATACCAAGTTGCTCAAAGCTTCATCCAGCCTGGCTTTGAACACTTCCAAGTTGTGCTCAGTTAAAACCTGCAGGTTAAGCAAACACAAACCAGCCCAGTCCTGCCCAAATCCCAGGGTGAAAAAAGGCTGAGAGGGGTCTTATTGATGCCTATGAAGAGCTGAGGGGTGGGTCACAAGCTAGTGAGAGGCCTGGAGCACAGCCCTGTGAGGAGAGGCTGAGGGAGCTGTGGGGGTGCAGCCTGCAGCAGAGGAGGCTCAGGGCAGAGCTCATTGCTGCCTGCAGCTGCCTGCAGGGAGGCTGTAGCCAGGTGGGGTTGGGCTCTGCTGCCAGGCAGCCAGCAACAGAACAAGAGGACACAGTCTCAAGCTGTGCCAGGGCAGGTTGAGGCTGGATGTTAAGAGGAAGCTGTTGGCAGAGAGAGTGATTGGCATTGGAATGGGCTGCCCAGGGAGGTGGTGGAGTCGCTGTGCCTGGATGTGTTCAACCACAGACTGGATGGGGCACTTAGTGCCATGGTCTGGTTGGTTGGCCAGGGCTGGGTGCTAGGTTGGGCTGGGTGAGCTTGGAGCTCTCTTCCATCCTGGTTGATTCTATGATGATGACAGAATCACTGAAGCTGGAAAAGACCTCTGAGATCATCAAGCCCAACTGATGACCTAACACCACATCAGCCAGACCATGCCACCAAGTGTCACAGCCAATCTTTTCTGAAAGACCCCCAGGGGTGCTGACTCCACTACCTCCCTGGGCAGTCCATTCCAGTGCCTAGATGAAGCTGCCAGGCCCTTTCTGGTGCTGTCCAGAGATAAGACAAAGAGCAACAGGTACAAGCTGGAAGCTCCTCATCATGAGGAGAAGCTTCTTTACTGGAAGAGTGATGGAGCCCTGGGGCAGGCTGCCCAGAGAGGTTGTGGAGTCTCCTTCTCTGGAGATTCTCAAGACCCATCTGGATGTATTCTTGTGTGACCTGCCCTAGGTGACCCCACTTTGGCAGAGGGGATGGACTGGCTGATCTCTGAAGGTCCTTTCCAACCCCTACCACTCTGTGATTCAGCACCAGGAGCTGCACAGTTCTGAGAGCTCACATTATCAATATTTAAATACAGATCTAGACACCTCCTGCATTTACAACACACTACAGGGCAGATCATCCAAACTGCAGTGCTAGGTGTGTCCAACCTGAGCCACAGAGTGGTTTATAAAGCAAGAGCCCTTTTAATTCCACTGCACATCTTCAGGGATGGTCCTATCAATTTCTGTTACTTGCTGCAGGCTCCCATCCCATATTCCTTTATCAGGACCAGGGCAGGGATTGTCCCCTTGTACTCAGCACTGGTGAGGTCACACCTCAAATACTGGATTCAGGTCTCACAGAATCAAGCAGGATGGAAGAGATCTCCAAGATCATCCAGTCCAGCCCTATCCAATCAACCAGACCAAGGCACCAAGTGCCCCAGCCAGCCTTGGCTTCAACACCACCAGGGATGGCAACTCCACCACCTCCCTGGGCAGCCCATTCCAATGCCAATCACTCTCTCTGACAACAACTTCCTCCTAACAGCCAGATTAGACCTCCCCTGGCACAGCTTGAGGTTGTGTCCCCTTGTTCTGTTGCTGCTTGCCTGGCAGCAGAGCCCAACCCCACCTGGCTACAGCCTCCCTTCAGGGAGCTGCAGACAGCAATGAGCTCTGCCCTGAGCCTCCTCTGCTGCAGGCTGCACACCTCCAGGTCCCTCAGTCTTCTCCTGGGAAAGGTCATTGCTGTGCCTAAGGCCCCAGCCCAGTAGCATTCATCATGTGAGAAAGTTTTTATGCTGTGGTCAGCCCCTGGCCTATGTTGCCCAAAGAGGTGGGAGCTGTCCCATCCCTGGAAGCATTCCAGGTCAGGTTACCTGGGGCTCTGAGCAGCCTGCTCCAGCTGCAGATGTCCCTCCTGACTGCAGAGGGGTTGAACTAGCTGACATTCAAAGGCTCCTTTCAACCCAAAGCATTCCAGGATTCTGTACCACACTGTTTGTGTGGTGTAGAATCATGGTACCACGAGCAGTCCCAGTCCTGCCCTCTCACCAACAACAGGCAGATCCTCCTCACACAGATCAGGACTAAGGGATGGAGAATTTACTATGTTTGAGACATCTGCCCTCCAGTACCTCTCACTAGAGCTAGAGGTGGCACAAGGAACCTTAGCCCTGGCTCTTTTGCCAGAGAAGACTTGGAGTGTAAGGAGGAATGAATCACAAAGAGGTGTTATGGAGCCCATGTGAAGGTGAGAAGTCATGAAGAGCTCATGGGTCTGGGGAAGGCAAGAGAGGAGGCAGCTGGCAATGAAAAGGAGGACAGCCACAAGATGTGTTTAAGATACCACAAGCTTTGTGTGTAAGAGCTCAGAGGGAGAAGAAGAAGAGGCAGAGCCACTGGTGGCCATAACTCTGCCTCCAAGCAGACTGCCTGAGCTTTCCTACCTGCTGTAATCACCCTGCCGCTGGCCAGAGAAGATTGTAACACCACCACAGTGGAGATTCTGCCCCTCTGCACATCAGCAACAAGTGATTTCATTAAAGGACCCTGGGAAAGCAGCATTTCCTCTGGTATAAACGAGGGGCTTGAAATCCCATTTGCCTTCCCTCTTCGTGCGTATCTGTGCCGAGCTGATGAGGTTCCTGCTTCCCAGCTCACACACCCTGGTGGGTTCACAGCCTTCTTCACAGCCCTCCTCTCCACTCTGCTGACAGAGAGATTTCAGAGCCCAGCACACACCTGTTTGGGTCAGGTCTAGGTTACCAAGAACACAGTTCACAGATTCATTAATTCAGCAAAGCAATTAGCAGGAGCTGGTGCAGCTTAGGACATCCTGGTCAACAGCAGGAGGCAAGAGAGCCACTGACAAGGTGCAAGGGAAGCACTGCCAGCCACCACGTCACCCACATGGGCTGTGGGACAGGCACTGAGCCAAAGGGATCTCTCCTGCCATTACCTTCTCTTCCCAGCTTTAAAAACCTCTTGGCTTAGAGCAGTGCTGAAAGCTCAGCCACTGAAAGCACTTGAAAGACAAAGACTGGACACAAAACCTAACCAAGTTATTCCCCCATCCTGAGTCTCTTCTCTCCGAAACCACAGCAAGACCTTCAAAGCAGCTTCTGAAATCACCACCCCAGTGTGAATGTTTTCTCTAAGATCTGTGTTTCCATCCCTGGAAAGCCTTGTTTGGGGAATAAATGAGACAGGGGAAGACCTGAGACAAGTATGAACAGCAAAGATAGCTACCAGCAAAGAAAGCAGCCCCCAGGATGAGTGGAAGCTGCAGTTATGGATATGTAAATGCTAAGCAAGGTGTTGTTGGCTTCCTGCTGAACATGAGCTGGTTTCATCTTTAAGGCAGAAGCAGCACCAAGAGCATGCTCACATCAACTTCTCTCTGGCAGTTTGATCAACAGCAGCAGTCATGGCCTCTTCTTTTTACACTGCAGTATAATTAGGCACTTAGGAAAATGACTCTGAGCAGTGCAAACGCTACCGAGTGACTGCAGGCAGCAGCAGGGAGCTCTGCAAGGCACAGAGCTAAAGGTGCAGGCCAGCAGAGCTGCCTCCTCAGACATGCTCTGCACACCTGAGAGAGAGCCAGTGCTGCCACATCTCCAGCATCAGCTTTGCTCCACTTCTCTGGGCTGCAGGGAGCTGCTCCAGACCAAAGGCAGCCTCTCTGTGCCCCACTGCTGGCTCCTCTCCAACGGGAAACCTGCAGGGCAGGCTGCAGAGGGTTGGTTATTTTGGGCAGATGAGGGTCTGGCTTGGACAGAGGACACATTCATTGCCAGCTTCAAACTGTCAGCTGAGAAACCTGCCTGTGAGGTGGGCAGAGCTCATCTGTCCCCTGGAAAAGAGGAAACATAACTCCCATTTTCAAAAAGGGTGGGAAGGAAGAGCTGGGGAACTCCAAGCCAGGCAGTCTCACCTCTGTGCCTGCTAAGATCATGGAGCAGATCCTCTCAGAGGCACTACTGAGACAGGGGAATAGTGAAGAGGTGACTGGGTGCAATCAGCATGGCTGCACCAAGGGCAAATCCTGCCTGGCAAACCTGGTGGCCTTCTAGGAACAGGACACAACATGAATAGATGAGAGGTGAGCAACTGATGGCATTTACCTGACCCTGAGCAAGGCTTTGGCACTGTCCCACACCACATCCTGGTCCCCAAGCTGGTGACACATGGGTTTGATGGGTGCAGCACTGGATGGATAAAGAAGTGGCTTCATGGCTGCACCCAGAGAGTGGCTGTCAATGGCTCCATGGACAAGTGGGGGCCAGTGACAAGCAGAGTCCCTCAGGGATCAGTCCTGGGACCAGTCTTGTTCAACCTCCTTGCTAGTGCCATGGGCAGAGGCACTGAGTGCATCCTCAGCAGGTTTGCTGCCCACACCAAGCTGTGTGGTGCAGCAGCCAGGCTGGAGGGCAGGATCCATCCAGAAGGAACTGGGCAGGCTGCAGAGGTGGGCACAAGCCAAGCTCAGGAGGTTCAACAAGACCAAGGGCAAGGTCCTGCAGCTGGGTGGAGGCAATGCCAAGCACCAATCCAGGCTGGGCAGTGCCAGGCTGGAGAGCAGCCTTGAGGAGAGGGACTTGGGGGTGCTGCTGGAGGAGAAGCTCAGCAGGAGCCAGCAGTGTGCACTTGCAGCCCAGAAAGCCAAGCAGAGCCTGGGCTGCAGCAGCAGCAGTGTGGCCAGCAGGGCCAGGGAGGGGATTCTGCCCCTCTGCTCTGCTCTGCTCTGTTGAGACCCCACCTGGAGTACTGCATCCAGTTCTGGAGCCCCTGGGACAAGAGGGCTGTGGAGATGCTGGAGAGTGTCCAGAGCAGGGCCAGGAGGATGCTCAGAGGCTGCAGCAGCTCTGCTGTGAGCACAGACTGAAAGAGTTGGGGCTGTGCAGGCTGGAGCAGAGGAGGCTCCCAGGTGACCTTCTTGTGGCCTTCCAGCATCTGAAGGGGGCTCCAAAAAAGCTGGGGAGGGACTTTTGAGGCTGTGAGGGAGTGGCAGGAGTGGGGGGAATGGAGCAAAGGTGGAGGTGGGGAGAGTGAGGCTGGAGGTGAGGAGGAAGTTGTTGAGCAGGAGAGTGGTGAGAGGCTGGAATGGGTTGCCCAGGGAAGTGGTTGAGGCCCCATGGCTGGAGGTGTTTGAGGCCAGGCTGGCTGAGGCTGTGTGCAGCCTGCTCTAGGGTAGGGTGTCCCTGGGCATGGCAGGGGGGTTGGCACTGGCTGCTCCTTGTGGTCCCTTCCAGCCCTGCCTGATTCTATGATTCCATGCTCTGCAGAGCCACTGGGCTGCTGAGGAGATGATTTTGCCTTCCCAGTTAAACCTTGTCTCTTACCTCCCCAGCAATGTTTTCCTAGAGGAGCCATCTCAGACCCTGACATTGGGTGGCAGAACTGCTGGTCAGTGATCAGGAAAACAGAGGGGAAAAAAATGATGCCCAACTAACAAAAGTAATTCCCAGGAAATCATTCCCATGCTCTGGGAAGTTGCATGGCACTTTTGAGGTCACCTGGACACAGGGAGGAAAAGCTTTTACATACAGAACCTCCAAGGAAACATCACATTGACAGAGAAGATCATCAGCCCCATCCAACCTTTCCATTCATCTCTGCAACCTACAAAGAGCAGCCTGTGGTTGCTGCAAGCATCAAGCAAGATGCCCTGCAGGAGTGGAGGGGTGTTCCTGCTGGCAGACTCAGCTCCACACATCCAGCAGAGCCTAGTGTAGGCAGCACCTGAAGCGAGTCACTTCTGCTGTGCTGCACTAGAGAGCTTCTGACTCACAAGGCTGCCATAGAATCATACAAATGTTTAAGTTGGAAAAGGCTTGAGAGAAGAGCCCAACCCCCCACTTCACTACAGCCTCCTTTCAGACAGTTGTAGAGCAATGAGGTGTCCTCTCAGCATCTTCTTCTCTAGGCTGAACAGCTCCAGCTCCCTCAGCCCTGTTCTCCAGACCCTTCACCAGCTTTGCTGCCCTTCTCTGGACCTGCTCCAGCACCTCAGTGGCCCTCTTGGTGTGAGGAGCCCAAAACTGAAGCCAGTACTCAAGGTACCCAGTGCCCAGTACAGGGGGACAATTCCTGCCCTGCTCCTGCTGGCCACACCATTGCTGATCCAGGCCAGGATGCTGGTGAGCTTCTTGGCCACCTGGGCACACCCTGGCTCATCTTCAGCTGCTGTCAATCAACACTCCCAGACCTTTCTCTGCTGAGCAATTTTCATGGCTCACTGTGATCCAAGAGCAGGACCCAGAACTTGGCCTTGTTGTACCTCATGCCACTGGCCTCAGCCCATCAATCCAGCCTGTGCTGCCCCCTTTGCAGACCAACACTCCCCCTCAGCTTGGTGTCACCTTCAAACTGACCTCAATCCTCTTGTCCAGATCACAATAAAGACACAACAGGGAAGTGGCTGCAGTGCTGAGCTCTGGGGGTGCTGGAAGCCTTTCCAAGGCAGAGTTACTCTCCTGCCTAACCCAGCTGTGCTGCTTCATTCTTCAGAGCCAAGGCAGGAAGCAGCAATGCCTAACAAAGTGCTAAAGGACTCTGAGAAGTTTAACCCCCCCTTCCACAGCCCAGCAGCTGCCCAGCTGGCTGGCAGAAGAGACAACAGATCTCCTTGCCTGCAGTTCACAGGCAGCAAAGCTCTCAGGGCAACTGTCTCTCTGTGTTTGCAGCCAGAGGTGTGCAGGGAAGCACCTGCAGAAAACTCAGCTCACACTGCAGGGAGCAACTGCTCAGAGCAGTGTCACCTACACAACAACAACTGGAATTGGTGGAGGGATTTGACACGTTACAGGCTGATGACACTGCTGCAGGTTTGGAGGAAGCAAGGTTTGATGCAGCAGGGAATGAGGAACAGCAAAGCAAAACTGGAAATACAGATGTTAATGTGAGCAGTGGCAGGGCCAGGCAGCAATGAGAGCAATCAGGAGGGTGATGGAGGAGGAAACAGAGCTCTGAGCTCCCTGCTACTGCTCAAAATTCAAGATCCAGACTTTAAACCAAGACATTTGCATCCTCAGCAGAGACTCTGTCTGTTGCAGGAACAGAATCATAGAATCAACCAGGTTGGAAGAAAGCTCCAAGCTCACCCAGCCCAACCTAGCACCCAGCCCTGGCCAATCAACCAGACCATGGCACTAAGTGCCCCAGCCAGGCTTGGCTTCAACACCTCCAGGCACAGCCACTCCTCCACCTCCCTGGGCAGCCCATTCCAGTGCCAATCACTCTCTGTGACAACAACTTCCTCCTAACTTCCAGCCTAGACCTGCCCCAGCACAACTGAGACTGTGTCCCCTTGTTCTGTTGCTGCTTGCCTGAGAGAAGAGCCCAACCCCACCTGGCTACAGCCTCCCTGCAGGTAGTTGTACACAACAATGAGGTCTACCCTGAGCCTCCTCTTCTCCAGGCTGCACACCCCCAGCTCCCCCAGCTCCCTCAGCCTCTCCTCATAGACTTTGTGGTCCAGGCCCCTCACAGCTTTGTCACCCTTCTCTCAACACCTTCCAGCACCTCAACATCTCTTGAATTGAGGGGCCCAGAACTGGGCACACCACTCCAGGGGCGGCCTGAGCAGTGCTGAGCACAGGGGCTCAAGAACCTCCCTGCTCCTGCTGCCCACACTGCTCCTGAGCCAGCCCAGGATGCCATTGGCTCTATTGCCCACCTGGGCACACTGCTGCCTCATCTTAAGCCTACTATCCACCAGTACCCCCAGGTCCCTTTCCTCCTGGCTGCTCTCAGCCACTCTGCCCCCAGCCTGCAGTGCTGCTCAGGGTTATAGTGGCCAAAGTGCAGAACCCTGCACTTGGCCTTGTTAAATCTCATCTCCTTGACCTCTGCCCACCCATCCAGCCTGGCCAGGTCCCTCTGCAGGGCTCTCCTACCTTCCAACACCTGCTCCTAGCTTGGTGTCATCTGCAAACTCACTGATGCTGGACTCAATCCCCTCATCTAGATCATCAATAAAGACATTGAACAGGCCTGGGCCCAGCACTGATCCTTGGGTGGTGTACAAAAGCTGCAGAGATGTGGTGCTGAGGGCCACAGCTTAGCACCAGAGTAAGATAATGGTTGGACTGGATGACCTTAAAGGGCTTGTCCAACTGAAACAGCTGACTGGACAGGGCTGGGTGATGGATTAGACTGGATGTGCTCAGAGGTCTCTTCCAGCCTGGTTGATTCCACGACTGTAAAACTGCACACACACTTGAAATGAGGATCTGTGGGGGCTACACAAGGAGCCAGGTCACCATTTGAAGCTTATACAAGAGTAACTGAATGGTGACAAGTTCCTCACTTCCACAAGCCCTTTACTGCACGTGGCCAACGTGAAACTGCTACAAAACCACAGCATCACCAAGGTTGGAAGAGACCTCACAGATCATCAAGTCCAACCCTTTAGCACAGAGCTCAAGGCCAGACCATGGCACCAAGTGCCACGTCCAATCCTGCCTTGAACAGCTCCAGGGACGGCGACTCCACCACCTCCCCGGGCAGCCCATTCCAGTGTCCAATGACTCTCTCAGGGAAGAACTTTCTCCTCACCTCCAGCCTAAATCTCCCCTGGCACAGCCTGAGGCTGTGTCCTCTCGTTCTGGTGCTGGCCACCTGAGAGAAGAGAGCAACCTCCTCCTGGCCACAACCTCCCCTCAGGTAGTTGCAGACAGCAATAAGGTCTCCCCTGAGCCTCCTCTTCTCCAGGCTAACCAATCCCAGCTCCCTCAGCCTCTCCTCGTAGGGCTGTGCTCAAGGCCTCTCCCCAGCCTCGTTGCCCTTCTCTGGACACGCTCAAGCATCTCAATGTCCCTCCTAAACTGGGGGGCCCAGAACTGAACACAGCACTCAAGGTGTGGTCTAAGCAGTGCAGAGTACAGGGGCAGAATGACCTCCCTGCTCCTGCTGGCCACACCACTCCTGATGCAGGCCAGGATGCCACTGGCTCTCTTGGCCACCTGGGCCAACTGAAGCAGAACAAACCAACCAAGCCACAGAGAAGGTTCCAAAGCAGCAACTGCAAGCTTACACACATTCTGCTTCACCAAAGCTGGTGGGGAGCCACCAGCCTGCATGCTGAGCAGGACCAGCACAGGCCTCCCATAGATAAGGACACCAAATGAAACAGCAGCACACAGTGATGCTGTGGGAAACACAGGGGCTCCTGCTAGACACTTACCTTACACAAAGATTTACACCTGGAAAAGTCTTTCTGCTGCACCTGGCAGAAACTTTGAGACAAATGGATCCTGTATTTATTCAGTCAGGATAAAGCTCTCCTAAGTTCCAAGCACTTTAGAGGAATTAACTACTGAGTAGCTCACCCCTCTGAGGTGGAGCAGCATTACACCTGCACACACATGAGAGCACCACCACAGCACAAGTGGATTAAACACCTTGCTCAAACCCCCCGAGGCTGGCTTACTGATCATCCTAATTGCTGGAATCTCTCTGCATAGGCATGCAGGTGTGTGTTTAAAAAGGCTTATCCTCTCCACAGCTGTCCCCAGTGCATCAGCTTTGCAGAGAAGCCTGCCTGCTTATTTTTGTCTTAGAGTCATTGATGGGTTGGGTTAGAAGGGATCTCAAAGACCATCCAGTTCCAAAACTCCTGTCGTGGGCAAAGACATCATCTTTGGACACTTCTAAGCTTGGAGCTTCTACAATGTTTCTCAGCAACCTGTTCCAGTGCCTCATCAACCTCATGGGGAAAGAGTTTCTTCCTGATGTCTAATCTCAATCAAGCTTCTTCCAGTCTGAGTCTTCAATTGCATTCTGTGAGAGGCTGGCACAGGTTGAGGGTGCTGAGAGACTGGCACAGGTTGAGGGTGCTGAGACCCTGGCACAGATTGAGGGTGTTGAGACCCTGGCACAGGCTGCCCAGGGAGGTTGTGGAGCACAGAAGCACCCAATGTGATCAAAGATCACATTGGGTGCTTCTGTGCTCCACAACCTCCCTGGAGGTGTTCAAAGCCAGCTTGGATGAGACCTTGAGCAACCTGTTCTAGTGGGAGGTGTCCCTGCCTATGGCAGGGGCTTGGAACTGGCTGAGCTTTGAGGTCCCTTCCAACCCAAACCATTCTGTGATTTGATGATTCTACAACAGCAAAAGGCAAAGCACTACCAGGGGGTGGGGAAAGCCTGCACTGCTCCCATGGCCAGTAGGCTCAGCAATAGCCTCCTGCCCCTCCTCTGAGCCACTGGGTCTGCACAGCAGCAGAGGAGCTGACTGTCAGGGAAACAAGCAAGCACTCAGAGCTACTCAAAGCTGCTGGCAGCACCAACAGGTGGAAGGAGCCTCAGAGGGAAGCTATAATTAGCCATCAGCAAGTTACCTGGGCGGATGGTTTGCCACTGATGTGTGGGGTAAAACACTTCCAGGTCCTCAGGATCAGCATCATCTTCTGGCAGAGGCTCTTTCCCACTCTCATCTTTGATGTCACCCTCTTCTATTTTGGTCAGGGCAAACTCCTTTTGGGGTGGAAGAGATTCGGCTCATTAGCAATTGCAGCTGGGTGATTTAGTGCCAGCTGAGCATACAACATTTTCTCCCTCACCAGCAGATTTGCTTTCTTTCATTATTATTGTTTTGGGGTGGGGTTTTTGGTGCTTGTTTGGTGGTTTGGGGTTTTGTTTTTTCTTGCCTTGGTGCTTCTTTTCAGATGGTTAAATTTAGATTTCAAGTATATCAAAGGTTAAAGATGCATAACTAGGATGACATTTGTGCTGAACAAGGCAGTGCAGCTTCTTTTCCTACCCCAGTGACAGCTGCAGGTTTAAAAAGCAGGAGGCTCACCTATGGTAGAAGCAGAGCCAGGAGCCTTGGTTGCTCTCAGGGTTGTGTAACACTGACAGGGACCTTTTTTTATTTCCCCTTGCCTAAAAATATGTCAAACTTTAACTTTTCTTCAGCTGAATTTTTCCACATGAGTGGAAGGCCTCAAGCATTAGGGTGGTTTGTTTGGTTTGTTGTCGTGTGTTGGGTTTGGGTTTTTGTTGGGTTTGGTTTTTTTGTTGGGTTTTATATTTTTTTCCCCCCTTAAATGCATTTATTTCAGGCTTGTTGAAGATTTCAGCTAAAATAGTTCAGCTCTTTCCAAAATAGAACAGGGGGAAAACACAGAGACTTGCTCACAGGATTCAAAACAGGAGCCTCCTTTTCCCCACCTGTTCCCAGTGTCCTCCCAGGCTTTTAAAACAATGAGGCAGCAATTTAATTCATCACCACCCACAGGGGAAGTGCAGCAGGGAGATGGCAGAGGTGTGGCAGGGCAGCTTGGCAGGAGAGGTACAACGTTACACAGAGGGGAAAATGGGAGCTCTGCAGCCTGCAGAAGAGAAGCTCTGGGGAGACCTTAGGGTTGTATATCAATATCTGAAGTACACCTTGAGTGCTGTGTCCAGCTCTGGGCTCCTCAAGTCAAGAGAGATGCTGAGGTGTTGGAAGGTGTTGAGAGAAGGGCAGCAAGGCTGGGGAGGGGCCTGGAGCACAGCCCTGTGAGGAGAGGCTGAGGGAGCTGGGGGGGTGCAGCCTGCAGCAGAGGAGGCTCAGGGCAGAGCTCATTGCTGCCTGCAGGGAGGCTGTGGCCAGGAGGGGTTGGGCTCTGCTGCCAGGCAAGCAGCAACAGAACAAGGGGACACAGTCTCAAGTTGTGCCAGGGCAGGTTGAGCCTGGCTGTTAGGAGGAAGCTCCTGGCAGAGAAAGTGATTGGCACTGGAATGGGCTGCCCAGGGAGGTGGTGGAGTGGCTGTGCCTGGAGGTGTTGAATCCAAGCCTGGCTGGGGCACTTAGTGCCATGGGCTGGTTGGTTGCACAGGGCTGGGTGCTAGGTTGGGCTGGATGAGCTTGGAGCTCTCTGCCAACCTGGTTGAATCTATGATTCTAAGGAAATCTACAAGAAGGTTGGGGAGGGACTTTCAGAAGGGCCTGTGGGGACAGGAGGAGGGACAATGGTTTGAAACTGGAGCAGGGCAGATTTAGGTTAGGCATCAAGAGAAAGTTAAGCCCAACGAGGCTGGTGAAACACTGGAGCAGGCTGCCCAGGGATGCAGTTGAGCCCCCAACCCTGGAGACGTTCAAGATCAGCCTTGCTGCATCCCTGTGCAGCAGCCCGCTCTAGTTGGAGGCGTCCCTGCTGCCTGCAGGGGGCTTGGACAAGATAACCTTCGAAGGTTGCTTCCAACCTGCTGCAAGCTGTGAATGTGTGAAAAAAAAAAAGTAAAAAGAAGGATGAAAAGCAGGGAAAAAAATTCTTTGCTGCGAGGGAAACCTCACAGTGGACTGGAAAGGCTCCCTAGGGAGCTGGTGGGAGTCAGGCAGAACTGCAAGGGGTAAAATTATGGAGAGCACACAGCAAGTAACGACCCAATACTACCTCACACCAGGCTATTAAGTGCTCTGCAAGCAGGTTTGTGCTGTGCTGCTTTTCACAGGAACAGATAAGCTGCCCCAGCCAGCTCAGCTTCCATTGCAGGGAGGATTATCAGCTCCTGATATCGCCAAGGACGATGCCAATGAATAATTTCCAATAACCAGGGAAAGATTATTCCTAAGTGCTGGCAATTAGAGTGAGAGTTACAGCTCACTTCAGGAAGTGTTTTGATATTAATCCTGCAAAGAGTTTTCACAGGGAAGAAAAAAAAAGGTCGATTAAGAGGTTAACTGGAAGTTTGAGACCATGGTCTGCCTTTGCTTTTTCCACCTCTTGGCAAACAAAGCCTCTGGCTGTATTTTCTGGCAGAACCTGGGTGCTTTGCATATAAAGATGCATTACTCAGCCTAGAAGAAGGCTTTCTGTGGCAAGAGAAATGCCAGCCTGAGCACAACGTGCACAGCAAGGACGTGGACCTGATAGAGCAGGTCCAGAGCAGGGCTACAAAGATGATCAGGGGACTGGAGCACCTCTGTTGTGGGGACAGGCTGAGGGAGCTGAGGGTGTTCAGCCTGGAGGAGAGAAGGCTCCAGGGAGACCTTGGAGCTGCTTTCCAGTACCTAAAGGGGATACAAGAAGGCTGCAGAGGGACTGTTTGCAAAGGCCTGCAGTGATAGGACAAAGGGTAATGGTTTGAAATGAGAGCAGAGCAGATGCAGCTTGGATGTTAGGAACAGGCTCTGCACCACGAAGGTAGTGGAACACTGCAGGAGGTTTTTGTGCTTGCAGACACACAAGGTGCTGGTGGTGCTGTTGTTGGCACTGCCATGTCAGTGAGGGGTGGTGGGAGAGATTTAAGCTTGAACTGGTCAATCTGCAGACAATATTGCAGGGATTATAAAATCAATTTTGGATGGAAAGACCTTTAAGATCATTGAGGCCAACCATTAACCCAGCACTGCCAGGTGGCCATCAAACTATGTCCCCTCAGTACCGCATCTGCACGTCGCATAAACACCTCCAGTGGTTGGACATCAGGAGATAGCCAAGGTCAGGCTCAACAAGGCTCTGAGCAGCCTCACCTAGTGGAGGGTGTCCCTGATGATTGCAGGGGCCTTGGGCAAAATTAGAGGTTAGGAACAAGTCCTGCACCATGAGGGTGCTGCAACACTGCAACAGGTTGCCCAGGGAGATGGTTGAGGCTCCATCCGTGGAGGTACTCAAGGTCAGGCTCAACAAGACTCTAAGCAACCTGCTTAGAGCTCTGCACCATGAGGGTGCTGGAACACTGCAACAGGTTGCCCAGGGAGATGGTTGAGGCCCCAGCCCTGGAGATACTCAAGATGAAGCCAGAGAGGGCTCTGGGCAACCTGCTTTAGTGGAGGCTGTCCCTGCTGTCTGCAGGGGGTTGGGCTGGACGACCTTTAGCGGTGCCTTCCAACCCAAACCATTCTGTGACTCTATGAATTAGTCCCCAACAGTGACAGCACCTGAAGTGGGGTGACAAACCTGGATTGATTTTATCTGTCAGGAGGGATGGACATTTGGGCAAGAGACCAGGAAGCAGAGCTCAACTCCTGCTTTGTGCCATCAGAGCCTTCCAATTGTTCAAACGATGACAAATGGTTAAAGCTCAGTAATAATCAGAAGCATCAAAAGCCAGGTTCCACTAATGAAAATCAATGTGAATGTTTTCTGAGCCAAGACACCACAGGACTGAAATAAATGAGTCAGAGCAGTTATTACTTAGCTTATTTATGCTACTATATTATTATCCCAACAGAAGCTTAAGGATACAAGCCATTGTAAATTTACCAACAGGCCTCCCAGTGTTGCATCTGTTAAAACACATAATGGAGATGGCTGATGTTTACCAGCTCAAAATGTGCAAGGAGGATAAAAGGATGTGACTTGCTTCATTACAGTGCTTCTGCCTCTGCTTGGCCCACAGCTGCTTTGCTGGACCCCAGTTTCATCAGTATTGCAGGCAAAAATGGGGAACAACACACAAGTGATGCTTCACTGAGGCAGAAATTAGGTAGAATCCTCTTCCTCCCCCTTTTTTTTTGGTTGGCTTGTTTTCAGAATTAAAATAGTCACAAGCAAGATGTTTTCTACAGAACAGTAGGCAGCTCCTCACAGGCAGAAAGCCTCCTTGCTTTAGCAGCCTGAAATCAGCTGCAACAGGCTGGAATGCCTCAGCAGGAAGGCTCTGAGGCAACCTGTGGGCTGCTGGCAATAAAGGAAGGATGTGGCCACTGCAGAGTTCCTGTAGGGCAGTGCAGGAAAAGGGAAATCATGGAATTATGGAATGGCCTGAGTTGGAAGGGACTGAGTTGGAGGGCAGAAGGGCTCTGCAGCAGGACCTTGACCGCCTGGACAGATGGGCAGAGTCCAAGGGGATGGCTTCAATAGCTCCAAGTGCAGGGTGCTGCACTTTGGCCACAACAACCCCATGCAGAGATACAGGCTGGGGTCAGAGTGGCTGAGAGCAGCCAGACAGAGAGGGATCTGGGGGTGCTGATTGATACCTGCCTGAACATGAGCCAGCAGTGTGCCCAGGTGGCCAAGAGAGCCAGTGGCATCCTGGCCTGCATCAGGAATGGTGTGGTCAGCAGGAGCAGGGAGGTCATTCTGCCCCTGGACTCTGCACTGCTTAGACCACACCTTGAGTACTGTGTTCAGTTCTGGGCCCCCCAGTTTAGGAGGGACATTGAGATGCTTGAGCGTGTCCAGAGAAGGGCAACGAGGCTGGGGAGAGGCCTTGAGCACAGCCCTACGAGGAGAGGCTGAGGGAGCTGGGATTGGTTAGCCTGGAGAAGAGGAGGCTCAGGGGAGACCTTATTGCTGTCTACAACTACCTGAGGGGAGGTTGTGGCCAGGAGGAGGTTGCTCTCTTCTCTCAGGTGGCCAGCACCAGAACGAGAGGACACAGCCTCAGGCTGTGCCAGGGGAGATTTAGGCTGGAGGTGAGGAGAAAGTTCTTCCCTGAGAGAGTCATTGGACACTGGAATGGGCTGCCCGGGGAGGTGGTGGAGTCGCCCTCCCTGGAGCTGTTCAAGGCAGGACTGGACGTGGCACTTGGTGCCATGGTCTGGCCTTGAGCTCTGTGGTAAAGGGTTGGACTTGGTGATCTGTGAGGTCTCTTCCAACCTTGGTGATACTGTGATACTGTGACCTTAAAGATCATCCAGTTTCACACCCTCTGCCATGGGCAGGACGCCTCCCACTAGAGCAGGTTGCTCAAGGTTTCATCCAGCCTGGTCTTAAACACTTCCAGGGATCCAAGTTCTTCACAGAGAGAGTGACTGGCATTGGAATGGGAGGTGGTGGAGTTGCAGACCCTGAAGGTGTTGAAGAAAAGCCTGGATGAGGCATTTAGTGCCATGGTCTGGTTGACTGGATAGGGCTGGGTGCTAGGTTGGACTGGATGATCTTGGAGGTCTCTTCCAACCTGGGTGATTCTATGATTACAGGCTATGAAAGGAAAACAGTGGTGATGTCTACTTCCCTCACTGTCTCCCTGAGAAGTATGGGAAGAAGAAATGAAAACATTAAATAACATTCTGGCTATTTTCTCTCACTCTTGCTTAGGCTGCTGACTGAGCTGCATCTCTCTAACACACCCTTCCACTTGGCCTTCATAACCTCTTGGCAGAACCTCCATTCTTCCTTGGGACTGGGGCAAGGTTGAGAGGGGCAGGGGGAAGGTGAAGGGGTGGTTGAGAGCCCTTCCTGGGGACTCAGGTTTCTGGGAGGGGAGTTGTGCTTCTCTATTACCTTTTACCTTGTGTATTTCTGTCTCTAGCTGTATATAGTGTAAATATCTGCTTGTCTATTGTGCCAGCTGTAAATAAATAGCTTCACTCACATTCCCAGAGCCAGCTGAGACTAATCTGGGTGATTTCTAAGTGTAGGGGGGCGAGGGGGAACACCCAAACCATCACACCTTGCTACACCCTGCTTGGCCCCACAGGGAGATCAGGTAAGGCTGTCACCCCACGGCTGTTTCTGAGCCAACACTTACAGGAACTCCATCACTGAGGCTGGAGCAGGAGAACAGCACAGCAAGCAGCAAGAGCAGCAGGTTGACTCTGGCAGCAGCAGCAGCAGCAGCAGAGAGGAGTCCAGCTCGGTGAGACATCGCTGCCAGCCTGCAAGGCCAAGGAAAACAAAGCCAACACCATTTCAGTCCAGGTTTTTCCCAGGCTGCAGCAGCCTTTCTGTGCTACTTTGCAAGGCAGCAGGGGCTCAGGGGGGGGACACTGCAGGATGCAGAGCTGCTCGAGGTGTTTGTGTGCAGGTCGTGCCGGGAGCGGCAGGCAGCAGAGGGGGAGGATGTGGCTGCTAATGGAGTTTATGACAGGTAAGGACCAAGCAGCTTCTATTGACCCTGCAGGGACTGATACCTCCCCCTGGAAAATATGAAGAGATCTGCAAGCCTTGTTTAAAATGCCTGTGTCGGTGCCATGGCTGACAACACCGAGGGAAAACACAGATCAGTGCGATCCTGGGAAGGCTTTTTATGCCTGTGCCTCGTCTCCAGCACAGAGGTGGATGTGAGAACTCAAATGAAACCAAACTACATCCACTGAGGGAAAAGAATGAGAAGAGCAGCCCGAGAAGGGACCTGATTGGCAGTCAGCGAGAGATAAAGGGGCTGGGGGGCAGGAGGATGGGGCCAGACTCTTGCCTGGTGCCCAGCAACAGGACAAAATGTGAGCCAGGAGGTTCCATCTGAACAAGAAGAGAAAAGTCTTTGGCATGAGGGTGCTGGAGCCCTGGAGCAGGCTGCCCAGAAAGGTTCTGGAGGGCTCTGCAGAGCTTCCAACCCTCCCTGGCCACTGTGATTCTGAGCAAGCTGCTGTGGGTGCCCTGCTTTGGCAGAGGGATTGGACTCGAGGATCTCTTTGGGTCCCTTCCAACCCCTGACATCCTGTGCTCTCCAGAGTGCCCTTCCAACCCCTGACACCCTGTGCTCTCCAGAGTGCCCTTCTGACATCCTGTGCTCTCCAGAGGTCCCTTCCAACCCCTGACATCCTGTGCTCTCCAGAGGTCCCTTCCAACCCCTGACATCCTGTGCTCTCCAGAGTGCCCTTCTGACATCCTGTGCTCTCCAGAGTGCCCTTCTGACATCCTGTGCTCTCCAGAGGTCACTTCCAACCCCTGACATCCTGTGCCCTCCAGAGGTCCCTTCCAACCCCTGACATCCTGTGCTCTCCAGAGGTCCCTTCTAGCCCCTGACATCCTGTGCTCTCCAGAGGTCCCTTCCAACCCCTGACATCCTGTGCTCTCCAGAAGTCCTTTCCAACCCCTGACATCCTGTGCTCTCCAGAGGTCCCTTCTAGCCCCTGACATCCTGTGCTCTCCAGAAGTCCTTTCCAACCCCTGACATCCTGTGCTCTCCAGAGGTCCCTTCCAACCCCTGACATCCTGTGCTCTCCAGAGGTCCCTTCCAACCCCTGACCTCCTGTGCTCTCCAGAGGTCCCTCTGACATCCTGTGCTCTCCAGAGGTCCCTTCCAACCCCTGACCTCCTGTGCTCTCCAGAGGTCCCTTCCAACCCCTGACCTCCTGTGCTCTCCAGAGGTCCCTTCCAACCCCTGACCTCCTGTGCTCTCCAGAGGTCCCTTCCAACCCCTGACCTCCTGTGCTCTCCAGAGGTCCCTTCCAACCCCTGACCTCCTGTGCTCTCCAGAGTGCCCTTCCAACCCCTGACCTCCTGTGCTCTCCAGAGGTCCCTTCCAACCCCTGACATCCTGTGCTCTCCAGAGTGCCCTTCCAACCCCTGACATCCTGTGCTCTCCAGAGGTCCCTTCCAACCCCTGACATCCTGTGCTCTCCAGAGGTCCCTTCCAACCCCTGACATCCTGTGCTCTCCAGAGGTCACTTCCAACCCCTGACATCCTGTGCTCTCCAGAGTGCCCTTCCAACCCCTGACATCCTGTGCTCTCCAGAGTGCCCTTCCAACCCCTGACATCCTGTGCTCTCCAGAGGTCCCTTCCAACCCCTGACATCCTGTGCTCTCCAGAGGTCCCTTCCAACCCCTGACATCCTGAGCTCTCCAGAGGTCCCTTCTAACCCCCCCCCCACGCTGGGGTTCTAGGAGCAAGGATTTCTCTGGATGCACAGGTAGTCATTTTTAGGAACAGAACTGTGCAGAGGTGAGCAAGGTTTGTGTGGTGGTTGCTCCAGCACAAGGCTTTCCCTGCTCCTCACAGCACCATCTCCTCTGCACCACGAGTGCTGGAGACAGCTCTGCCTGTGCCTGCAGCAGACCACGAAGCAGTCCTGTGTCACACAGCCACCCTGAGCCAGCACAGACCCCCCCAGTGAGCAAGAGAGGGGAGAAAGGAGCAGGGTCCTGCTCTTGTGGCTGCCAGCTGCCCCCTGTGGAGCTGGTACTGCCACCACTGCTGGTGTAACCACGCTCAGGCACAGCCCTGCCCCTGCCAGCTCACCACACCAGCCCTGAAATCCACTTGCAGCATTCAGCTCTCTGCTGGGGTAGGGAATGGAGCAGGCTGCCAGCACACAGCCTGGAGAAGTGTTTCCTTTGATTGGCTCTAAATTTACACGCTGCTAAATTAAACTAAACGAGGTCCTTTGCAAGAAGATGGGACTGATTAGTTCCGTTCAAACACTCCTTCATTACTCATCCCTCCATCAAGCCTGCTCCTACTCCTCTCCAGGTTTTAAAGGATCTCCTCCCATACACACAGTTCTAAATATCCTCCTTTCTGGCTCTGTTGTCCATCACATCACAGGTTTATTTTTTCTCCCTTCCCTGAAGCCAGCATCTTCTGTCCCACAAAGCAGAGAACATTCTCACAGGCATACCCAGCACCAACTCCTGCCACCTCTTCCCTCAATTGATTTTGGGGACGCAGAAGGAATGGAGCCCTCACCCCTTTCCTGCTATCTGGTGTCCCCACAGATGTGTTTGGTTAGAAAAGTCCTCTAAGATCATCCAGTCCAACCATCAATCCAACCCCACTATGGCCACTAAACCATGTCCCCAAGTGCCACTGGACACACATCTCCTAAACACTTCCAGGGATGGTGACTCCACCACTTTCCTGAGCAGCCTACTCAAATCCTTGACCACTCCAGGCCCCTCCCCAGCCTTGCTGCCCTTCTCTCAACACCTTCCAGCACCTCAACATCTCTATTGAATTGAGGGGCCCAGACCTGGACACAGCACTCCAGGGGTGGCCTGAGCAGTGCTGAGCACAGGGGCAGAAGAACCTCCCTTGTCCTGCTGCCCACACTGCTCCTGAGCCAGCCCAGGATGCCAGTGGCTTTGCTGCCCACCTGGGCACACTGCTGCCTCCTCTGCAGCTCCTCTCTACCAGCACCTCCATCTCCCTCTCTGCCTGCCTGCTCTTAGCCACTCTGTCCCCAGCCTGCAGTGCTGCTTGGGCTTGTTGTGGCCCAAGTGCAGAACCCTGCACTTGGCCTTGTTCAATCTCATCCCCTTGGCCTCTGCCCATCCATCCAGCCTGGCCAGGTCCCTCTGCAGGGCTCTCCTACCCTCCAACAGCTCCACACTGCTCCTAGCTTGGTGTCATCTGCAAACTTACTGATTATTCCTAATCCTCAATCTAAACCCCTCCCCAGCACAATTTCAGGCCCTTTCTTCTCATCCCTGCTTGGTTTTTGCTTTAGCAAAACTAAAAAGGCAAAACACCAGATCAGGCTGGTCAGAGGTGGCTGAGGCACTCGGTGCCATGGTCTAGTTGACTGGATAGGGCTGGGGGATAGGTTGGACTAGATGGGGCTGGGGGATAGGTTGGACTGGATGCTCTGGTTGATTCTATGATTCTAGGAACAAGCAGCAAAGCAGGGAGCAAAAATAGTTATGAGTCTGATACACATCTGCAGCTTCCAGAATCTCTTGACCCAGGGTCTCCCTGAAAAGCAGCTTCTAGCTTTGAGCTCAAAACCAGATCAAACAGACTTTTAGTTGTCCCATTAATTGCTTTTGGAGCAAATCTGGGCTTCTGACACCCACAGCTCCCCTCAGCAATGCTGAACTCACATCAAGCATGAAACCATCACCTTACATTTCTGACCTGCTGATTCATATCCTCCTTCAACCTCTCTGTTGTTCCAAAGGGTCCAAGAACCACACCTCAAGGACTCACATGGCCAAATCAAACCACTGAGCAGAAGAAAAACTGCCCACTTTCAGAAGACAGCCAAAGACAACCCTGTGGCCAAATCCTGCCCTCTCTTGGGGCTCCAGCAAGTGCAACCAGTTTGTGACCAACATTCAGGTTCTGGAAAAGCCACAGCAGAATTTCTGGGCTCAAAGCCCTTCTGCTCCCAGAAGATCACAGAATGAGTACTATGTCCAGTTCTGGGCTCCTCAAGTCAAGAGAGATGTTGAGGTGCTGGAAGGTGCCCAGAGAAGGGCAACAAAGCTGGTGAGGGGCCTGGAGCACAGCCCTGTGAGGAGAGGCTGAGGGAGCTGGGGGGGTGCAGCCTGCAGCAGAGGAGGCTCAGGGCAGAGCTCATTGCTGTCTGCAGCTGCCTGCAGGGAGGCTGTAGCCAGGTGGGGTTGGGCTCTGCTGCCAGGCAAGCAGCAACAGAACAAGGGGACACAGCCTCAAGCTGTGCCAGGGGAAGTCTAGGCTGGATGTTAGGGAGGAAGCTCCTGACAGAGAGAGTGATTTGCATTGGAATGGGCTGCCCAGGGAGGTGGTGGAGTTGCCATCCCTGGTGGTGTTGAAGCCAAGCCTGACTGGGGCACTGAGTGCCATGGTCTGGTTGATTGGCTAGGGCTGGGTGCTAGGTTGGACTGGATGAGCTTGGAGCTCTTTTCCACCCTGGTTGATTCTGTGATAAAGCTGTTTAGGTTGGAAAAGACCTTCAAGATCAGAGTGCAACCATCATCTAATTCTGCTCAGGCTGCTGCTAAATCACATCTCAGCCTCTTTGAAACACCTCCATAAGTGGCCATTCAACCACCTCCCTGCACAGCCTGTGCCAGCCTTTGGAAACCCTTTCAGTCAAGTTTATTCTATATCCAACCTAAATCTCCCCTGGGGCAACCTGAGGCCATTTCCTCTCATCCTGCCACTTGTTACCTGGGAGAAGAGACCACCCCACCTAGCTCCAACCTCCTTTCAATGAGTTTAGAGAGTCAGAAGGTCTCCTTCAGCCTTCTTTTCTCCAGACCTCAGTTCCCTCAGCTGCCCCCCCCCAGCCCTGTTCTCCAGATCCTTCCCCAGCTTTGCTGCCCTTCTATGGACCTGCTCCAGCTGCTCAACATCCTACCTGGAGTGGGGAGACCAAAGCTAAACCTCACCAGTGCCACAAGAAGGACATGGAACTGTGAGTCCAGAGGAGGGCACTCAGGTGCTCAGAGGGCTGCAGCAGCTCTGTTATGAGCACAGGCTACAAGAGTTGGGGCTCTGCAGCCTGGAGAAGGCTTCGAGGAGACCTCAGAGTGCTCCAGTATCTGGGCAGGGACTACTGACAAGGTCTTGTAATGACAGGACAAGGGGCAATGGGTTTAAAGTGGCAGAGGGGAGATTCAAAGTAGATGTTAGGAAAGAGTTCTTTGCAATGAGGGTGGTGAGAGACTGGCACAGGTTGAGGGTGCTGAGACACTGGCACAGGTTGCCCAGGGAGGTTGTGGAGCACAGAAGCACCTTTGATCACAGAAGCATCTTTGATCACATTGGGTGCTTCTGTGCTCCACAACCTCCCTGGAGGTGTTCAAAGCCAGCTTGGATGATGCCTTGAGCAACCTGTTCTAGTGTGAGGTGTCCCTGCCTATGGCAGGAGGTTGGAACTGGCTGAGCTCTGAGGTCCCTTCCAGCCTAAACCATTCTATCATATGCACAGACCCCTGCTGAGGTCTGATCCAAGCCAGGATGCTGGTGGCCTTCCCAGCCACTTGGGCACACACTGGCTGATGACCATGGCTCCCAGGTGCTTTCCTGCTGGGCACCTTCTGGCCACTCTGCCCCAAGCCTGGAACATTCCTCCAGTTGTTGTAATCAAGTACAGGACCTGACAAGCACCATTCTGGCCAAGGCCACAGTAAGGACCTCAGTCTCAGACTAACACAGCCCTTTCCTTAATTCACCTAGCAACAAACTGCTGCTTTTCACACAGGATATGGGGAGGGGGGAGGTTGGGTTGGTGTGGGTGGGTGGTTTTTTTTTTTCCCCCCTCTGTAGTTATAAAACAAGCAGCAAAACTAGGATAATGAAAAATAGATGCATCCTTAAAACTCTACCTGCAAGCCTGGAAATAAAGAGAGGAGAGAAGAAAAAGAAACTGAACAAAGCAGGGCTGGAAGAAAACCTTCACTCCCACAAAAATAGAGCTCACGTGTACTGAGAAGGCTGGGAGCAAACGACAGCATAGCCTCTTGAAAGCCTACAACCTCATGCCTGCCTTGCTGAGATGACATCTGCACAACAATTAGCAGTTTGCTGAGGTCCCAGGTAGGCAGGAGGAGCTAACAAGTGAAACATGGGGGTTTGAAGCTCCTGGAGAGAAGCCTGCACAGGCTGGCATCTTGCTACAAGACAGACGCAGGCAGAGGGGGTGAGAGGAATTCCAAAGCCAAGGCTGTGTGGGGCCAGGGAAGCTTCAGAGAAGAGGCAAAACCAGCTTGCAAAGCAGGAAGGGAGGGAACCTTGGCATTTGATCTAAGGGGCAATCCTCCATGCCAATCTAGGCTGGGGGATGAAGGGATGGAGAGCAGCCCTGGGGAGAGAGGCTTGGAGATGCTAGGGGGTGCAAAGCTGGATGTGAGCTGGCACCAAGCACTGCCAGCCCAGAGCCAGACTGTCCTGGGCTGATGCCCAGCAGTGTGGGCAGAGAGGGGATTCTGCCCCTCTGTTCAGCACTCCCCTGCAGTGCTGGGGCCAGCTCTGGAGTCTTCAGCACAGACAGGGACCTGTTGCAGCAGAGCCAAAGGAGGTCACAGCAATGCTGGCAGGGCTGGAAGGGCTCTGCTGTGAGGCCAGGTCAAGAGAGTTGGGGGTGTTCAGCCTGGAGAAGGCTCCAGGGAGACCTTCTGGTGGCCTTGCAGCTATTCAAGGGCTGGTCAGAAAGCTGGGGACAGACTTTTGAGCAGGGCCTGCTGTGACAGGACAAGGGGTGATGGTTTGAACTAGAAGGGGCAGATTCAGACTGGGGAAGAAAGACAAATCTTTGACACCCTGAGGGTGGTGAGACCCTGTTCCAGGTTGCCCAGAGAGGTAGGAGATGTCCTATCCCTGGAACCATTCCAGGTCAGGTTGTCTGGGGCTGTGAGCAAGCCACTCAACAGGGACATCTGCAAGCAGACTGCATGGGGGCTGGACTAGATAAGCTTTGAAGGTCCCTTCCACCCCAAAACGTTCTATCATTCCATGGTCATTTTGGATTCAGCAGCACTCACACACAGCAGCAGAAGTGCTACAGCAGGAACCACAAATCCCTCCCGTGCTGGCTTTTTTCCCCAATAACCTTTCTGTGCCAAAGAAATTCAGGTGGCAGGGAGCAAAAGAAGGTTTCACACTCCAAGAAACCTCCACTTGTGGCAGCATTCTTCCCATCAGAGCAGGCAATGTTCTTGGCTCCAGCAGTGCAAGGAGGTTCTGCTCCACAGCTCCAGAACCCCTCGGTCTGCATTGGTGGCCACCAAACCAGTGGCAGTGTCCTTCTGCTATCTATCAGCAGGGACAATTTCACTGCTGTCACCAGCTGTGCATCAGTGTGAGCCACACAGCCCTGTGAACATGCTGCTGTAGTGGCAGGTGACAGTTCAAAGCAAGGCAGCAAGAGGAACACGTTTCATGAATGCCTTCTGCTGCTCTTTCATGTCCTGTCTCTGAGCCCAAGCTGCCTGTACAACGAGACAGGCAGCTGCAGCCTCAGCTGAATTCTGATCTGCTGCTCCACAGGGCTCCCAGGCAGCCCAGAGAGCTCCTCAGCACCCTTGCCAGGCTCTGCTCTTGCAGTCAACTGGAAGCAACAAGTTAATCCTTGTGTTCATCTAGGGACTGAGGGAGCAGCACAGGAATTCAGAGAATGAGAGAGTGGTCTGGGTTGGAAGGGACCCCCAAAGGTCATCACAGAATCAGAGAGTGGTCTGGGTTGGAAGGGACCCCCAAAGGCCATCACAGAATCAGAGAGTGCTCTGGGTTGGAAGGGACCTCCAAAGGTCATCATAGAATCAGAGAGTGGTCTGGGTTAGAAGGGACCTCCAAAGGTCATCACAGAATCAGAGAGTGCTCTGGGTTGGAAGGGACCTCCAAAGGTCACCTCAGAGTCACGGAATCAGAGAGTGGTCTGGGTTAGAAGGGACCTCCAAAGGTCATCACAGAATCAGAGAGTGCTCTGGGTTAGAAGGGACCTCCAAAGGTCATCATAGAATCAGAGAGTGCTCTGGGTTAGAAGGGACCTCCAAAGGTCATCATAGAATCAGAGAGTGCTCTGGGTTAGAAGGGACCTCCAAAGGTCATCACAGAATCAGAGAGTGGTCTGGGTTAGAAGGGACCTCCAAAGGTCATCACAGAATCAGAGAGTGCTCTGGGTTAGAAGGGACCTCCAAAGGTCATCATAGAATCAGAGAGTGCTCTGGGTTGGAAGGGACCTCCAAAGGTCACCTCAGAGTCACGGAATCAGAGAGTGCTCTGGGTTGGAAGGGACCCCCAAAGGCCATCACAGAATCAGAGAGTGCTCTGGGTTAGAAGGGACCTCCAAAGGTCATCACAGAATCAGAGAGTGCTCTGGGTTAGAAGGCACCTTCAAAGATCATCTCAGAGTCACAGAATCTGAGAGTGGTCTGGGTTGAAATAGACCTCCAAAGGTCATCTTAGAATCACAGAATACTGGAATGGTCTGGGTTGAAATGGACCTCTGAAGGTCATCCAGCCCAGCCCCCTGCAGGCAGCAGGGACATCCTCCACTAGAGCAGGTTGCTTAGAGTCTTGCTGAGCCTGACTTTGAATACCTCCCAGCCTCAACCAGCTCCCTGGGTAACCTGCTGCAGTGTTGCAGCACCCTCATGGTGCAGGACTTGTTCCTAACCTCTGTTTTTGCCCGAGGCCCTACAATCAGCAGGGACATCCTCCACCAGATGAGGCTGCTCAGAGCCTTGTCGAGCCTGAGAATATCTCTTGATGTCCAACCACTGGAGGTGTTTAAGATGTGCAGATGAGGTACTGAGGGACATGGTTTGATGACCACCTGCAGTGCTGGGTTAATGGTTGGGCTCAGTGATCTTAAAGGTCCTTTTCCATCCAAAAATGATTTCATAATCCCTGCAAGGGAGACTCAAGGTCTCACTTGCTTCTGCCACACTCAAGATGCTCTTGGCAGCTCTGCTCCTAGAGTCACAGAATGTTAGGGGGGTTGGAAGGGACCTCCATAGATCATCCAGTTCAACTCTGCTGCTAAAGCAGGGTCACCCAGGGCAGGTCACACAGGAACACATCCAGATAGCTCTTGAAAGCTCTCCAGAGAAGGAGATTCCATAACCTCTCTGGGCAGTCTGCTCCAGGGCTCCAGCACCCTCACACCAAACAAGTTTCTCCTCATCTTCTGATGCAACCCTCTGTGTTCTAACCTGTACCCTTTGCTCCTTGTCCTATCAGTGGGCACCACCAAAAACAGCCTGGCACCTTCATCTTAATACCCACCCCTCAGCTATTTACAGACACTCATCAGATCCCCTCTCAGCCTCTTCTTCTCCAGACTAAACAGCTCCAGGGCTCTGTCTTTATTCACAGGAGAGATGTTCCAGTTCCCCATTCATGTTGGTAGCTCTCCACTGGACTCTCTCCAGTAGATCCCTGTCTGTCTTGAACTGGAGACACCAAAACTGGATAAAGTATTCCAGGTATTGTCTCCTCCTGGTGTCCTGCTGTTGGGAAGCACACTCATGCCTCCAGCCAGTATGCTCAGCTCCATACAGGAGTTCCCTGCACCAAGAGCCTCCAACCCTTGCTGGAGGATCCCACCTGGGCATGAAGCTTCACACAGGAGGGGGAAATCAGAGAATCAAGCAGATTGGAAAAGACCTCCAAGCTCATCCAGCCCAACCTAGCACCCAGCCCTGGTCAGTCAACCAGACCATGGCACTAAGTGTCTCATCCAGGCTTGGCTTCAACATCTCCAGGCACAGCCACTCCACCACCTCCCTGGGCAGCCCATTCCAATGCCAATCACTCTCTCTGACAACAACTCTCTCCTAACATCCAGCCTAGACCTCCCCTGGCACAACTTGAGGCTGTGTCCCCTTCTTCTGTCGCTGGTTGCCTGGCAGCAGAGCCCAACCCCACCTGGCTACAGCCTCCCTGCAGGCAGCTGCAGGCAGCAATCAGCTCTGCCCTGAGCCTCCTCTTCTGCAGGCTGCACACCCCCAGCTCCCTCAGCCTCTCCTCACAGGGCTGTGCTCCAGGCCCCTCCCCAGCCTTGCTGCCCTTCTCTGGGCACCTTCCAGCACCTCAACATCTCTCTTGAACTGAGGAGCCCAGAACTGGACAGGGTTCTGAAAGACAGGAGAGAGAGCAGCACTTGTTTGCAAACAGCCACACAGCACCAGGATCTCTGTGAGGGGATGCAGCAGCAATCCAGCCCTGCCCACTGACACCACTTCTGCAGTGGCTTCAACCCAAATTGCAATCTTCTTGCTTGCTCCTCCTCGTTTACTCCTACCAGGGCTCTGCTGTGCTAAAAACACTCCCACGCAAGGGAAAAGTTGTGGGAACACCTCCCCGTGTTTGGCTGCCTACAGAGAGCCCACGCAGCAAGGAGGCCACATTTTGAGCCTTGCAGGGATGAAATCGTGGCTTGAGCTCTGCCTGCCCCAGGCAGCAGCACAACCTGCCCCAGGCAGCAGCACAACTTGCCCCAGGCAGCAGCACAACCTGCTCCAGGCAGCAGCACAACCTGCTCCAGGCAGCAGCACAACCTGCCCCAGGCAGCAGCACAACCGGCCCCAGGCAGCAGCACAACCGGCCCCAGGCAGCAGCACAACCTGCCCCAGGCACCAGCACAACCTGCCCCAAGCAGCAGCACAACCTGCCCCAGGCAGCAGCACAACCTGCCCCAGGCAGCAGCACAACCTGCCCCAGGCAGCAGCAGCACAACCTGCCCCAGGCAGCAGCACAACCTGCCCCAGGCAGCAGCACAACCTGCCCCAGGCAGCAGCTCCTGCTCTGACCTCAACTGGGTCCAGTGCACAGGGAGATATTTTGACACAGGGCAGCTGGGATGGGGAGGGAGGAGAAAGATACCCACGGCAGAAACATAGCACAGACAGTGGGAATAAGGCACCCTCAGCAAGGCTGCACCTGAGCTCAAGCTGAGTGGTGCAGCTGGCACATCTGTGAGATGGAATCCATCCAGAGGGACCTGGACAAGCTGGAGAAGTGAGTCCATGTGAACCTCATGAGCTTCAAGAAGGCCAAGTGCAAGGTCCTGGCCCTGGGTCAGAGCAATTTCCAGTATTGATCCAGGCTGGGGATGAAGGGCTGGAGAAGAGGACTTAGGAGTGCAAAGCTGGACATGAGCTGGCACCAAGTGCTGCCAGCCCAGAGTCAGCCTGTCTTGGGCTGATCCACAGCAGTGTGGGCAGCAGGGACAGGGAAGAGATTCTGCCTCTCTGCTGTGTGCTCTGCTCAGATCTCCCCTGCAGAGCTGGGGCCAGCTCTGGCATCCTCAGCACAGCACAGACAGGGACCTGTTGGAGCAGGGTCAGAGGCCACAGCAGTGCTGGTAGGCTGGAAAGGCTCTGCTGAGGCCAGGCTGGGAGAATCATAGAATCAGGCAGGGTTGGAAGGGACCACAAGGATCAGACAGTTCCAACCCCCCTGCCATGCCCAGGGACACCCTACCCTAGAGCAGGCTGCACACAGCCTCAGCCAGCCTGGCCTTAAACACCTCCAGCCATGGAGCCTCAACCACCTCCCTGAGCAACCCATTCCAGCCTCTCACCACTCTCACAGTGAAGAACTTCCTCCTCACAGCCAGGCTGACTCTCCCCACCTCCAGCTTTGCTCCATCCCCCAAGTCCTAGCACCACCTGACAGCCTGAAAAGTTCCTCCCCAGCACTTTTGAAAGCACCCTTCAGATCCTGGCAGGCCACAAGAAGGTCACCTGGGAGCCTCCTCTGCTCCAAACTGAACAGCTCCAACTCTTTCAGTCTGTCCTCAGTGTTGGGCTTGGTCAGCCTGGAGAAGAGAAAGCTCCAGGAAGACCTTCTGGTGGCCTTGCAGTGCTTAAAGAGGGTGATCAGAAAGCTGGGGACAAAGTTTTAGCAGGGCCTGTTGTGACAGGTGATGGTTTGGACTAAAAGAAGGAGATTCAGAGTGGAGAGAAGGAAGAAATGTTTGACACTGAAGGTGGTGAGATGCTGTTCCAAGGTTGCCCAGAGAGGTGGGAGCTGCCCCATCCTTGGAACCATTCCAGGTCAGGTTGTTTGGAGCTGTGAACCTGCTCTAGTTGTAGATGTCCCTGCTGACTGCAGAGGGATTGGACTCGATGAGCACTGAATTGAGTCCAGCAGCAGTAAGTTTGCAGATGACACCAAGCTAGGAGCAGTGTGGAGCTGTTGGAAGGTAGGAGAGCCCTGCAGAGGGACCTGGACAGGCTGCATGGGTGGGCAGAGGCCAATGGGATGAGATTGAACAAGGCCAAGTGCAGGGTTCCACACTTTGGCCACAACCCCAAGCAGCACTACAGGCTGGGGACAGAGTGGCTGAGAGCAGCCAGGAGGAAAGGGACCTGGGGGTACTGATAGGTAGTAGCTGAAGATGAGGCAGCAGTGTGCCCAGGTGGGCAGGAGAGCCAATGGCATCCTGGGCTGGCTCAGGAGCAGTGTGGGCAGCAGGACAAGGGAGGTTCTTCTGCCCCTGGGGTCAGCACTGCTCAGGCCACACCTTGAGTGCTGTGTCCAGTTCTGGGCTCCTCCAGTCAAGAGAGATGTTGCAGTACTGAAAGGTGTCCACAGGAGGGCGACAAAGCTGGGGAGGGGCCTGGAGCACAGCCCTGTGAGGAGAGGCTGAGGGAGCTGGGGGGGTGCAGCCTGCAGCAGAGGAGGCTCAGGGCAGAGCTGATTGCTGCCTGCAGCTGCCTGCAGGGAGGCTGTAGCCAGGTGGGGTTGGGCTCTGCTGCCAGGCAGCCAGCAACAGAACAAGGGGACACAGCCTCAAGTTGTGCCAGGGCAGGTCTAGGCTGGCTGTGAGGAGGAAGTTGTTGTCAGAGAGAGTGATTGGCATTGGAATGGGCTGCCCAGGGAGGTAGTGGAGTCACCATCCCTGGAGGTGTTCAAGAAAAGCCTGGATGAGGCACTTAGTGCCATGGTCTGGTTGACTGGCCAGGGCTGGGTGCTAGGTTGGACAGGGTGAGCTTGGAGCTCTCTTCCAACCTGCTTGATTCCATGATTCTAAGAAGGTCCCTCCCAACCCAAAGCACTCTCTGGATCTACCCTTCTATGACACACTGCTTACAGAGCCTGGCATCCAGGCTGCCACCATGCAACTTTTATCACTGCCACTCACAAACAATAACAATAAATATTAACAACCCCTGCAGGCTACTTGCTCAGCTGTCAGCTAACATCACCCCTCTAAAGGCAGCTGGGCTATGATACCAACTAACTTTGGTCTTTCCTACACGTGCTGCCAGGTGCCAAGGCAAGCAAGAGCACAGCACAGACATCTCCAGCGACAGGAGATGGCACAGCAAGGGCAGCTCCAGGCACCAGCCATGGCTCTGCACAGGGTAGAGAAATGAGTTGGTGTGGGTGGCTTATGGATAAAGCTGGCATCATTCCCTCTACAGCAACTCTGACCTGGCACAAGCAGCCTCACACAGCTCGGCATTAAACACCATTTAGTCTATTAATTAGATTGATTGAATGAATTCCTTCAGAAAGCAGCCTTCACAGCAAACACTGCTCTCCAGAGAGCACCAGCACAGCTTTGTACTCGGTGGTTTGAAGTCTGAGTGAGGCTGTCACCAGCCTCTCCACCCTCTCAGCAGCGGCGATGGCAGATGGGGCCACGCTCCAAGGCAGCTCAGCAACAGAGACCCCAGCCCCTCTGCACCAGAGAGTGTCAGGACCAGGACAGGGCAGTCTTGTGCTCCACTCAGGATGTGCTGTGCAGAAGCAGAGCATGCTCCAGAGCCCAGAGGACTGAGTCTAACGTTTCTCATTCATGAAAAAGGCTTCTACCTGGCTTTCTGGCAGCTGCTCTCAGAGAGCTCAGCACACACACACCACCCTCACTCTACACAGCACATCCAGGTCTGCACCAGTGCACTGGCACTGGTTTACACCAATTTAGGACTTGTCTGGAGAGAAGAGATGTGCATGGACCTTCAAGACAAACATCTGTCCAAAAGCTGCCACTACTTGACTTCAAGCACACTGAGCAGCTTGCCCCCTCCTCATCCTCAAACCCCAGCTGAAAGCTCCTCTCCTCCTGCCTGTACCTGTTCCCTTCTCCTGCTCCTTACCCAGCACAGGTGATTGTGTGATATCTTCTCCCCTCCACATGTATCTAGCATTTCTCTCAGCCTCTGTTTGCAAGGTGGCACTTTGGCTTGGACTAACCAGTCAGGCTGCCAGAGCTCTGAAGGCTTTTTTTCACCCTCTCTGAGTTCCCAAGCTTGGAGAATCCTGCAGGAAGCCAAGCACACATTGTGCTACCCAGGGCACCCTGACACCCTGCTGCAGTCAGGCCCACACAGAGCCAGAGCCTGACCTGGCATACTTCCAGCCTCTCTGGAAGCAGCTTTTTGTTCTCTCCAAGTTCCTGCTGTTCACTCGTGGCTTTCACATGGAATAACAACCTCTTTCCCCTGCCAGGTGCTGGCTTCCCTATGAAGAGACTCAATTATGAGGTTAAAAAACATGCAAAATGCAGGCATGGCACTGTCACAGCATCACAGAATTAAACAGGTTGGCAGAGAGCTCCAAGCTCATCCAGCCCAACCTAGCACCCAGCCCTGGCCAATCAACCAGACCATGGCACTAAGTGCCCCAGCCAGCCTTGGCTTCAGCATCTCCAGGCACAGCCACTCCATCACCTCCCTGGGCAGCCCATTCCAATGCCAATCACTCTCTCTGACAACAACTTCCTCCTAGCATCCAGCCTAGACCTCCCCCAGCACAACTTGAGGCTGTGTCCCCTTGTTCTGTTGCTGGTTGCTTGGGAGAAGAGCCCAACCCCAGCTGGCTACAGCCTCCCTTCAGGTTGTTGTAGACAGCACTGAAGTCAAAAGCCTCATTGTGAGGCTTGTGATGCCAAAAGCCACCCTTGATATACAAGGCACAAAACTCCCACAGGAGCACCCACCCTGTGCCACCTGTCCCCCATGTGTGTTCCCATCAGCAGTCTCACTGCCAGGAGGCTTCCCCTGGGTTCACCACCTCCCCCGTGCCAAGGCCACCTGCAGCTGCAGCCCTGTGGGCAAGCAAAGGGCTCCTCCAGCAGCCCCAATGGTCTGCCAGAAACACTGAGCTGGGAAGAGGATGAAGAAGGCATTTCCTCACCTCCCCACAGAGCATCGGGCAGCAGTGACAGCTCTCACTCGAGGGGACAGCCCACAGGTAAGGGTCACAGCAGGTGCCACATGCTGACCCACCATGTCCTCTGGCCAGGACTAACTGGCACAGCAGCTCGTGGGACACACTGCATAGGGGGCCTGGTGGGATGCCTGGCTCAGGATCTCCCTTGCCAGTGAGCTGAGCTTTCTTATGCTTCTAGTTTTGTGACACGATGCCATCTGAACAGCTGAAGGGCCACTGGGATCTGCCTCGTGGTCTAAAGCCACTTCAGATCTGCCAGACAAGCCACTGGCACAAAGAGCCAGAATAAAGCCCTAATGAGCCAATGTCAAACCTTCCTCTGAAGGAAAATAAGGAGTAAGGCCCTAAGAAATTAGAAGTAAGGTCCAGTTTTGGGCTCCCCAACTCAAGAGAGAAAGGAAACTACTAGAGAGAGTCCAGCACAGGCTGCAGAGCTGCTGAGGGTCCTGGAGACCTCTGTGAGGAGCAAAGGCTGAGAGCCCTGGGGCTGAGAGCCTGCAGAAGAGCAGCCCCAGAGAGGATCTGTGCAATGCTCAGCAAGAGATAAATGGTGAGGGGCAAAGAGGGGACAGTGTCTTGTCAGTGGTGCCCAGGGACAGAGCAAGGAGCAGTGGACACAAACTACAAGCCAGGAGCTTCCATCTGAACAGGAGAAATTTGCTCCCCATGAGGGTGCTGGAGTCCTGGAGCAGGCTGCCCAGAGAGGTTGTGAAGTCTTCTTCTCAGGAGAGCTTTCACACCCCCCTGGCCATTGTGATGCTGAGCAAGCTTAGGTGGGTGCCCTAATTTAGCAGGGGCATTGGACTGGATGATCTCCAGAGGTCCCTTCCAACCCCCACCATACTGCCATTCAGGAGCTCCCTGGGGATGAACATAATCTACTGCTAAGCAGGTTCCCTTGGGATCACTTGTGGCTTTGTCCCAAATCCCCACAAGTTATTGCCCACTCCAGGGCTCAGGGGCTCCACTCTGAAGACTAACACCACAGTTATAAACAGGGGGCTCCTTCCACTAAGATCCTCAGCTCTATCTTGCTGGGATGCAAGGCACTATCCAAGTGTGAGTATTTCATTCACTGCATTAGACCTTGCAAAGTGGTCTCAGAGGATGCCTTTCATAAGCAATTAAAAAAAGCCCCAGGACAGTAATGAGCACAAAAGAGAGAACTGAGAGACAACCAATGTGATCAACTAGAAATGATGATTTCTCTTGTGATGATTTCCACTCTTCCACCCAGGCACTTCCCACCAGGATTAAGAGCAAGTCCCACTCCATCCGGATAAGAGACCTCCCTGGCCCAAAGCCAAAGCAGAACCACCAAGCAGCAGCAGGCAGCATCCCTCCTAAGCAAAAGGACAACAGCAAAGAGCTCCACAGGCTGCAAACACAGCAGCAAATGCACAGCCACGGGAAGCTGAAGGAGAACACAATTCCCTCCCTCTCCTGCTCCTCACCACCTGCCACCTCCACCTTGAGGAATGGGTTTTTGCCTTTCTGCTTGTTAAAGACCGACACAAGCTCATGCTGCACCTAGAATCAAGGTGCTCCAGGCTTTGTTGGTCCTTGGGCACTGTTTGAAGCAAAGAACCACCAAATGCAAGGAGTGCAGAGCTGAAAAAAGACATTTCTTCTCAGCTCTTGTCAGTAGGGAGAGCTATTTCAGATGTTACTTGTAGCAACGGGGGGGGAAAATAGTGGGAACTGTGACAATGAAGCATCCCCTTAATTAAAGAGTCCCTCAGGCACTGCAGAACTGCTCTGGCCAGGCACAGGACACTACACATCCATCTTCTTGGGGGCAGACACAGGCCTGAGTTCTCCAGCAGAGAAGGAGGCTTCCCAGAGCTCTCTGGAGGGCTACCTGCCATTATTAGATGGCCCAAATCACCCACACAGGCTGTGACCTTTCTGCTGTCATCCTGTCCTTGCTAAGCAGAGCTTTGATCCCCCAACTGCCTCCTGGTTCTGTCTTTCCCTTTGCTGTCCAGACACAAAGGTTCACAGGATATTAAGGGTTGGAAGTGACCCAAGGAGATCATTGAGTCCAATCCCCCTGCCAGAGCAGGGCCACACAATCCAGCACAGATCACAGAGGAACACATCCAAACAGGCCTTGAAAGTCTCCAGGGAAGGAGACTCCACAGCTGAGTTCCTCAGCATCTCAGCTTGTGAGGGGCAGACTTTGATTTGCAGAGTGTCCATCTGCAGCTCGTTTGGTCTCTTCAAAGAGCAGCAGCAGAGCCCCTGCCTGTGATGAGTGCAGAGCAGCCTTCTCCTGGGGGGAAGGAAAGGCACCATGACACTCCCTCAGCACCTTCTCATGGCAGAACAGGCTGCACTGCTGCTTCATTGATGATCTGGATGAGGGGATTGAGTCCAGCATCAGTAAGTTTGCAGATGACACAAGCTCGGAGCAGGTGTGGATCTGTTGGAAGGTAGGAGAGCCCTGCAGAGGGACCTGGCCAGGCTGGATGGGTGGGCAGAGGCCAAGGGGATGAGATTGAACAAGGCCAAGTGCAGGGTTCTGCACTTTGGCCACAACAACCCCAAGCAGCACTACAGGCTGGGGACTGAGTGGCTGAGAGAAGCCAGGAGGAAAAGGACCTGGGGGTACTGATAGATAGTAAGCTGAAGATGAGCCAGCAGTGTGCCCAGGTGGCCAAGAGAGCCAATGGCATCCTGGCCTGCATCAGGAACAGTGTGGCCAGCAGGACAAGGGAGGTTATTCTTCCCCTGTACTCAGCACTGGTCAGGCCACACCTTGAGTACTGTGTCCAGTTCTGGGCCCCTCAATTCAAGAAGGATGTTGAGGTGCTGGAACATGTCCAGAGAAGGGCAACAAAGCTGGTGAGGGGCCTGGAGCACAAACCCTATGAGGAGAGGTTGAGGGAGCTGGGGGTGTGCAGCCTGCAGCAGAGGAGGCTCAGGGGTGATCTTATTACTGTCTACAACTACCTGAAGGGAGGCTGTAGCCAGGTGGGGTTGGGCTCTGCTGCCAGGCAACCAGCAATAGAACAAGGGGACAGAGTCTCAAGTTGTGCCAGGGTAGGTATAGGCTGGATTTTAGGAAGAAGTTCTTCACAGAGAGAGTGATTGGCATTGGAATGGGCTGCCCAGGGAGGTGGTGGAGGCACCATCCCTGGAGGTGTTCAAGAAAAGCCTGGATGGGGCACTTAGTGCCATGGTCTGGCTAGGGCTGGGTGCTAGGTTGGACTGGATGATCTTGGAGGTCTCTTCCAACCTGGTTGATTCTATGATTCAAAGAGCTCCTCAACTTCAGTCCTCACAACACGGTGACACATCAGGGAATTTGCCTCTGCACAGTTCATGAGTCCCAGCAGAGCCTGGGCAACAGCAATTCCCTGAATGCCAGCAAGGGATCCTACAGCAGGGCTGCAGAGGGACACTTCACAAGGGTGTTTAGAGTCAGGACAAGGGGAATGGTTTGAAGCTGAGGGAGAGCAGGGTCAGACTGGAGCTGAGGAAGAAGCTCTGCAGTATGAGGGTGGGGAGACTCTGGAATAGGCTGTTCAGGGAGGTTCTGGATGTCTTCTACCTGCCTAGAGCAGCCAAGTCTAGTTGAGAGGTGTCCCTGTGGACAGCAGGGAGGGTGGAGTAGAGGATCTCTGAGGTCCCTTCCTGCCTAAGCCGTTCTGTGCATTTATGATGCCACTCACAGTGGTCACCGTGCTCAAGGGCTACAAGAGTTGTGTAGCTCAAGCAACCTCTTTGCTACAGAAGTCTGAACTGCAAATCTGGGCCTTAGAGGTGTGCACAAGGAAGGGTCACAAAGAGAGACTCGGGAGCATTAAACCTTCCAAGCAGGAAGACTGCTCCCAGTCCACAGGTCCCTGCTGAGCTCCATAACCAGGCACACTGCACTTCAGAGGTGGGGGGGTTCCATCAGGAGCAGTAGAATCACAGCATCATAGAACTGTTTAGGATGGAAATGACTTTTGAGATCACCAAGTCCCAGCACTGCCAGGTCACCACTAAAGCACATCCCTCAGCACCACATCTACATGCCTTTAAATCCCTCCAGGGGTTATGACTCCACCACTGCCCTGAGCGGTCTGGTCCAGGGCTTGACAAACCTTTGAGGGAAGAGCTTTTAGCTAATACCAAACCTAAACCTCCCCTGGCACAACCGGAGGCCATTCTCTCTTGTCCCATCATCTGTCATCAGGGAGAAGAGAGCAACCTGGCTCCAAGCTCCTTTGAGGGGAGACCTTCTGAAAGCCAGAAGGTCTCCCCTCAGCCTCCTTCTCTCCAGACTAAACAGCTCCAGTTCCCTCAGCTGCTCCTCGCCAGACTTGGACTCCAAACCCTTCATCAGCTTCTCAAAACCCCCCTGCCTGCTCCAAGAGCCAACCATTCTCTCTGCTCAGAGAGCAGAACATCCCAAGCACCTTCCTCCACACCCTGGTGGGAGATGTCAAGTCTGTCACAGCACTGCCAAGACACAGTTGCATGGAGGGGACTTGTCCCACGAAGACCCAAACTTCATCTGTCCCCTCCTGCAAGCAGACCCTACCATGTGACAGACACTCTTCCACAGAGCTTCTCCATCAGCTGCCATCTGAAGAGAGCTGCCAGGCAAGGCAAGGCTGCTTCAGTGACAGCCTCCAGCAAGCACAGATGTCACAGAGTGAGACGAGTTTTGGCTCTGACCCCAACCCAGGGAGCGAGAAGCCTCAGAGCACCCAGCCCTGGGCAGGGGTGGAAGGGTTTGCAGCAGCAGGGTCAGGCTGTGTGTATTTTGGGAGCAAGCCCCCTGCCATTCAGGCATTCAATGGCATATTTGTTCTGCTGCTCAGGAAGGAAGCATAATTGCAGTGGCCTCCAGTCTGCAGCTCTTTCAGTCTGTGCTTAAAGAAAGAGCTGGGGGGGAGGAAGGACCAAAGCAAGCGAGGCTGCCACAAAAGTCCCTGCACCAGCTTTTAGCTGCTGGGCAAAAGAGGGCCCAGTGCCTGGCTCCTCATTGTCCTCCCTAATTCCTGTTTCGTAACAGCAGCCTGGCACTGCGGGCAAAGCACTTCAGGAGGCACAGCAGCTCGAGTGGCTGCACAGCCCTGACCTTCAGCCTCCTGCCTCAGCACAGTGCTGCAGGTGTGCCACAGCTGCCCACAGCTGTGCTGCCCACAGCTGTGCTGCCCACGGTGCCTCCATGGGACAGGCAGCACTGAGAGCCAACCCAAGCACCCAGCAGGGCTCTGCCTGCTGAGTGCTGCCCAGCACCGCTGGCACCCACCACAGCACACAACTCTCCTTCCAGTCAAGGAGTGACTCCTCTTTCAGCACAGATATGCAGAATCAGAGGATTGCTTGGGCTGCAAAAGACCTTTAAGAGCATCCAGTCCAACCATCAGGCCAACACCACCAATAAACCATGTCTCAGAGTGCCACGGGCACATCTTCAATGAACACCTCCAGGGATGGGGACTACAGCACCTCCCTGGGCAGCCTGTGCCAATCCCTGACTATAAGGTTACTCCCTGGGCAACATTTTCCAATGCCTCATGATAATGCCTTGATTCTGTCACTCTACAGAGTCATAGAATGGCTTAAGCTGGAAGAAACCTCAGAGATTATCTACTCCAACCTTCCTGCTGTGGGCAGGGATACCTCTCAACTGGACTTGGATGCTCAAGACCCCATCCAGCCTGGTCTTGAACACCTCCAGGGAAGAGGCATCCACAGCCCCCTTTGAGTAACCCATCCCAGAGTATTACCACCCTCAGACTGAAGAATTTTTTCCTAAGATCAAGTCTAAACCCTCCCTTTCTCAGCTTCAAACCATTCTCCCTTGTCCTGCCTCTAGACACCCTCATGAAAAGTCTCTCTGCAGCCTTCCTGCAGGTACTGGAAAGCAGCTCTAAGGTTCTCCCCAGTGTCTTCACCTCTCCAAGCCCAGCTCCCCCAGCCTGTCCTCACAGCAGAGCTGCTCCAGCCCTTGGATCATTTTTGTGGCCCTCCTCCAGACTTTCTCTGGTGTCTTTATTATGCTGGGGACACCAGAAGTGGATGCAGTATTCCAGGTAGGGACTCAGCAGAGCAGAGTCGAGGGGCAGAATCCCCTCTCTTGCCCTGCTGCCCACACTCCTCTGCCTGCAGCCCAGCACACAGCTGCCTTCTGGGCTGCATGGGGGCACTGCCAGCTCAGGAGGAGCTTCTCATCAATCAACACCTCCAAGGCAAAAATTTCTTCAGGGCTGCTCTCAACCCACTTTGCACCCAGCCTATCAAGAGGGCTTTTTCTTAGAAGCAGTAATAGATGGAGAGCAGGGAAGAGAAGAAATGAATGAACATGGTAATTATTCCCAAAGCTGCAAATAAGGGTGATTCCTCACCCTGGGACAAGTCTGGAACACAAGATTTAAATGCTATGGGGACCTATTCTCAAAACTGCAGGTAATAGAACAGCTAAAATGTATTTACAGTATCTCACAGGGGACATCTATTGCTGCTGCTGCTGTGGAATATTCAGCTCCTCATTACACAGTTAAAAGGGTGCCCTAAAAAAAGGCAAATTAACAAAGTGTCTTTAATGGCAGCTGGGCTTGGTTGCAGAGGACAGGATCTTTTCTGTCCCACACACCAAGGGGCAACGAGACACACAATGAGGGCTGGCCTCACAATGAGGGTTGCCTGTGTCGAGGCAATGCCAAGCACCAATCCAGGCTGGGCAGTGAGTGGCTGCAGAGCAGCCCTGAGGAGAGGGACTTGGGGGTGCTGCTGGAGGAGAAGCTCAGCAGGAGCCAGCAGTGTGCACTTGCAGCACAGAGAGCCAAGCAGAGCCTGGGCTGCAGCAGCAGAAGTGTGGCCAGCAGGGCCAGGGAGGGGATTCTCCCCCTCTGCTCTGCTCTGCTCTGCTGAGACCCCACCTGGAGCACTGCAGCCAGTTCTGGAGCCCCTGGGACAAGAGGGATGTGGAGATGCTGGAGAGTGTCCAGAGCAGGGCCAGGAGGATGCTGAGAGGCTGCAGCAGCTCTGCTGTGAGCACAGCCTGAAAGAGTTGGGGCTGTGCAGGCTGGAGCAGAGGAGGCTCCCAGGTGACCTTCTTGTGGCCTTCCAGGAGCTGAAGGGGGACTCCAAAAAACCTGGGGAGGGACTTTTAAGGCTGTCAGGGAGTGGTAGGAGTTGGGGGAATGGAGCAAAGGTGGAGGTGGGGAGAGTGAGGCTGGAGGTGAGGAGGAAGTTGTTGAGCAGGAGAGTGGTGAGAGGCTGGAATGGGTTGCCTAGGGAGGTGTTCGAGGCCCCATGCCTGGAATAGGAGTGGGGATGGATGAAGCTCTGGCCAACCTGATCTAGGGTAAGGTGTCTCTGCCCATGGCAGGGGGGTTGGAACTGGCTGATCCTTGTGTTCCCTTCCAACCCTGCCTGATTCTATGACTCGATGATCTCTTTGGCTCCCTTCCAAGCCCTGACAACCTGTGAACCAGCAGCAACACCCAGCACACAACCACCTAAGCAAACAGCACAGCTTAACAACTGGCAAAAAGGAGGCTAGATGGGAGGTGGGCTAAACCTCCCTTCTAAGAGGAGGAGGAGGAGGGCAGGTTTCCCTTCCCTAACTTCCCTGGTGCCCGCCAGCCCTGTCTGCCAGCCAACAGACTGCGCCTCCAGTACCCGCCAGCAGAAACAATTTGTCATGTGTCAGATCAAATCAGCTCTTAAGAGCCCACTGTGCTCCCCGCAGCAGACGGCTGCCAAACTCCAAAGGAGGAATCCAAGGAGCCTAGCTGGCCCCTGGCAGCCCCAAGTGCTCCTGAAGATCAGCACACTCCTCGTTTCAGAGCACATCAGCACGACGCAAGCTGCTCCCGGGCAGCGCTGGTGCACGACGCAGCCAGCAACAGACCATGGAATGGGCTGGCTTGGAAGGGACCTTAAAGATCACCCAGTTCTGAACCCCCTGTCAAAAGCAAGGACACCTCCTACTAGACCAGCTTGCTCAAAGCCCCATCCAACCTACCTTTGAACACTTCCAGGCTTGGAGCCTCTACAACTCCTCTGGGCAACCTCCAGCCATGGGGCCTCAACCCCCTCCCTGGGCAACCCAGTCCAGCCTCTCACCACTCTCATGCTCAACAACTTCCTCCTCACCTCCAGCCTCACTCTCCCCACCTCCACCTTTGCTCCATTCCCCCAACTCCTGCCACTCCCTCACAGCCTCAAAAGTCCCTCCCCAGCTTTTTTGGAGCTCCTGGAAGGCCACAAGAAGGTCACCTGGGAGCCTCCTCTGCTCCAGACTCAACAGCCCCAACTCTTTCAGTCTGTGCTCACAGCAGAGCTGCTGCAGCCTCCCAGCATCCTCCTGGCCCTGCTCTGGACACTCTCCAGCATCTCCACAGCCCTCTTGTCCCAGGGGCTCCAGAGCTGGATGCAGTACTCCAGGTGGGGTCTCAGCAGAGCACAGCAGAGGGGGAGAATCCCCTCCCTGGCCCTGCTGGCCACACTGCTGCTGCTGCAGCCCAAGCTCTGCTTGGCTCTCTGGGCTGCAAGTGCACACTGCTGGCTCCTGCTGAGCTTCTCCTCCGGCAGCAACCCCAAGTCCCTCTCCTCAGGGCTGCTCTCCAGCCACTCACTGCCCAGCCTGGATTGGTGCTTGGCATTGCCTTGACCCAGCTGCAGGACCTTGCACTTGTTCTTGCTGAACCTCCTGAGCTTGGCTTGTGCCCACCTCTGCAGCCTGCCCAGCTCCCTCTGGATGGATCCCTGCCCTCCAGCCTGGCTGCTGCACCACACAGCTTGGTGTGGGCAGCAAACTTGCTGAGGCTGCACTCAGTGCCTCTGTCCACAGCACTTACCTGCTCCTGTAAATACCAGGCTCAAGCACTTCCTGCTCTGTACAGTGGGAAAATTTCTCAGCCACCTGCACCAGATGTTCCAGATGCCAGGGTGCTGCATCTAGGGTCAGCCACCTGAGCCCTACCACAGCCAGGAAATCCTCTGATTCCACAGAAAATGGATAAAGGCCTCAGAAAAGTTTGTCTGCAAGAGGCTTGAGATTGGTGGCTGGAAAACTTGACCAGCTCAGAGAAGAGGTTGTCTTAACACAAAACCAAAGGAGAAAGGCAGGAGATGCACTGGAAGGACAGGAGAAGCAGGAGACATTGCCTCAAGTCACGGAATCAGACAACAGCAGAGTGGCAGAGGCTGGAAGGGAGTTCTGGAGATCATCCAGTCCAATGCCTCTGGCTAAAGCAGGGCACCCACAGCAGCTTCCCCAGCATCACAATGGCCAGGAGGGGTTGGAAGCTTTTCAGAGAAGGAGACTCCACTCCACTCTGGGCAGCCTGCTCCAGGGCTCCACCACCTTCACAGCAAAGAAGTTTTTCCTCCCATTCAGATGGAACCTCCTGGCTTCCATTTTGTGCCTGCTGCTCCTTATCCTGTCCACTTGGCCCCATCCTCTTGCCAAGTATTGATCAGATCCCTTCTGGGGCTGCTCTTCTCCAGGCTCACCACCCCCCCAGGGCTCTCAGCCTTTCCTCCTCACAGAGATGCTCCAGGCCTCTCATCAACTCTGCAGCTCTAAAGTCACTGAAGTCACCAAAAAGTGGTGGTGTTCACCAAAAGGCAGCAGCAGAGCCTGGAGTGACACCACAGATCAACAAAAAGAAGGGAGAAAGGGGACAACCTGGCAGCCTAAAGCAAAGAGCAAGGGAAGGAGGGCACAGGCCATTCTCCTTGGTACTGGTAGTACCAGCACAGACCTCAGCTGGTTTGAGGTTTGGAAACCAGGAGGTTACATCTGAACATGATGAGAAACTTTTGTGGTGTGAGGCTGCTGGAGGCCTGGAGCAGCTGCCTGGAGCAGCTGTGGAGTCTCCTGTGGAGAGTTTCCAACCCCCTTCTGGCCATTGCAATCCTGGTTAAGCTGCTGTGGGGGTCCTGCTTTTGCAGTGGGGTTGGACTGGATGACCTCTAGATGTCCCTTCCAACCTTACCATGCTGGAATTCTGGGGTTCTCTGACCCACTTTGGGTCATCCAGCAGTGAGCACAGCCAGCAGACACAGCCCTCTCTTGCCACCACCTGCCCTGGCCAGGATCCACACGTGGGCAGGCTAAGTAGGCACAGCTTCAGGCATCAAACCAGGACATGGCTTTGAACAGAGGATGCTGAGATCCTCCTCTGCAAACCTGACCTTTTTCAGCTTCTGACTTGGAGAGATTTCAGAGAGAAATCAAAGAGCTGTAGTGCTGCAGGACCAGGGCACCCCCACTGATTCCCTCAGTAAATTCCTGTTGTTCCTAAACAATGGACAATTTCCCAACCACCAAGAGACAACAATCCCCAAGTCAGCCACCAGGAGCCAGTCAGACCCCAACGATCTTCACTCTGCTCGGGCGAGGCAAACAAAGGAGCCCATTACATCACCACAAATGACTTTCTGTACCCCTCGAAAACTTGTCCAAGTGCCATTATGACTTCCAGCTCCCTCCTGCTGACGTTGAGCAGAGTTCCAAGCTCCCCTGCATGCATTTTGTACTTGATTACTCCACTCTCGCTGGGAGAAAAGGAATGAAAGGCACTCAAGAGCCACTTGCTTATTCCTGAGTTGGGCACAACAACATCATTTTCACCTCCCAAGTGGCTGACACATTCCACATCCAGCAAACAAGTGTAGGTTGGAATTGGTGGCCTTTAAGGTCTCCTTCAGCTCAAACCATTCTATGATTCTGTGACCCTGCTGAAGACAAATCTGTACCAGCCACAACATCAGCAGGATGAGGGAGGAGATTCTGCTCATCTACCTTTCTCTCATGAGACCTCACCTGCAGCACTGCACCCAGTTCTGGTGCCTCCAGCACAAGAGGGACATAATACTGTTGGAGCAGGTCCAGAGGAGGCCACAAAGGTGATTAGAGGTGTGGAGAGCCTCCCCTGTGTGGGCAGGCCGAGAGAGTTGGAGCTGTTCAGCCTAGAGAAGGCTTCAGGGAGACCTCAGAGCAACCTTTCAGTACCTGAAGCAGACTACAGGAGAGGTGGGGCGGAACTTTTGACAAGGGCTGGGAGTGGCAGGACGAGGGACAATGGCTCTGAGCTGGGAGAGGGAAGATGGAGAGTGGAGATGAGGAGGAAATTCTTTCCAGTGAGGGTGGGAAGATTCTGGCACAGGTTGCCCTGGGAGTCTGTGGATGCCTCCTCCTGGAGGTGTTCAAGGCCAGGCTGGATGAGGCTTTGAGCAACCTGGGCTAGTAGGTGGTATCCCTGTCCCTGACAGAAGGTTGGAACTGGATGATCTTTAAGCTCCCTTCCAACCCAAACCTATTCTGTGATTAAGCAACAACACAAACTAAACACAGAGCACACAGCACAACTTAGACCACCCAAGACTCCTGCTGGAAGCTTCCCACAGTGTAACAGTTTATTTTGTGGGCAGAAAGAGATCAAGCAAATTAATTAAGAAGAAAAAAAAACCAAACCCAACAAAACCAAAATCCTTCCCCTGAAGTGAGTAACTGCACTAAAGCTGCACTCGTGGGCAGGCCAAGTACATTCTAAGGGTTATGTATTTTCCCTTCCCCAATCTTGCAGAAGAAAATGGAGTGCCTTTGTTCTGCATGCACATTGTCCACCATTTGTTAGTGTCTGTCTATTGATGCTTGCTTGAAAAACAAGATTTAATTAAACCCCACAGTAGCAGAGAGCCTGGCTTTGAAATACGCCCGCATTAGAGGATCATTACAGTGAGTGAAATACAGCTTCAGAGCCCATCCCTCAAACCACGGCCCCCCAAACCAGTCACAAATGAAATAACACTCTTGCAGGGAGAAATTAAAAGACACAGTGTTTAGCAAGGGCAAAGAGATGTTTACAGATGAAAGCTGAAATGAGATGTCGAGGCAATGAGGCAGAGAGGTGCCGCAGGGCTTGTTCCAGGCTGGGTGGAGGCAGCTCTCCACCGACCACAAACTGGATTAAGAGCTGTGCTAGTGGCAGGCAGGCAGAAAGGGAAGTGGCTTCAAACATGAGGAGGCTGCAGGTTCTGGGGTGCTCCACTGCATGGAGGACAGCCCAAGGCACCTGCACATCCTTTGGGAACCCAATCATAGAATCAAGCAGGTTGGAAGAGACCTCCAAGATCATCCAGCCCAACCTATCACCCAGCCCTAGCCAATCAACTAGACCATAGAATCATAGAATCAAGCAGGTTGGAAGAGACCTCCAAGCTCATCCAGTCCAACCTATCACCCAGCCCTATCCAGTCAACCAGACCATGGCACCAAGTGCCTCATCCAGGCTTTTCTTGAACACCTCCAGGCACAGCGACTCCACCACCTCCCTGGGCAGCCCATTCCAATGCCAATCACTCTCTCTGGGAAGAACTTCCTCCTGACATCCAGCCTAGACCTCCCCTGGCACAACTTGCAGCTGTGTCCCCTTGTTCTGTTGCAGTCAGAGCCACATTGGCCATAGGGAAGCAAATTCTTGCAGCTGGCTGGAAGCAGTGAACATCAAGAGGCTCAGGGGACTGAGATGCAGCAAGGTGTTGCTGGGGCAGGGTCAGGCATGCTTGAGCATGGCCAGAGAAGGGCAATGAAGGGTCTGGAGAACAGAGCTGAGGAGGAGCAGCTGAGGGAGCTGGGAGTGTTTAGTGTGGAGAAAAGAGGAGGCTGAGAGGAGTCTTCATTGCTCGTTACAGCTACCTAAAAGGAGGCTGGAGCGAGTGAGGTAGGGGTTGGTCTCTTCCCCCTAGTATCAGGTGACAGAACAAGAAGAAAGGGCCTGAAATTTTGCCAGGGGAGGTTTAGATTGGAGATTAGGAACAATTCTTTGCTGCAAGAGTGGTGGGGGATTGGCACAGGCTGCCCAGGGAGGTGGTGGAGTCCTCATCCCTGGAGGCGTTCAAGAAACATGTGGACATGGCACTTGGGGCCACAGTTTAATGGCCACGGTGCAGTCGAGTTGAGAGTTGGACTGGATGATCTCAGAGGTCTGTTTCAACCAAACCAGTTCTCTGTTTCTATGATACAAAGCTAACATTTACAGGGGAGAGAAATGCAGAGGGAGCTTTGGTTTCTCGGGGTAAGCACAAGCAGGTTAGAGACTCAGCGCCGGTCGTGGCAGCAAGGCCTAACACTGAGCAAAGCAAAGCAGCATGTTAAAAGGCAAGTGAATATTACATGAGCCTTACAGCTCAGGCTTGGAGAGATCCAAGACCTGTCTCTTCCTTAATAGCATCTGAAGGGCTGCCAAGGGTTCTTTGACAAATTATTTACTCTGAGAAATCATTTTCCTTAACCCAGCACAGCCCATTCCCACATCCTTCATCCCTGCAGCTCCTGCAGCCCCATCTCCATGGTGACACACCGATGGAGGGCCAGATTCCAGCAAGAAGGCAAACTTGCCCCGAGGAGAGGCTGAGGATGGCAGAGATCTCACTGATGTGGGGCCAGGGAAAGGTGCGCTGCGAGTGCCGAGTGTGGCGCTGCCAGGCAGGGCTGTGGTGAGCAGCAGAGCCTACCAGCCAGCTGGAAGTGAAGAAGGAAAGCTGGCAAGGGCACCTCTGGATCCATTTTACAGGAAGACAGTAAAAGATTCCCAGCTGCTGCCCATGTCAGGGATCAAGCAGCACACAGCCCAATTCCTGTAGGTACCTCCTGAGTTCTCATCAGCATGCTCAATCCATCACTGAGAGGAAAAAGGGTCAGCCTGGCATCTAATCACTGAAAGCTGTCAGCCCTCAGCCTATGGAGAGCTTCCTCTGAGGAAAGGATCCTTCCCTGTGCACCAGGGACTCGTCACCACCTTTACCTCACACAATCAGAAGGAACAGCTGTGAGTGATCCATTATGCATCACCTTATCAGTTCTACAAAGCCAAACCACCACAGAGCAAAGGACAAGGTTGGACAAAACCTACTGGAACAGAGGAAATGCAGCCCAGAATCCCTCCTAAAGAAAAGCTGCTGTGGTGGTGGAGAGGCACTGGGAGTGCCAGAGCTGGCACACAGGGCATGGTAGAATTGTTTAGGCTAGAAAAGACCTCTCAGATCATTCAGTCCAACCATTACCAAGGCTGGGACTAAACCATATCCCTCAGCACCACATCTCTGCTTCTTTAAAACACCTCCTCCACGGATGAGTGCTGGTTGACAGCCAGATGAAGACGAGCCAGTGTGTGCCCAGGTGGCCAGGAAGGTCACCAGCATCCTGGCCTGGATCAGGAACAGTGTGGCCTGAGGCAGCGATCATCCTCCTGTACTCAGCACTGCTGAGGTCACACCTTGAGTGCTGGGTTCAGTTTTGGGGCCCTCACTTTATGTAGGACATTGAGGGTTTGGAGTGGGTCTAAAGAGGGACAAGGTGAAGGGTCTGGAGAACAGGACTGGGGAGGAGCAGCTGAGGGAAAGGAGGTTGTTTAGTCTGGATAAAAGGAGGTTGAGGGGAGACATCATGGCTCTCTACATGCTGTCTACAACTACCTGAAGGGACATTGTAGCCAGGTGGGGGTTGGCCTCTTCTCCCAGGCAACCAGCAATAGAACAAGGGGACACAGTCTCAAGTTGTGCCAGGGTAGGTCTAGGCTGGATGTTAGGAGGAAGTTCTTCACAGAGAGAGTGATTGGCATTGGAATGGGCTGCCCAGGGAGGTGGTGGAGGCACCGTCCCTGAGGGTGTTCAAGAAATGCCTGGATGAGGCACTTGGGGCCATGGGCTGGTTGACTGGATAGGGCTGGGTGCTAGGTTGGACTGGATGAGCTTGGAGGTCTCTTCCAACCTGGTTGATTCTATGATTCTACAGTTCCCTGATAGAAGGTTGGATCCAGATGGGGCTCAATGTCATTGCCAAAGTAACAAGTGATAGAACAAGAGGAAACAGCCACAGGTTGCATCAAGAGAGGTTTGGGTCAGACAGGAACAATTTCTTCATGGAAGAGTTTCCCAAAGACTAAACCAGACTGTCAGGGCAATGGTGAAGTCCCCATGCCTAGAGGGATTTAAGTATGTGGTGTTGAGAGCCATGGAGACCTGTCAGTGCTGGGTTAAGTGCTGGGACTCACTGATCTCAAAGGTCTTTTCCAGCCCAAAGAATTCCCTGGCAGCTCACCAGCACTCTTCTCCACCTCAGAACCCACCTAGAGTGAAGTCTGAACCTCTCAAATGGACCAGACTGGCAGGCTGCTGGAGGAAAAGTGAATGGGATTGTCTGACATGGAGAGGGGGCTGCAGCCCAGACACCTCTACCCATGCCCTGCATCTGCAGCTGAAGGTTAAACACCTCCTTTGCACTCATTCCCAGCTCTGCCTCTCTCCAAAGCCACGCCAGGTAATTAGAATCATTAGAACTATTATTAGACCATAATATTATTATAGCATTTTTGCTACACTTGACATCTGTTGGCTGATAGATTTAACTGGTACATAAGAAATAATTGCACATAGATTTCTGGCAAATGAGCACCACCACGGAAGGCATTAAAGCATTTTTTGTGTGTGTGGAAGAAGAAAAAGTTCATTTTTCTGGAAGCAGGCTTAGAAATAAAACTGCTAAAACGAAGTGAAACCTTTAAAAACTCTCATTAGTGAAACTATTTGGGTTTCATCTAGGCAGGCATTAAAAAAAAAGTCCTGATTTTAGATGTTTAAAGGTATATATTTGGCCCAGATCAAGACAAGTATCCTCTTCCTACCTATTCCAGTGCTCCAGAGGTTTCTAAATCCTCTTTCCACCTTCCTTTTCTTCTCTCTGCAGCAGGTTTTTGAATTATTTGGGCAAAGAGTGTGGCTGCACAGAAAAGCAGCATAATCAGGACTCTTACAACTTGCCCAGTGGAAATCCTAGGGAATTATCAGCAAGCACACACCTAGAATGCAACACAGCTTCTGGCATCCCACGAAGCCCAAAGGGCTTTGCAAACCAGGCTCAGGGTGTAACTGATCCACCACTGAGGTTCAACTGCAACCCAGAGTGGAACACAACTTTCAAACTGTTTAACTACACAGAGTTAGCTGCAACCCAGAGTGGAACACAACTTTCTAACAGTGTTTAACTACACAGACTCAGCTGCAACCCAGAGTGGAACACAACTTTCTAACAGTGTTTAACTGCACAGACTCAGCTGCAACCCAGAGTGGAACACAACTTTCTAACAGTGTTTAACTGCACAGATTCAGCTGCAACCCAGAGTGGAACACAACTTTCTAACAGTGTTTAACTGCACAGACCCAGCTGCAACCCATAGTGGAACTCAACTTTCTAACAGTGTTTAACTGCACAGACTCAGATGCAACCCAGAGTGGAACACAACTTTCTAACAGTGTTTAACTGCACAGACCCAGCTGCAACCCAGAGTGGAACACAACTTTCTAACAGTGTTTAACTGCACAGACCCAGCTGCAACCCAGAGTGGAACACAACTTTCTAACAGTGTTTAACTGCACAGATTCAGCTGCAACCCAGAGTGGAACACAACTTTCTAACAGTGTTTAACTGCACAGATTCAGATGCAACCCAGAGTGGAACACAACTTTCTAACAGTGTTTAACTACACAGACTCAGCTGCAACCCAGAGTGGAACACAACTTTCTAACAGTGTTTAACTACACAGACTCAGCTGCAACCCAGAGTGGAACACAACTTTCTAACAGTGTTTAACTACACAGATTCAGCTGCAACCCAGAGTGGAATACATCTTTCTAACAGTGTTTAACTACACAGACTCAAATTCAACCCAGATTGGAACACAACTTTCTAACAGTGTTTAACTACACAGAAAGTTGTGTTCCACTCTGGGTTGCAGCTGAATCTAACAGTGTTTAACTGCAAAGATTCAGCTGAGATTCATCTGCAATCCAGGGTGGAACACAACTTTCTAACAGTGTTTAACTGCAGCATGCAGCTCCCCAGAGAGAATCACAGAATGGTGTGGGATGGAAAGGACCTCTAAAGGTCAGCCAATCCAACCTCTCTGCAGTCAGCAGGGACATCCTCAACTAAATCAGGTTGCCCAGAGCCCTGTCAAGCCTGACCTTGAGTATCTCCAGGGATGGGGCCTCAACCACCTCCCTGGGCAACCTGTTCAGTGTTCCACTACCCTCATAGTAAAGAACTTGTCCCTAGCATCCAACCTAAATCTGCTCTGCTCTAGTTTGAAGCCATTGTCCCTTGTCCTGTCACTGCAGGCCTTTGCAAATAGTCCCTCTGCTTCCTTCTTGTAGCCCCCTTTGGGTACTGGAGGGCTGCTATTAGGTCTCCCCCAAGCCTCCTCTTCTCCAGGCTGAACACCCCCAGATCCCTCAGCCTGTCCTTGTAGCAGAGGTGCTCCAGCCCTCTGTTGGTTAGATACCTCCAGCTGCCAGCCTTCAGAAGAGACAAAAACCACAGGGAAACTCTTGAATTCAGTGGGGCTCAAACTTCACCCCACAGCTACACTCATGGGTACAGAGGCTGGAAGCACACTTCAGGAAAGAACCAAGCTCTTAAAACTCAAAAAGCTGAAGACAGCAGCTTGGTACTTACAGAATTGGAGGCAGTTGCAGCTGATGCTCTTTGGACAGTGAAGTTTTCTCCACTTCAATGGATTTCAGCTGGAGTAAAGCTTAGCTCGTGCTGAGGTGGGGAGCAGCAGAGCCTTGGTGGAACGAGGTGTCCTGCAGCTGCTCCCACAGTGACACACTGTTGAGAGATAAAAATGAGTGCAATTAATTTTTCCACAGCAAGTCTGGTTTATTTTCTTCCCCCAGAGCAGAATAACCAAAGAAACTTTGAATTGCTTGAGGAGAAAAATGTGTTTTTACTACCTTAGTCAGATACAGACAAGCCCAACTCCCACTGAGGACAGACCTGCAGAGAAACAAAGGGGAGCAGGACACTGCAACCATGGGTCCCCTCCTCTGCTACCAAAGCAGACGCCTGAGGGGTGTTGCTGAGGGACCAGAGGGTTGCCTCTGAATGATGCTGGTCTCAATGAGTGCTGCTGAGAAGTCCCAGACAAGCAAGGCTCAGGAAAGCTCTTGCAAATCACCTGAGTCTTCAGCAATAGGGCACCAGGGCTCTGCCACCACATCTCCAATCAGCACAGTGCTGTTAAAGCAGGATTTCTCTCTGTCCCTCACACACTCCCAGGCAGACCAGGGAGCTCAGAGTAGCTGAGCTCACCTTAACGAGGCACAGTGCTCATTACTAAGAAAAGGACAAACCAAAGCAACTTTCACACACACACACACTTTAGGAGTAGCTTTCAATGATTCCCTGTCAAAGGCAGAGAAAGCCTCAGGTACCAGCCCTTGGAGCTCAGTCCAGGAATGCTTCTATTCATCCTTTTCATTAATGGCCTAAAGAATAGAAGAGAAAGTACTTCTCTAAAAGCTGAAAGGATGCCCAGCAGCTAAAAGCTTGAAGCACTCCAAAGGTCATGATCAGAATTGATAAACTGAAGAAAAGTTCCCAAACCAGCCATGAATCAATAAAAAAAGGGGGGAAAAAGGAGGAAAACAATGCAAAGAGCTGCTCTTGGCAACAGCAAAAGCAGAGATCAAGCACACAAACACAGCAAGGGGGGAGCCTCTCTGGACACAGGTAGTGCCAAGCAAAGTCAAGGACAGAAAATGTGGCCTCTGATGGTGCTGTGACACTGCAGCTCCAGCTGCAAAGAGCTAAAAGTCATTCTCTGATTTAAGAACAGCAAATTCCCAGTTCTGGACTGGGAGGCCACGCTGGGTGTTGGGTATCACCCCTAAGAATGTCACAGACAACTTGCGGGGGTCTGGGTAAGGAGCAGTCAGCAGCCCCACAGCAGCTGTTGGAGGGTTTCTCCATCTCTGTTCCCCTCCAGGGTCACTATCAGCTTTTAACAGCACTTAGGAGGACAATCAAACCTTCTATGAAGGCAGGAGGCAAAGTGTCCTCTTTAATTTGCTGCCAGGACCAGCCAGATGAGGTGCCAAGACGAGGGTTCCAACACGTCCCAGGGGAACTTGCCCTCATCTGCACTTAACACCCACTGCTGCCCAGCCTGGAGCTGAGCATCTCCTACCCAGCCTCAGGACAGAGCCACGGAGGAGGAGGAGGCTTTTCCAGCCCTGCATTTCGCTTCAGCATCCTCCATCTGGCCCCTCCTACACGGCTAGAGCAGCGACATCTCAGAGCTCAATTAGCAGCCCAAACACAAGAGAGCTCCTCACGCTGCCCAAGGGGCACCCATACGGCAGAGCAGCTGGAAGGATCTGCATCTTTGCTGCCTTGCATAAACGAAGCTCAGCAGCTCCATTTGCCACCAAGCTCCTTCGGTGCTGAAGATGCTGCCTGTTTGGAAGAATAAAGCTTCCACCTCTCACAGAATTAACCAGGTTGGAAGAGACCTCTAAGATCATAGAGTACAACCTATCACCTAGCACCTTGTAATCAACTAAACTATGGCACTAAGTGCCTCACCCACTCTCCTTTTAAACACCTCCAGGGATGGAGGTTCCACAGCTTCCCTGGGCAGCCCATTCCAATGCCAATCACTCTCTCTGACAACAACTTCCTCCTAACATCCAGCCTAAACCTGCCCTGGCACAGCTTGAGGTTGTGTCCCCTTATTCTGTCACTGGCTGCCTGGGAGAAGAGACCAGCTCCACCTGGCTACAACCTCCCTTCAGGCAGCTGTAGAGAGCAATGAGGTCTCCTCTTTGTCCAAAGCACCTCACCCACCTGTGTGGGTCACCATCTGTCCATAAGGGTCACCACCTGTCCATAAGGGTCACCACTCAGACCAGCAGGCAAGCCCCAGCCTGAGGAATGTGAGGTGATGATTGCAGAAAAGAGTGACAGAAAAAGGGGCAATGACTTTAAGCTTGAGGAGAGCAGATCTGGAATGGGTTTTAGGAAGAAATTCTTTCCAGCGAGGGTGATGAGACACTGGCACAGGTTGCTCAGGGAGCCTGTGGATGCTCTCTCCCTGGAGGTGTTCAAAGCTAGGTTGGGGATGAGGCCTTGAGCAACCTGGGCTAGTGGGAGGTGTCCCTGCCCATGGCTGGAACTGGATGAGCTTTAAGCTCAATTCCAACCCAAACCATGCTATGAATTCCATAAAAATACTGAAATGAGGGGTTTCAAAGCAGGGCAGAGCAGGTGATGCCAAACCCTAACTGCAGCCTCTGAGAGAAATCCACCAAAGGGACAAGATCTTACTCAAAATCTCATGAAAGGAGGTTGGAACAAGGTGGGGTCATCCTCTCCTTCCAAGAAACAAGCAATACAACAAGAGGCAACGGCTCCAAGTTGCACCAGGGGAGGTTTAGCCTGGACATTAGGAACAACTCCTTCACTGAATGGGTTGTCAAGCCCTGGACTAGGCTGCTCAGGACAGTGGCGATGCCACCATCCCCAGAGGGATTTAAAAGCTCTGCAGATGTGGTGCTGAGGGCCATGGTTTAGTGGTGTCCTGATGATGCTGGGTTAAGAGTGGGACTGAAGGATCTTAAAGGCAGCTTCCAACCCAAATGATTCTATGACTGTACGAAAAGCAGGGCTTAACTTGCAGGAACACTTAAGATTTCCCAGTGAGTCAAGAGGATTTGGGAGGTTTCTGAGTCAGAGCTTTAGATGCAGGCTGCCTGGCGAAGCACAGCCAGAGGGGAGATCTGACAGCGCCTTCGTTAGCATGCAGCATCTCCTTTCACAGGGCTGCTTCCCAGAAGATCCCCAGTGTTGTGTCATTCTTCACTTCAGGTGCTAAGAATATCTGTGCATTAATAAAAAATAGTTACTAGCTTTAGAGGGAACTCATCAACAAAGTGCTCAACCCATCTCAATTAAAGCTGATTCACCTACCTCACGAGTGAAAGTTAAACAGTAGCTCTCAAGGGGGAAAGCTAAGTGGTAAGAGAGCTGAGGTGGGTGACAAAAGCCACAAAGGAAGTCATCAGCAGAGAGGATTAGCACACAGAAAGGCTGACTATTATTCCTAAATTTATCCCACTAATCCACTGCCCTCCCAATTCCCAGGGTGTCCTTTCAACCGCACCTGCCCAGCTTGGCCACGGCTCTACTTAAGTAGCTTTCTATTTCCTGGCTGCACAGGAGCAGAGAGAGAGTCTGGGGGTACTGGAGGGTTTTACAGGTGGTTTATTGCTCAGACTAAAATGCTTAACTGCGAATCAGGAGCAGGTGGTGGCAGCACCTGTGGTGCTTTAGGGCACAAGGGCAGCGCTGTGGGTTCCAGAGTTGTTCTGACACTGCATCAGGAATTGCCACTTTCCACAGAATCACAGATTTTTAGGCTGGAAAGGACTTTTCAGATGGTTGAGTCCAAGTGTTAACCCAGCAGTGCAAGGTCAGCACCTAAACCATGGCCCTCTGCACCACATCTTCTTCACTGAGAGAGTCACTGGACACTGGAATGGGCTGCCCGGGGAGGTGGTGGAGTCGCCCTCCCTGGAGCAGTTCAAGGCAGGACTGGACGTGGCACTTGGTGCCATGGTCTGGCCTTGAGCTCTGTGGTAAAGGGTTGGACTTGATGATCTATGAGGTCTCTTCCAACCTTGGTGATACTGTGATACATACATAAGGCTTTCAAATTCCTCTCAGGACAGTGACTCCACTGGCAGCCTGTGCCAGGCCTTGACAACCCTTTTCATGAAGAAGTCATTCCTCAGGTCCAACCTAAACTTCTCCTGGTGCAGCTTGAGGTCATTGCCTCTTGTCCTGCTTCTTGTTCCTTGGGAAAAGAGACCAACCCCTACCTTGCTATAGCCTTCTTTCAGGGAGTTGTAGAGAGCAGTGAGGTCTCCCCTCAGCTTCCTCTTCTCCAGGCTACACACCCTCAATTCGCTCAGCTGCTCCTCATCAAACCTGTTCTCCAGGCCCTTCATTAGCTTCTTTGCCCTTCTATGGAACCACTTCAGCCCCTGAACGTCCTTCTTGGAGTGAGTGGCCCCAAGGCTAAAACCAGTGTGTGAGGCACGGCCTGAGCAGTGCTGAGTACAGGGGGACAACCACTGCCCTGATCCCTATTTCTGTAACAGAAGGATATTTGTATCCCTTTCAGTCTAGTAAATACATGGCCACCTATAAGAATCAACCAGGCTGGAAGAGAGCTCCAAGCTCACCCAGCCCAACCTAGCACCCAGCCCTGGCCAATCAACCAGACCATGGCACTAAGTGCCCCAGCCAGGCTTGGCTTCAACACCTCCAAGGACAGCAACTCCACCACCTCCCTGGGCAGCCCATTCCAATGCCAATCACTCTCTCTGCCAACAACTTCCTCCTAGCATCCAGCCTCAACCTGCCCTGGCACAACTTGAGACTGTGTCCCCTTGCTCTGCTGCTGGTTGCTTGGCAGCAGAGCCCAACCCCACCTGGCTATGTAGCAGACCCCAGGAACTCGCTCTCACCTCTCTTAGCTGCACTTCTACACTAAGCTTCTGGGGCAAGACTTTAGATGCTTCCATTATCTAAGCACCTGCAAAATCCCAACAGAGCCAGAGTGGTCACTTTTAAGGCAGAGCTGGGGAAAGGAATCACAGAACTTCTTAGACTGGCAAAGCCCTTCAAGCTCATCGAGTCCAATCATCAGTTTCACACTGCCAAGTCCTTGACTAAACCAAATCCCTCAGCACAACATCTAGTCACTGTGAATCGCTGTGGTTGGAAAGGACCACCAGGATCATCCAGTCCAACCTTCATGACTAGACTGCAGCCTCAAGCACCACATCCACTCTCCTTTTAAACCCCTCCAGGGATGGTGAAAAGAAAACGGGAGGGGGGGAAAGCAGCTTACTCCTTACTGATGCTACTCCCAGAGCACAGAATTAACTCGAGAGGCTCCCAGGGAGCAGAAGCGCTGCGGCAGCGCTCGGTAAACGCTGGGGTGTGTCGGCAGCTTTTCAACTGCGAACTTCTCGGCACTTAATAAGGGTTCCCTGCCAGGGCTGCGTGCTGGAGCAGGCTGCTCAGGCAGGCAGCAGCGCCTGCGCCGAGCCCGCTCCTCCGGCGAAGCAAAGCGAACCCGGGGAGCTGTGCTCTTTCTGCCGCCCAGCCAGGTTTGTACCGGGTGAGTTCCTATCAGCCAAAGGCTGCAAAACAAAGTAACTCGCCCCGAAGAAACCGGGTCTACAGGAGCTGGGCAGTGTAAGCCTGGGCCGTCCTGAGGCAGGTGGTGTTGATTACTCACAGTATCAAACAGTATCATCAGGGTTGGGAGAGACCTCACAGATCATCAAGTCCAACCCCTTACCACAGAGCTCAAGGCCAGACCATGGCACCAAGTGCCACGTCCAATCTTGCCTTGAACAGCTCCAGGGACGACGACTCCACCACCTCCCCGGGCAGCCCATTCCAGTGTCCAATGACTCTCTCAGGGAAGAACTTTCTCCTCACCTCCAGCCTAAATCTCCCCTGGCGCAGCCTGAGGCTGTGTCCTCTCGCTCTGGCGCTGGCCACCTGAGAGAAGAGAGCAACCTCCTCCTGGCCACAACCTCCTCCTGGCCACAACCTCCCCTCATCAGAAACTAACTTCTCTCCCAAGCGTCAGCCAACCGCCCAAGTTCAGCGTTTGAAGGCAGAACTCCAGAGAGCGTTTAGCTCCTCAAAACCCCTCTTTTGCTCGGTTTGCGCTCCCTGGCTTTGTGCCACACGTAGTTTCACTGCTCCTCGGGCAAGGGAGCCGCAAGCAAGCTTGCAACCGAGCAACGCGCACGGCCCCCTCTGACCGCGCGGAGCAAGGACTCCGCCTTAACGTCCCACGGCTACACTCCAGCCGCACCAGGACGCTCCGATTCCACCTCCGCCCACGAGCAGAGGGGGCCTGAAGCCTCCCAGCCCACCCTCCTGCTCAGGGTAGAGTCCAAACTGCTCCCACGCTGTCTGTGTTGAAACCCCTCCGGTAAAGGAGCCCCGTCTGCCCAAGCACCGTACCCTGCTCTGCGGGCAGGCACCTGCCGCACAGCCCTGACTTACGGTCACTTCCAGAGGAGGAAGCCCAAGCAACTGCACTTACTGCCGAGCCCCCCGGGCATGGGCCAGACGCCAGCAGCAGCTCCCCGGGGCCCTGCGTTTAAGAGCCTGCTCGGTAGGGAAGCGCCACGGCGAGCAGCCCCTAGCGCCGGCAAGGCCTCGCTGCCGGCTGCTCTCCAGCAAAGAGAGCGGCAGGACGCGCGGAGGCACGGGGAACAGCTGCGCACGCCCGCAGAGGCGCAGAGCACCTGCCCCGGCCAGCGGTGCCCCGGCCAGGGAGGGTCCCGGCAGCGCCCCCCGCCCGCGCCCCCCCCCCGGCACTCACCGCTCCGCACCGCGCAGGCGCCGCCCCGCCCGCCGCCGGGCACGAGGAGGAGCCGCCGCGGGACCGCCCCGCCGAGCCCTGACATGGCGGCGGCGGCGGCAGCAGGTGCGCGGAGCGTCCGGCCCTGACCCCTGCCACAGCAGGGCGCCCGCAGCAGCTTGCGCAGGATCGCAGTGCCCGGGGCGGGGCGTTGGAAGCTCTCCACAGACGGAGACCTCCACAGCCGCTCTGGGCAGCCTGCTGCAGGCCTCCAGCACCCTCACACCAAACAAGTTCCTTCTCCTGTTCAGATGGACCCTCCTGGGTACCAGTTTGTGCCCATTGCCCCTTGTCCTGTCCCTGGGCACCGCTGACAAGGGTCTGACCCTGTCCTTTTGCCCCCATCATTTATCTCTTGCTGAGCATTGATCAGCTCCCCTCTGGGGCTGCTCTTCTCCAGGCTCAACAGCCCCAGGGCTCTCAGCCTTTCCTCCTCACAGAGATGCTTTGGGCCCCTCAGCAGCTTTGTAGCTTCCACTGGATTCTCTCCAGCAGTTCCATCTCTCAAACTGGAGCTCAGAACTGGACCCAGTGCTCCAGATGGGACTTTGCCAGGGCAGGGTAGAGGGGGAGATGAAAGTCCCTCAACCTGCTGGCCATGCTCTTCATGCACCCCAGACCATCACCATCGCCATGAGGGCACATTGCTGCGTTACAGGGAACTTGTCCACCAATGCTCCCAGCAGCTGGGCAGGGGCTGAGCTGGCTTGTCTAAGCTGTCCTTTTGACAAGGAAGTGTGGACCAGATGATTCCCCTCTGCTGAGACCCCACCTGGAGTACTGCATCCAGTTCTGGAGCCCCTGGGACAAGAGGGCTGTGGAGATGCTGGAGAGTGTCCAGAGCAGGGCCAGGAGGATGCTGAGAGGCTGCAGCAGCTCTGCTGTGAGCACAGCCTGAAAGGGTTGGGGCTGTGCAGGCTGGAGCAGAGGAGGCTCCCAGGGGACCTTCTTGTGGCCTTCCAGGAGCTGAAGGGGGCTACAGAAAAGCTGGGGAGGGACTTTTGAGGCTGTGAGGGAGTGGCAGGAGTGGGGGGGATGGAGCAAAGCTGGAGGTGGGGAGAGTCAGACTGGATACGGGGGCAAAGTTGTTGAGCAGGAGAGTGGTGAGAGCCTGGACTGGGTTCCCCAGGGAGATGGTTGAGGCCTCATGCCTAGAGGTAAGGCCAGGCTGGATGGGGCTCTGGCCAGCCTGCTCTAGGGTAGGGTGTCCCTGCCCATGGCAGAGAGATTGGAACTGGCTGATCCTTGTGGTCCCTTCCAACCTTGATTCTATGCTTGAGGTCCCTTCCAACCATGGGATTCCATGGAACCCAGTCACCCTGAGGGAAGGCTGGCTGGCTGACATCCCTGTCAGTGTTAGAGGAAAAGGGTGAAAAGCTTTTCTGAATAACATCTGCTGTCTTTTAGGGTGCAGACCCTGAGCACCACAGCATCCCTTGGGCTTGTGTGGGGTCATCCTTGCCACACTCACCCTCCAGCCAGCCCGGGGATATAGGCAGCAGTTGGCTTTGCTGGGGGAAACTGGAGGTGAAACTAGAGGGGCACAGGGACAGCCCTGAGCCCCCAGACATCAGCAGTACAGCCAGGGAAGGGTGCTTGGACCTATGGGTCTTCCCTGCCAGGGCAGCCGGTCATGGGGCAGCCTGCTCCAGCCTCTACCCATCTGTAGTGGGGTGCCCTGAGCTGCCTCTGTCCCCTGCAGCAGATGAGTAGTGGGGAAGGAGGAGGTGATAACTGCAAGGTTCATGAGATGCTGTTGGCCTTACACATCACATCTCCCCTGCCACTGGCTGCTTCAGCACCCGCTTCGTTTTTCACACCTTTTGAGGGAAGTAGTAAAGTTTCAGGTGAGTACCAGAGTGCTAATTCACAGCCCTGGCACCTAAAGTCCCCTGGACCATGCTGAAGAAGAGGTGAGAAAGACTGGAAGGCAGATAGGCTGCTGCAGGCGTGAGCCCATGGGTCTCTTCTGCCTCGTTAGCTCTCAGCATCACACTGATTGAAATTGGGTGCCAAAGCCTTTCCCACTCCTCTCCTCGCTGGTGACTGAACCATGGCATTACAGAAGTGACAGAAAAGCCATAGCCATAAGCTGTGCAACCCTCCTCCCTGCCCAGGGCTGGGCTGAGGAGCAGCTGGCACACAAGGATGCCCACAGGCTACACCACGAACCAGGCAGTGGCCAAAACCCACCCTGCCAGCCCCCCAGATTAAACTGGAGATGCTTGATTATCTAGGGAAGGATGCCCAGCGACAGCCAAAAGGATGACAGGGGGCCAGCAAGAAGCTGCATGCTCACTCTGCCCCCTGAGCCAATGTCCCCATGGTTCCACCCAGCCATGCACCTTGCTTTGCTGCTGGTACTCACCAAGATCCCGAGGGCAGGAGGTTGATTGTAAACAAATCTCAGCTGTTCTCTTCCAGCAGGTCAAATGTTTTCAGTCTTTGCAGGTTGGATGTCAACACCTCAAAAACCAGAATCTGGAAGCAAACCTCACCATGAGTGATCCACAGAACTACTGAGGCTCATGAGTTTTGATGGGCTTTGTGGGTTTTCAGGCATCTGGGTGATACCTGGGTTGGCTCAGCAGCAGTGTGGGCAGCAGGACAAGGGAGGTTCTTGTGCCCCTGGGCTCAGCACTGCTCAGGCTACACCTTGAGTGCTGTGTCCAGTTCTGGGCTCCTGAATTGAAGAGAGATGTTGAGGTGCTGGAAGATGTTTGGAGAAGGGCAGCAAGGCTGGGGGGGAGCCTGGAGCAGAGCCCTGTGAGGAGAGGCTGAGGGAGCTGGGGGGGTGCAGCCTGCAGCAGAGGAGGCTCAGGGCAGAGCTCATTGCTGTCTATGATTCCCTGCAGGGGGGCTGTAGCCAGGTGGGGTTGGGCTCTTCTGCTAGGCAACCAGCACCAGAAGAAGGGGACACAGCCTGAAGCTGTGCCAGGGCAGGTCTAGACTGGATGTTAGGAGGAAGTTGTTGTCAGAGAGAGTGATTGGCATTGGAATGGGCTGCCCAGGGAGGTGGTGGAGTTGCAGACCCTGGAGGTGTTGAAGCCAAGCCTGGCTGGGCACTTAGTGCCATGGTCTGGTTGATTGGCCAGGGCTGGCTGCTAGGTTGGGCTGGATGAGCTTGGAGCTCTCTTCCAACCTGGTTGATTCTATGATTCTACTCCTGGCAAGACCTAGCTCCTGGCCTTTGGACTTGTGAAAGCATTGCCAGACTCCAGCCTCCTCCTCCTCCCTTTGGGGCCTGGTTGTCTCAGCTTCCAGAGCAGCATTGCTACCTCACCAGCTCTGCCCAAAGCCTGCTGTGGTCTCTCCAGTGGGGCAGATGAGCCAGATCTTCCCCAAAGCTGGTCTTCTGAGCTCTTCCTATCTGGAACAGCACTGACAGGGCAAGGAGGCATCTCCCTCAAGCCATGGTGAGCCTGCTCTTTCAGGTACAACACTAAAACCTCTTCATGCTCCAAACCCAAAGCCAGCAGCCACAGAACCATTGAATCATAGAATTGTTTAGGCTGGAATAGACCTTTGAGATCATTGAGTCCAACCATTAACACAGCACTGCCAACTCCACAGCTAAACCATGTCCACACAGCTGTTAAACCCCATCAGGGGTTTCACCACTGCCCTGAGCAGCCTTTTCTAGGCTGTGACAAACCTTTTGGGGAAGAAATTGTTCCTAGTGTCCAACTTAAGCCTCCCCTGGTGCAACCTGAGCTCATTTCCTCTTGCCCTATTGCTTGCTGCTCAGGAGAAGAGACCAACCCCACCTGGTTCTAACCTTCTCACAAGGATATGTAGAGAGCAATGAGGTCTCCCCTCAGCCTCCTGTTCTCCACACTAAACACCCCCAGGTCCCTCAGCTATTCCTCACCAGCTCTGTTCTCTAGACCCTTCACCAACTTGGTTACCCTTCTCTGGACCTGCTCCAGCATCTCAATGTCCTTCTTGCTTTGAGGTCCCCAAAACTGAACCTGGTATTCAAGATGCAGCCTCACCAGTGTACATGGGGACAGTCCTCGCTGTGGTCCTGCTGGCCACACTACTGCTGATCCAGGTCAGGATGCTGTTGGCCTCCTTGGCCACCTGGGCACACTGCAGTTGGGCAGCTCTGGATCCAAACATCAGGCTGGGGCACAAGGAAGAGAAACCTCTCCCTGACCAGCCTCAAGGCCCCTCGACAGCCCCAGATGGTTTGGGAAGTCACCCTGAGGTGCTGTATCCATCACAGTGTTGCATCCTCGGGCGGTACCAGCCTAATCCCACTGTCTGAGGCTGCTAACACATCAAAGAGATTAGAGAACAGGCTCTGTATGCATTACCTCCTGCATTTGGAGTTCTTCTGTTTGATCTGATGGGCTGGAGGTTTCTTTTCAAAGGTATTGGAGAAGATGGGTGTGAGAGAGTAATTTAGGGCCGGGAGTAATCTTTCATCAATGTACTTAAAGACAATCACAGCACTAGGAGGGAGGCCTAATTGTGGAGTTGTGTAATTAGTTTTTATGTCACTGCAATTATTCTGTTGGCTACATATAAAGAACATGGCAAAATGCAGCACTTAATTTTAAATCAAGACTTGATTCTCTTTTAGTAGGTAATTGATGTTGATCACATCACTTAGCAGCAACTATAAAATGCTCTGTTTAGACTGCAAAAGGATGGAGAAAAGGGCTAAGCAGATAGGTAATTGATGGACTGCAGGCTGTTTTGGGGGTGGGGGAGGCAGCATTAATCCCTCAGACTTCAGCTTTCTGTTTGCAGCCACTTCATAGAATCATAGAATTGTCAGGGCTGGAAGGGATCCCAAGGATCATCCAGTTTCACCCCCCCTGCCATGGGCAGGGACACCTCACACGAGATCAGGTTGCTCAGAACCACATCCAGCCTGGCCTTAAAGGCCTCCAGGGATGAAGCTTCCACCACCTCCCCGGGCAACCTGTGCCAATGTCTCACCACGCTCATGGTAAAGAACTTACTCCTAACATCCAATCTGAATCTCCCCACTTCCAGTTTTGCTCCATTCCCCCCAGTCCTATCACTACTTGACAGCCTAAAAAGCCCCTCCCCAGCTTTCTTGTATCACCTTTCAGACAGTGCAAGGCCACAATAAGGTCTCCTAGGAGACTTCTCCTCTCCAGACTGAACAGCCCCAGCTCTCAGTCTGTCTGCACGGCAGAAGAGGTCCAGCCCTCTGATCATCCTCACGGCCCTTCTCTGGACATCATTAGCAGCACAGGGCGTTAATGAGTGCAGATCCCCACAGCACTTCAGCAGCACCACTCTGCCCTGGACAGCAGCAGCCACAGGTGGATTTACTCTGCACTTCATTCCTTGTGCTTAATACCTTCCTGATGGACCACTGGGAGGACAAAGAACTGGCCAGATAGTCACCCTCAAAGGGTTGTGATCCACAGCTCCAAGTCCAAATGGAGACCGGGGACAAGTGGTGGCCCTCAAGGGTCTGTCCTGGGTCCAGAGCTCTTTAATGCCTTTGTCAGCAACATGGACAGTGGCATCGAGGCACCCTCAGCAGTTTGCTGATGGCACCAAGCTGTGTGATGCACTGGAGGCACCTGAGGGAAGAGATCCACCCAGAAGGCTCCTGACAGGCTTGAAAAGTGGGACACTGCCAACTGCATGAGGTTCAACAAGTCAAAGTGCAAGGTCCTGCACCTGGGATGGGCCAAGCCCAGGCACAAACCCAGCCTGAGTGCAGAGTGGGTTGAGAGGAGCCCTGAAAAAAAAGCCTTGGGGCTGTTGGTTGATGAGAAGCTCCACATGAGCTGGCAGTGCCCTCATGCAGCCCAGAAGGCAGCTGTGTGCTGGGCTGCACCAAGAGGAGTGAGGGCAGCAGGGCGAGAGAGGGCATTCTGCCCCTTGACTCTGCTCTGCTGAGACCCCACCTGGATACTGCATCCAGCTCTGGTGTCCCCAGCACAAGGACACAGAGCTGCTGGAGTGAGAGCAGAGGAGCCCACAAAGATGATCCAAGGGCTGGAACACCTCTGCTGTGAGGACAGGCTGAGGGAGCTGGAGTTGTTCAGCCTGGAGAGAAGACTGCTAGGGTACCTTAGAGCTGCCTTCCAATATGTGCAGGGATCCTGCAGGAAGGCTGCAGAGAGACTTTTCATGGGGGTGTCTAGAGCCAGGACAAGGGGCAATGGTTTGAAGCTGAGTGAGAACAGGGCTAGGCTGGAGCTTAGGAAGAAGTTCTTCCAGTATGAGTGATGAGACTTTGGAATAGGTTGCACAGGGAGGTTGTGGATGCCTCCTTCCTGGAGATGCTCGAGGCCAGGTTAGAGGAGTAGATAATCTCTGAGGTCCCTTCCAACCTAAGCCAGTCTATGATTCTTTGAAGTCAAGGGTTGCATAAAGCAGCTCAATGTTGAGCACAAGAAGATTTGGGGATGATCTCCCCGGGCTGAGCATCCTGCCCAGACATGTGTCACATCCTGCACGCTGTCCTCTCTCAGGCAGGAGCCACCAGGAGTTCTCAGGAGCTGCCTGCAAGCCCAGAGTCCCTGACATCCCCAAACACCTGCCACAGGCATCTCAGCCTTCCCTGGGCTGCTCAAAAGAGGAAAATCAGGAAAGCTGAGGATGAGTTATTCCCTGAGAAACAGCACTGACTGTTGGCTTAGTCAACAGCTTATCAAGTGTAGCAGAAACGTGGGGCCAGTCCTGCAGCCAAGCAGCAGCAAAAGCAGCAGCTCAGTTCTCACCAGGCAGGATGATACAAGACTTGTCCTTGCTCAGCACAAGCCCAGATCAATAGCCTGACACCACGGTGAGATTTGCTGTCATGATAAAGTCAATAAAGCCTTTCATTGCCTTTGCAACTGGCCCAAATTACTTCAGTTCAAGGAGTGCTGCTTCCCCAGGCAGGAGCTGGAGGTGAGGTGGTGCCACTGCTGCAGGGATGGGTTTCCTGTTGCTCCTGGGCCATCAGAAATTCAGTTTCCTCAGGAAATGGCATGTGGGTTTGTGAACAGGACTGCAGCATGTCCAGCTGGAGCTGCCTCTCCTCCTTGTACCTCCTTCAGGACCATCCAGCTTCTCTAGCAGCTCAGCCAGAGCCACCTCTGCTCCTTGTACCCCCTTCAGAACCATCCAGCTTCTCTAGCAGCTTAGCCAGAGCCACCTCTCCTCCTTGTACCCCCTTCAGGACCATCCAGCATCCCTAGCAGCTCAGACAGAGACACCTCTCCTCCTTGTACCCCCTTCAGGACCATCCAGCATCCCTAGCAGCTCAGCCAGAGCCACCTCTGCTCCTTGTACCCTCTTCAGGACCATCCAGCATCCCTGGCAGCTCAGCCAGAGCCACCTCTCCACCTTGTACCCTCTTCAGGACCATCCAGCTTCTCTAGAAGCTCAGCCAGAGCCACCTCTCCACCTTGTACCCTCTTCAGAACCATCCAGCATCCCTGGCAGCTCAGACATAGCAACATGTTCTGAGCTTGGTCAGAAACAAAACTGACTGGTGCTGATTACCCCCAGAGACATAATCTGACACCCAATTTAAGTCCAAAAGCAACATCAAGATGCCTTGAGTGCCCTGGGCTAGTGGGAGGTGTCCTTGCCCATGGCAGGGGGGCTGGAACTGGATGAGCTTTAAGGTCCCTTCCAACTCAAACCATTCTATGCATCTATGAGTTGCTGTGAAGCTGCACAGGGCTGCCCCTCAGCAGGTCACTCCTAGTTTTTGGTTGTTTTTTCATGCTGAAGTATCAGCAAGTAGTTTTGGTTGGGTGCAGACCCAGAGGAGAGCCACGAGGTGCTCAGACACCTCCAATTCTCACCCACACCCATTTCCAGCACTCTCCACTCACCCTGCTGCGTTCACAGAGCTCTCACTAAGTTGCTGTCACCAGGAGGGTTCCATTGCCCTTTTCACCCTAGGAGGAGGGCAGCAGGCATGTGTATGGCATGGAAGAGGTCAATCTCCTAGATAATGTGCAAACTGCAAAGGCTGCAGGAGACTCACTAGGTTGAATTTTCAGGTGGTTTTCCAGGCATTGCAGTCCATACTTGCAACGAAGCAGATGGATTTGTGGCCAGTCCCTGGGAAAAGTCCTACCAGGAATTTCACCCAGCAGCCCTTCCTTCCCAACAACCTTTTGCATAACAGTGTAGCTCCAGAAGATGAAATCTAGGCTCAAACAGGTGTAATTGTTTAAGGATCTGCATGCTGTGTGCAGTTCTGGAGCCCTCAACACAAGAAGGACGTGAAACTGTTGGAGCAAATCCAGAGACCACAAAGATGCTCAGAGGGCTGCAGCAGCTCTGCTATGAGGGGACAGGCTACAAGAATTGGGGCTCTGCAGCCTGGAGAAGAGAAGGCTTCAAGGAGACTCTGGAGTGGCCTTCCAGTATCTGGGGAAGGACTACTGATGACATCTTGTAATGGCAGGACAAGGAGGAATGGGTGTAAACTGGCAGAGAGGAGATTGAAACTGAATGTTAGGAAAGGGTTCTTTGCAGTGAGGGTGGTGAGACACTGGCACAGGTTGCCCAGGGAGGTTGTGGCTGCTCCCTCCCTGGAGGTGCTCAAGGCCTCATCCAACCTGGCCTTAAGCAACTTATTGTAGTGGGAGGTGTCCCTGCCTATGGCAGGGGTCTGGAACTGGCTGAGCTTTGAGGTCCCTTCCAACCTAAACCTTTCTATGATTCTATGCCCTGCAGCTCCAGTGCCAGGCTGCATCACATCCCTGGCCAGCCTCAGCCCTGTTACAGAGCTGGCAACAGTTACTTTGCACATTGAGATGCTGAAAGGCATCTTTACAACCCAAGAAGTGAGTCACAACCCATCTGGAGTTCAGAGCAGATGAGTTTTGCTGTGCATATACATCCAGAGGGGACAATTGGGGACCCTGGGGTGGCATGGCAGCTGCAGGGTTACCCCACTGGCTTTTCCTTACCTACTTGGTGTGGTGGCACACAGGCACTTTTGCAGGCCCACATCAGCACCAGCCCTTCCAAACTGCTGTAAGGATCAGAGGGGTCCTACTTGCAGCCTCTCTTCACCACCAGCCCTGACACCACTTCATTCACTATCCAAAGATAGAGACTCATCTGAAGCCTTTGGCCATCAATCCCTTGGAGGCTCCAGAGCAGTAAATGGGATGTGATGAGCTGAGAGGCCATCTCTGCTTCTGGGGAGGCTCTGCCAGCCAGGCCAGGGGCAAAGCATGAAGGTTTCTGGGTGAGCTGCTGCCAGCGCCGTGCTGGCACAGCCTGGGGTCAGGATCCTGAGGTGGGTGTCAGTCAGTGATGACTCTTCTCCCTCTGAAATGCATCCACAGGACAGCTCAGCCCTCGTGGGAGCCTGGTGGCTCCAGCCTGGGCAGAGGGCAGGCTCTGCCTCGTTTCAGGAGCCTGGCAAGACCAGATGACTCCAGCAGTTCATTACGGGTTATTAACGACACCATTCATCACAGCCGAGTGGTTTGCTGTGCCCAGGCTTCCCAACAGGCTTCCCTTGCTTGCTCCTGTCTGATACCAGCTTTGGATTGAATTAGGTAAGGTGGCAAGGGTGATCAATTCCAAGCTGCTTCCCTCAGAAGCCATGCACAGATGATTTAGAAGCAGAGAGGAGAATAAAGCCCAGAGCAAGAGCAGAGGGATGTGGCAGGTACATAACTGGTTTGAAAGGAACATCAGATTTGTAGTGCCACCAGCTCAGCTGTGACTGGCCCAGGATTGTGAGGGCAGCAGGGTCTTCAGGGAGCCTTCCTAGAAGCAGTCACCTCGAATGACCTAAGCAGGAGCCTTTCCAGGTGTCAAAACAAGGATTTAGGTAAGAAAAAGGTCATGAGAATGGAGATCTGGAAGGAAACTGTGGAGGCAGCAATGGGGCAGCTCCATCCTGCCTCCTGCCCGAGGATCCAGTGGCCCTAGGCACAGACTTGCAGTCCCACTCATTCCATTCCGAGCATCCTGCAGGCTCCCTTGCCCTGCAGGCAGATGGTCCCTCCCAGGACTGCTGAAGGTTTTGGATCCTTGGGAAGTTCCCAGGAAGCACACACCTCTGCTGCCTCTCCTGAGAGCAGTACCCTGCACCACCACCTCCTCTTCACTGCATTTGTCACACCGCAACAGACACAGACTTAGGAGCTAGAACAAGGCCAGGTCATAAAGCCCTTCCCATAAGTTCTGGGCTCCTCAATTCAAAAGAGATGTTGAGGTGCTGGAAGGTGTCCAGAGAAGGGCAGCAAGGCTGGGGAGAGGCCTGGAGCACAGCCCTGTGAGGAGAGGCTGAGGGAGCTGGGGGGGTGCAGCCTGCAGCAGAGGAGGCTCAGGGCAGAGCTCATTGCTGCCTGCAGCTGCCTGCAGGGAGGCTGTAGCCAGGTGGGGTTGGGCTCTGGTGCCAGGCAGCCAGCACCAGAAGGGGACACAGTCTCAAGCTGTGCCAGGGCAGGTCTAGGCTGGATGTGAGGAGGAAGTTGTTGTCAGAGAGAGTGATTGGCATTGGAATGGGCTGCCCAGGGAGGTGGTGGAGTTGCCATCCCTAGAGGTGTTGAAGCAAAGACTGGATCAGGCACTTAGTGCCATGGTCTGGTTGATTGGATAGGGCTGGACTTGATGATCTTGGAAGCCTTTTCCAACCTGGTTGATTCTATGATAAGCTGGAAGCAAGAAGACCATAAATCTTGGTGGTGTTGCCCAATTAAAGGAGAGGGGATGAGCCTGAAAAAATGGGCCTTAAATCACCTTCCATCACCAACACCTTGCTCTGGGTGCTCTGATGTTGGCCAGCAAAGCCTTGATGTGAGTGACCACAAGCACAGAAACATTCTAGTTGGGAAAGCCCCTCAGGATCACCAAGTCCAACCCATATCCCTACTCCACAAGGTGCACCCTAAACCATAGCCCCAACCACCGCAGCCAAACGACTTCCAAACACACCCAGGGTTGGTGACTCCACCACCTCCCTGGGCAGCTCATTCCATTGCCTGACCACTCTTGCTGAGAAAAATGTTTGCTAATACCCAGTCTAAACCTACCCAGTGGCAGAGGCCAATGAGATGAGATTTAACAAGGCCAAGTGCAGGGTTCTGCACTTTGGCCACAACAACCCCAAGCAGCGCTATAGGCTGAAGCTGTGGGCTTGTCTCCAGGGAGAAGAGATCAGCCCTTAACAGCAACAAACGACCACAGGGATGAGCAGCAATGAAGACCCAGCAGCAGGAGAGCCACAGCAAGCACTAGGGACATTGTTACAGCAAAGGAGGATGTCCCACTGCCTGCTGCCTCTCTGGAGGCTGCCTGCAAAGGCTGGACAAACCTGCCTGGCTCCTCAAAACAGAGGTTCTAGGGGCTGTAAGAGCAGACTCTCATATCTTCCCTCTACTACCATGCCCTTCCCTTCTGCTCACACTGCTGCAGCATTCCTCCCCCTGGCCCAAAAGATTTGGGGTGTGTACAAATCGCTCTGGACAGGGGGAAGCACTGGCAGAGCCTTCACTGTAGGTAGAAGGCCCTGGACACCTTTGTGATGCCTCCTGAGAAGGCTTTGTCACATCCTCCAGCCCTGGAAGGCCACTGGGATTCTCTGCAGCACCTCTGTGCTGGGACCTGGGGCCCTCTAGGGCAGTCATGAGCCTGGGAACCCTCCAGCTGATGGTGAGGCTTGCTGCAGAGATACAGCAGCTTGTGCCAGCAGATTCAGAGCTGCCCAGAACGTGCCTCTGCCATGCCCCCTGAGCTGCAGTCTCCAAAGAGCATCAGCCTGTGCATGACAGGCAATGGATATGCTCTGCCTGATGGAAGGGCTCCTAGAAGCTCTTCCTGGCCTTTTTCTCAGCTGGACCACAGCCAAATCCATCCCCTGATCCTCACCTACTGCTTTGCTCAGGCTTAAGCCATTCTGCTTTCATACGCTGTGCTCTGCTTTACCAGCAACACCAGCGTCATCTCCTGATACTGCTTCCTTCTCTCCCCTCCATGATGGTCCCACAGGCCTCAGACTTTTCCATCCTCCAGCAGGTGACCATTCCATCTACAAACCCCACTGCCTTCCTGAGGCTGTTACCTGTTTTCCTCATAGGAGAAAAAGAGGAAAAATCAGTATTCTGCTGCTTCCTGGAGAAATCAATGTGAGCTCAACTCACTGTGAAGTTCCCTGTTAGAGATGCTGCACTGGTAAAAACTAATCCTCAGAGGAGAAAAGTGGGAGAAGAAAGAAAAATAAATTCCAGTGACTAAACAAGGCTAAAATGTTGCAGAGGACTAAACTCTTGCTAGGGCTGGAGCTCGTTTGCAAGTCCCAGAGCAGGGAAGGCTGTGGAGAGGATTCAGTCCAGCTGTTTATCACCCAGCTAAGAAGCAACTGCAACTCCTAGAATCAGCCAGGTTGGAAGAGAGCTCCAAGCTCATCCAGCCCAACCTAGCACCCAGCCCTATCAACCAACCAGACCATGGCACTAAGTGCCCCAGCCAGGTTTGGCTTCAACACCTTCAGCCACAGCCACTCCAGCACCTCCCTGGGCAGCCCATTCCAATGCCAATCACTCTCTCTGCCAACAGCTTCCTCTTAACATCCAGCCTAGACCTCCCCTGCCACAGCTTGAGACTGTGTCCCCTTCTTCTGTTGCTGCTTGCCTGAAGGAAGAGCCTAACCCCACCTGGCTACAGCCTCCCTTCTGGTAGAAGGTAGAACTGTATCCAGTTCTGGAGCCCCCATTACAAGAAGGATGTGGATGTGCTGGAGCATGTCCAGAGAAAAGCCACTGGGATGCTGAGAGGGCTGCAGCAGCTCTGCTGTGAGCACAGACTGAAAGAGTTGGGGCTGTGCAGACTGGAGCAGAGGAGGCTCCCAGGTGACCTTCTTGTGGCCTGCCAGGATCTGAAGGGGACTCCAAAAAAGCTGGGGAGGGACTTTTGAGGCTGTGAGGGAGTGGCAGGAGTGGGAGGAATGGAGCAAAGGTGGAGGTGGGGAGAGTGAGGCTGGAGGTGAGGAGGAAGTTGTTGAGCAGGAGAGTGGTGAGAGGCTGGAATGGGTTGCCCAGGGAGGTGGTTGAGGCCCCATGGCTGGAGGTGTTTGAGGCCAGGCTGGCTGAGGCTGTGTGCAGCCTGCTCTAGGGTAGGGTGTCCCTGGGCATGGCAGGGGGGTTGGCACTGGCTGCTCCTTGTGGTCCCTTCCAACCCTGCCTGATTCTATGATTCGAGTTGTAGACAGCAATGAGGTCACCCCTAAGCCTCCTCTTCTCCAGGCTGCACACCCCCAGCTCCCTCAGCCTCTCCTCATAGGGCTTGTGTTAATTGTTAATTAAAGCTATTGGGAGGGGGGAAAATGTAATCAAGAGTTTCCTTTCAAAGAGAAATAAAAGGACATTTCAGCTACATTAAGAATCTGTGGTTAAAAAAAACAGGAGGGAGGACTATGCTGAAAATCTTGCAACAAACCATTTCAGCATTTTCAGGGTGGAAAGGGATATCTTCTTGTTGTGGGATGCATCATCAGTGCAATGTGTTTTATCTCTCAGCCTGATGAGCAAAAAATAGCTTTGAAATCAAAGCAAAAAACCCTGTATTTTTAGGCTTTTTCTTAGTGAAAAAAAAAAAAGCCTATCTGAGGGTTGGTGTCCTAATTAAGGAGGAGGTTGGGTTTTTTTTCTTTCTCTCTTTTATTTCTTTCTTCAAATGGGATAAAGCTGTTTCTAGTTAGCTCTCCTCTGAAATGCTGGGCTTTGCTTTTCTTGGGGCATCCACTCATCCCCAATTACCACCAGACCCCAGGGTACATGGACCATGCTAAGACCACCCTGCACTGGCCCAAACTCCCCTGGGATTTGGGTCAGGCTTCACAAGACCTCACAGTGCACAGGCTCACAGGATGTTAGGGGTTGGAAGGGACCCAAGGAGATCATCAAGGCCAACCCCCCCCTGCCAGAGCAGGACAATGCTATCTAACACAGATCACAGAGGAACACATCCAGACAGGCCTGGGAAGGCTCCAGAGAAGGAGACTCCACAACCTCTCTGGGCAGCCTGTGCCAGGGCTCTGGGACCCTTACAGTAAAGAAGTTCCCCCTTGTGCTGAGCTGGAACCTCCTGTGCTGCAGCTTACACCCATTGCTGCTTGTCCTATCCCAGGGAGCAGTGAGCAGAGCCTGTGTCCCCCCTCCTGACCCCCAGCCCTCAGATAGTTATAAACATTTACCAAATCCTCACCAAGTCTTCTTTTCTCCAGACTAAGCAGCCCCAGGTCCCTCAGCCTCTCCTCATCAGCCATGCCCTCCAGTCCCCTCATCATCCTCCTAGCCCTCTGTTGGACTCTCTCCAGCAGGTCCCTGTTCCTCTTCAACTGGGGAGCCCAAAACTGAAGGCAGTATTCAAGATGAGGTCTCAGCAGAGCAGAGCAGAGGGGCAGGAGAACCTCCCTTGCTCTGCTGGACTCACTTCTCCTAATACACCCCAGGATCCCATTGGCCTTCTTGGCCACAAGGGCACATTGCTGTGCCATGGATGTTATCCATCAGGACCCCCAGGTCCCTCTCCTTGGGGCTGCTCTCCAGCAGATCACTTCTCAGCCTGTCCTGGTGGAGTTTATTCTCCCTCCCCAGGTGCAGGACTCTGCACTTGTCCTTGTTGAACTTCATTTGGTTCCTCTGTGCCCAGCTCTATCTGCCCAGGTCTCTCTGGATGGCAGCACAGCCTACAGCTGTCTCAGCCAAGCCTCCCAGCACCAGCAAAATGGCCCTTGGAATAAGGAAGGTTTATTCTGCTCTTGTGCCTCAGAGTAATTACAGATCCAGAGCAGCCCACTTGCATGCTCATGTTGGCCTACCTCCAGTTCTTCCCCACATACTCAGTCTCAGAATTTGCTACTTGCCTCACAGAGTTTCTTCTTTGCTGGAAACAGACATTGGGACAGGTTGGTCAGAGAAGCTGTGGAGGCTCCAAGCCTAGAAGTGTTCAAAGTCAGGCTGGATGGGAGCACTGAAGAGGAAAGAGGGGGGAAAAATGGGAACCAGGAAGGGGAGGGGACACCAAGCAAGGAGACTGGGACAGAAAAGGGCTCAGCAGGACAGAAGGGTTGGGAGGAGAAGGGAACAGAGCTTCAGGGTTCTGCCATAGTCAAAAGGAAACTGCTCTGCAGCAATTTCAGATGTGAACAGAGGGAACCACGCAGGCTCCCTGTGCTGCCCAAGCATGTCTGAAACAAGAGCGAGCCCCAGGCTCTGATGGGGAAATGGAACCCAGGCAGGCCTGGGGAGAGGGGCAAAAGGGCAGTCCAGGCTCTCCTGCTCCTGCCCAGCTGATGCTGAGTGGCCCTGCTCATGGAATGCCTCGGGTAGGCTGAGCTGGGTTTGTGTAAGCTGTTCTGATGGCTCTGTGCTCTGGGCCAGGGAAGGCTGTGCCTCGCTCCGCAGAGAAGCAGACAGCCTGAGCAGCATTTTGCTGTACTGCCCAGAGGGACTCATCAGCCACAGCTCAGCAGCACAGCCTGCCCCACTGCCACCCTCCAGCAGCTGTGCCCAGGAGAGCTGTCACCCCAGGACTGAGCACAGCCACCCATCTCGCAAGACAGTCAAATACTGAGCCCTGGTGGGAGGCTGCAGGGCCCGTGGCTGGGGAAGGAGATCGTGGCTGTTTCTTGCAGGGAGCAACAGGTGGAGAAAGCCTGGAGCCCCCCTGCACACGCAGCAACAGCAAGCCTCTTGTTCACCCTGCAGCTTCATCTCCTGACACAGCCACTGAAAGGCACAACAGCACAGTGCCCTCTGCCCACTGGGACCTGTCCTGGCTCCGCAGAGGAGCAGCATCAGTGCAGAGCTTCACAGGGCTTGTATTTAATCTGCAGCAACAAGAGGATGGGCCCAACAGACAGCAGGAAGAGCCAGCTGCTCCCTAAGGAAAGGGGAGCCAAGCTGCTCCCAGCACAGATACCATCCTCACCAGCAGGCAAGAGTCCCACCAGGTCTGAGCACAGCCAGGTACTGGTTTACAGCATCCATCAGCAGTTCCATGTCCTGCTTCCAGCAACCCAGGTCCAGAGATTACATAGGAGCCAGAGGAGATGAGCCAAGGACAAGGCTGGAAGCAGAGCTACAATATGGGTCCAAAGCTCATCTAGAAGTACAGCCAGAAACAGTCACAATATGTCTGAGGGTCCTTCCAGGAGCCAAACAATCCATCCAGGGGCAGCACCAGAGACAGGAATGAACCCAGGCACCCTTTTAGCATCATTCATAGGAGTGGCAAAGCTCCACAGCTGAGCTTAAATAGGGCTCCTGGCGGAGGGCTGTCAGGTGAGGTTAGTCAGGGCCATTAAGAGCTGTTGGTCCCTTGGGGCTGATCCAAGCTGCATTTAACCCTCTGCAAAACTCAGCTACTCAACGTGTAAGCACAGCTCTGGTAGCCTGACCTGAGCAAAGCATTGCCTGCTTTGATGGCAGCACCCAGGGAAGCACAGTCCCATGTGAGCTGAGGCCACTGATGATGTATTTCCCTGAGGGGATGGAGCTTCCTCACCAATGTGGCCAAGGTAAGCCATGGATGTTGGCTGTGTGTCACATCATGGATGGGCACAAAACTGAGGGCAAGCTGCACCCCCATGAGAGAGGAGGTAACAGAAGGCACAACACACAGCGCTGCACCAACTCAAAATAAGCTTTATTTTTTTTCTTAGATATACCTAAGAAGAGCAAATTTTGTCTTCTTCCACAATTACTTCAAAGCTATAAATTACTGAAGGCTGGACACTGCTCTCCCAAATCATTCCCAGTCAAACAAAAGACAGTTCCAACTGTGACAGCACTCTGCAGCAAAATGAGTCGTGGGCACTTCACTCACACCTTGCCCTTGGCTCCCTCTAGCCCTGTCTCAAACTACTTCATTGCTTGGTCTGATTAGCAGTGTCCTCCTCAAGGGCAGAGGAGGCCCTGGAAGGGCTGGAGGTGTGGCAGGTCAAGATTGAAGTGCTCTGCATGCCATCAATTGTCAGAACTATAACCACCTTAAATCAGAGCCATTAAATGGCTCACGTTGCGAGAGGGACGGCTGCAGCATTTGGTCCCTGATAGCTTGGGTCAAAACTCAGCCTTGGCATGAAAGAGCTGTGATTAAAGGCAAGTGTCAGGGGCTGGGAGCTGGTGGAGAAGCTCAGCAGGTGGGGGCAAGTCCACAGCTGCTTCTAGGGTTGGGCACCCCAGGGTTTGGGAAAGATCTCCAAGCATCGGCAAAGCCAGCTCAGCTTTTAAGGCTGTGATGCCATCTTGTGATGTTAGCTGGGAAGTGGGAATGGCAGGATTCCCTCTGTAGAGACAGGTGGGATGGATGGAAAGCCCAGAAATACCCCAGTTTAACAAGTCAGGGGCTAAGATAACAGAAAAGGCTTCTGTTATCATGGCAGGAAAAGCTCATGTTAGAGGCAGCGTAGGTCCTCTGCTGAATGAGGATGCCCTGGTGACAGAGAACACAAAGAAGGCAGAGTTAATAATTGCCTCCCTTTTCTCCACCTGTGCTGCTGGAGATTGTCCTCAGGAGCCCCTGACAGCTGGGGCACCAGAGGAAAGCATGACAAAGGAGACTTCCCCGGTTGATGAGGACTGGGTTAAGGAACAGTTGAGTAATCTACACATCCCTAAATCCATGGATCCTGATGACATGCACCCGCTGGTGCTGAGGGAGCTGGCACAGGGCATTGCCAGACCACTCTCTACTTTCTTCAGTAAGTCATGGCAGACAGAAGAGGTGTCTGGGGATCAGAGGAGGGCAAATATCACTCCTGCTCTGGCAGGGGGGTTGGACTGGATGAGCTTTGGAGGTCCTTTCCAGCCCCTGACATTCTGTAAGAGAAGTGTCTCTTAACAGAAAAGCCTCTATCCTTGCTTTGAGAGGGTGAGAATCCCAGAATCAGAGACCCATTTTGCTTGGAAGGGACCTTTCAGATCGTCAAGTTGTCAAGGTCCAGAGGAGCAGGGATTAACAGTATCTCTGTCCAGAGGAGCAAGACCAGTTCTTATGGATTCCGTGTTGTGAAATTAAGGTGCAAACGAGACCATATATCACCATGAAACTATTAAAGGATAAGGTTGGGCAAAACGGAAGGAGAGAGGGGAGAAGGGGGAGAGAGAAAGATCAGAACAGAATGAGAGAGGGGAGAAGGGGGAGAGAGAAAGATCAGAACAGAATGAGAGAGGGGAGAAGGGGGAGAGAGAAAGATCAGAACAGAATGAGAGAGGGGAGAAGGGGGAGAGAGAAAGATAAAGAGATCGATGGAGAAGAGAAGAAGGAGCAGGAAAGGGGAAAAGGCTGTGATCATATTACCCTCAGTCACAGATGAAGGGGAGAGAGAGAGATGGGTGCGTGGCCCAGGGATGATCTGTGGAGTTTGTCCGAGTTTCTCCAGGTGGTGTGCAGTTCTGGTGGTCTGGTGATGGTCTGCCCTCGGTGGTCCGGTGGAGATGTCACTGGTGGTCCGATGGAGGTGCCACTCTTGGTCTGGTGGGGATACCACTGGTGGTCTGGTGGGAATGGCAGTGGTGGTGCGGTGGGAATACCACGGGTGGTCTGATGGGAATGCCACTCGTGGTCCAGTGGGAATGGTGGTCCGCTGGGAATGCCACACTTTGGCAGGCATTTCTCCTGCCTTTTTATACAGTTTTCTGCTCAGACTCCAGCTGCAGCCCCCCAGGGCATCTTCCTGTGCATTCTCACACATTCGCAGGGGTCCGGCGTTGCCAGGGGGAGGGCCTCCGCCCTCTCTCGGCTACACCTGTCCACACCCTGCATACACATCCCTTGGGGGTAGCTGAGATAAGATGGAGGCTTCCTGGGCAGTCCAGCCAGGGTGAGGTCTAGGAGTTTCAAAGGTATTGTCTGTTGATTTGCATCTCTGAGCTTTTGGGCCAAGCACTGAGTCTGAGTCCCAGAAGTAACAAGATTAAGGAGAGATGATGCAATCAATCTTTGTTGATTAAGGAGGGACGATGCAATCTTTATCTTTGTTGATTAACAAGAGAGAGGATCAGACTCTCACACAAGTCCAGCCACAATGATGCCAGATTATCAGCTCTAACCAAAATCGTTAATTTGGTTAATATTTCCCTCTTCAGTTCAATTATCTGGCTACAAAAGCAGTTTATTTTGAGGCTGGAGAGTTCTGCCTTGGGTCTCTCCTCGGGTGCTGAGGGCTAATTCTCCTTCTCATCATGGACGTATGCAGTGCCAGCTGTAAGGAGCTGTGGTGGGAAGACCTCTGGTTCAAAGTGCCACATGCAGGCAGTGCAGCTGCGATCTTGGATTGAAGCTGGGGAGCACAGCAAGACCAACTGTGTTGGCCTTCCCTCTGTCCCAGCCCACAGCTGATGTCAGCGAATGTCTTTGATACCGAGATCCCTGCTTGGCCTGTTGCTCCTCCTAGCTTGATGGAAGCTAAACACAGCCTTCTGTTCTCCTGCAAGTGCCATGCTGGGGACTGAAGGGACTGAGACGCTTTGCTTCCAGCCAGATCAGAGATATCAGCAAGCACACAACAAAAGCACAGCCAGCCCTCAGAAGAGCTCCTCTAGTGTAGACACAGTGTCCCTTGAACTCCCTGCATCCCAGCGCTGTCCTGCAGCTTGTGTTCAAAGCAGCTCGGCAGGCTCCAGGAGTCTGTGTAACCCCTGCCGTGTGAACGCGGGGTTGCAGAATAAAGGAGGGGTCACAGTGGAGAGATTTTGCCCTTGTAAATGAGCAGGATGGGTTAAATCAGGGCGTGAACCACTCTCTGCCGGCACGGCTCATCTGCTCATGGGACCTGCAGTAGCATGAGGCTGCAGTGCTTCAAAACTACGTGTCACAAGCCCAGGATCAGACAGGCCAGCGTCTGGAGACCCTGCAATAGCCAGAGCTATGCTTTGATGTTATCCTCAGCTCCAAAGCTCCCGGTGATGGAGAATCATAGAATCAAGCAGGTTGGAAGAGACCTCCAAGCTCGTCCAGCCCAACCTAGCACCCAGCCCTGGCCAATCAACCAGACCATGGCACTAAGTGCCCCAGCCAGGCTTGGCTTCAACACCTCCAGGCACGGCGACTCCACCACCTCCCTGGGCAGCCCATTCCAATGCCAATCACTCTCTCTGCCAGGAGCTTCCTCCTCACAGCCAGCCTAGACCTGCCCTGGCACAGCTTGAGGCTGTGTCCCCTTGTTCTGTTGCTGCTTGCCTGGCACCAGAGCCCAACCCCACCTGGCTACAGCCTTCCTGCAGGCAGCTGCAGGCAGCAATGAGCTCTGCCCTGAGCCTCCTCTGCTGCAGGCTGCACACCCCCAGCTCCTTCAGCCTCTCCTCACAGGGCTGTGCTCCAGGCCCCTCCCCAGCCTTGCTGCCCTTCTCTCAACACCTTCCAGCACCTCAACATCTCTCTTGAATTGAGGAGTCCAGAACTGAGCACAGCACTCAAGGGGTGGCCTGAGCAGTGCTGAGCACAGGGGCAGAAGAATCTCTCTTGTCCTGCTGCCCACACTCTTCCAGAACTCCCTGCCTGCCCTGCGCCTCCTGCTCTTCTGCAGCTCCAATACCTTGATCCTTCTGCATCTATCCGGCTGTGGCTCAGAGGCATCTGTGCCACGGAGTGAGAGCCTGGAGCAGAAGCAGGGAACAAAAGCCGGTAAGCGGCTGCAGGACAAGCTGTGCTGACTCGCTGTGCCAGCCAGCCCCGCTGCCCTTGCCCGGCGCTGCCGCCTGTGCCTCCCGGGCCGCCTGCCGAGCATTAGCCGGGCGCTGCTGACGGGCGCCTCTACAGCCCTAGCTGCCTGCGGCGGCTGGGGACTGGGCATGGTGACAGCCTGGCTTTGCTCCTGCCTGCACTGCGTGCTGAGGTACAACCTAATCACTGGTCTAGTAACTTCTCCACACACGGAGAAGCGGGCAGGGCCGGGCCGTCCCCGCTGCCTTTCCTTCCTTCATAGGGCACTCCTCGGCTCACCCTCACCCGCAGGACCCGCCCGGCCTTGCTGGGGCCGCCTCCGCCCCCCGAGCTGCGCCGCGCCGCGCCGGGCCCGCCCCGGGGGAGCGGCCGAGGCGAGCGGGCGGCGCCTGCAGAACCACCTGGGCGGCGCAGGGAGCAATTCTTCCTTTCGGCTCTCGCGGCAGCGAGAGCGGTTGGCCTGGGGCCGGGATGGCCGCCGGGACGGCCGGCGGGGGCCGCGGCCCCGACCTTCTCCCGCTGTGGCCGCCGTGAGGTGAGCGGCCCGGACTCCCCTCGTCCCCTGCCGCCGTGAGGGGAGGTGGAGACGCGGGTTGGCCCTTGCCGCCATGGGGTGAAGGGAGGCTCGGCGCCGGGATTCATCCCGTCCCCTGCCGCCGTGAGGGGCTGCGGAGGCATCGGCATTCTCTCGGCCCGGCCGCCGTGGGGTGAGGGGCACTCTGTCTCCTGCCGTGGGCCGTTCTGCCACGAGGGCTGGAAGCCTGGGATGCCTCGCCCCGTCCTGGGGCTTTGGCGATGGAAAAGGTGAAGCGTTTCGCCTTCCTTAGTTGTGATGAGCGGCTGAAGGGCGGTCGTGCGTGGCGGCCCGCGCTGGCTGATAAGCCGTGAGGCCGAGGGACCGAGTGGTGATTTGTTCAGGCTGTGCTGTTTAGAAGCAATTTCTCAGCCCGCTATTTGGTTTTAATTTTTTCTTCCCCTTCTGCAAGCCACAATCCCAGCAGTTGAGCTCTGTTAATACAGATTTAATTAATTGAATGGTTGAGATGATTCTTTTGTGTTCTCTTCAGGGCTCCCAGCTGATACCACGGCTCAAGCGAGTGCAAAGGGATGGCTCTAACTTGGAGGTCCTGGTGGCAAAGCTGTCTGGAAGATGCAGCCCTCTGTTGCCTTTGGTTAAGAAAACCTTCATCTGTGGAGGGGAGATGTCAGTGAATAGCCTGCATGTGAGGCACAGGGAGAGCCATCTGAGCTATGTGAGTGAGATCTCACCTCGAGCCAACCAGGGGAGATGGGCAAAAAACTTCTGCCGTGCTGAGTAAACTAAATGGCCTCTGCAGGCTTGTGAATGGGCTGCTTGGCCAGCTTCTGGTGCTGTGGAATGGAAATAACCTGGCTTTTCTAGAGAAGCATGCAGTGCTTCCCATTGCTGCAGGAAGCCCTGATGAGAGAAGGTGTTGGAAGCCAGGCCCACACCACCAAAGAGATGTACTTCAGGCATCCTTTCACAACCTCCTACTAAGTTCTGTTTCACCCAGCAGTAGTCAGCTACACATTGCTGCTCAGTGCCTGTGGTAGTGTTATGCTGCTGGGAGAGAAATGTGCTGCCAAGCTGCTCCTGGCACCACCAGTGCTGTCTTAGTGCTGGATGGTGCCAGGTTTTGGCAGCACTCTGCACGCCTGAGAGTGGAATAACTCCGGCATGGTGGAGTTAATCTTAGACTGGATGCAGACACTGCAGAGTCAGAAAACAATGAAGAAATTGTGTGGCAGGCATTTTGCTTGATGCTGCATCTTGTGTATACAAATGAAGGTCAGCTAATTAAGTGCTCAGTGTTGAACTTGAGGTCTTTAGAGATGCTCCTGTTAAGTGGGTTTGTGTGGTTTTTAATTAAAAGGAAATGGTTTGTGTGTTTCACTGCAGATGGGGGCTTGCTGGAGCAGCAGTACTTGTCAGAAGAAAAAGAACAACCTGTTGGTGCTGCTTTGAAGTTCCTCATTTGAAAGAGACTTGAGAAGATGCAAACTTCCCCCGTTTAAATAAGACTGCTGGAGAATTGTTTAGGATCTGGGTGTAGTAAATGGAGGTATTGGGGTGGCTTGAGGGGAAGGTGTAACAGGAGTTACACAGAGAATTGTTAATCCCCTCTTGCTGCTATTATTACTTCTATTAAACTTAGTTATATTTGAAACTGTCTCGTTTTGGTTTTCATTCTATCATAAAGTCATGGTGTACAGCAGGTTGTGTTCTTGTCTAGTGGCCATTGGAGAGGCAGGAATGTGGCACTGGGTGGCTGGTGCATTCTTGCCACAGGTAGATGCCCTCCCCTATGGCCTCTGCTGCCAGGATAGGTTTCTTTTCCTCTGGCACTTGGAAGGAGATGAGGTGATTAATGCATAAATTGCATTATCACATAATGGTAAGGTTGTAAGGAACCTCGAGGTCATCCAGTCTAACTCCTCTGTTTAAAGCAGGGCATCCACAGCAGCTTGCCCAGGATCACAATGGCCAGGGGAAGCTGGAAGCCCTCCAAACAAGGAGACCTCCACAACCTCTCTTGGCAGCCTGCTTCAGGCCTCCAGCACCCTCACACCAAACAAGTTCCTTCTCCTGTTCAGATGGACCCTCCTGGGTACCAGTTTGTGCCCATTGCCCCTTGTCCTGTCCCTGGGCACCACTGACAAGGGTCTGACCCCGTCCTTTTGCCCCCATCATTTATCTCTTGCTGAGCATTGATCAGCTCCCCTCTGGGGCTGCTCTTCTCCAGGCTCAACAGCCCCAGGGCTCTCAGCCTTTCCTCCTCACAGAGATGCTTTGGGCCCCTCAGCAGCTTTGTAGCTTCCACTGGATTCTCTCCAGCAGTTCCATCTCTCAAACTGGAGCTCAGAAGTGGACCCAGTGCTCCAGATGGGACTTTGCCAGGACAGGGTAGACGGGGAGGTGAAAGTCCCTCAACCTGCTGGCCATGCTCTTCATGCACCCCAGACCATCAGCTGCCTTCACCATGAGGGCACATTGCTGCGTTACGGTGAACTCCTCAGAGCTGCTCCCCAGGTCAACCCCTCACCTGTACTGGTGCATAGAGTTGCTTCTTCCCTAGGTGTGGGTTACTTACACTTGTTGAATTTCATGAGGTTTCTCTCCAAACAGCTCTACAGCCACTCCAGGTCTAGCTGAATGGCAGCCACTCTTCCCAGTTTCCTATCATCAGCAAACTGGCTGAGGGTCCTCTCTATCCCTTGATCCAGGTTGTTAAAGATGCTGAACAAGACTGGATTCAGTCCTGATCCCTGGAAGAAAATAAGGTCTGTGGTGAGTATGGGGAATGATCCCTGCCCTTTTCCTGCTGGCCAGACCATTACTGCTACAAGGCAGGACGTTGTTGGCCTTCTTGGCCAGGTTCCTTATGGATTTACATTGTGTCCAGCAATCTCCTTTTTCGCCAGCACTCACCCAGGAGGGGAGTAGTGTGTGCCCTGCAGCTGACTGCCTGCTGCCCTTGGTGCGGGCTGCTGCCTGCCAATAAGCAAGCTCTCTGCCTCAGTACCAGGTACTTCTGAAAATGAGAAATATACACTGTCAGCCACATAAAGCATGTGCTCTGTGGGCTATAAATACAAGCTGACTGGCTTGTTTCCTTGAAAAACTGTTTCTGTGATAAAGTTCTAGTCCATTTGTCTCAAGGTTGAAGCCCAGGCTTGTAGGCCTGGTTGTGCTGTAACAAAAAAGGAGAAGGGCAGAGGCAGTCTGCTGGGAGATATTATTATCCCATCAGGGAACTTGCCAACAGTGGCAGAACTCTGCTCAGTGCATGAGAGTTTTTCTGAGGCCTCACAGCTCTCAGGCAGCTGGAAGGGTACTGCTTTTTTTTTTTGGAAAACACAGGAATGTCATAAATGTTCAGTGATCAGCCCAAGCAGAGGCTTAGGGAACTGGAGCTTGGCACAGCAGCACAGCAGCTGCGTTAGCAGGGCCAGTGCCCTGTGGCTCCTGTAGCAATCAATAAAGGTCAGAAAGGTTCACTGTGCTGCTGGTTTGCTGCCTTAACTGAAAGGCAACAAAAGAAATGGAGGGAGAACCCTTGTGTTTCAAGAGAAACAAAGTACAGTTGCTGAAATGAAGGGAAATGGAGCAGGACCCACTTCTGTACTCAGGGAGTGCCAACATAATTTATGATGCTGTTTATAAGCACCATAGAGAAGAGGAGGCTCAGGGGTGACCTCATTGCTACCTACAACTACCTGAAGGGACATTGTAGCCAGGTGGGGGGTGGCCTCTTCTCCCAGGCAACCAGCAACAGAACAAGGGGACACAGTCTCAAGTTGTGCCATAGAAAGTCTAGGCTGGATGTTAGGAGGAAGTTGTTGGCAGAGAGAGTGATTGGCATTGGAATGGGCTGCCCAGGGAGGTGGTGGAGTCACTGTGCCTGGTGGTCTTCAAGAAAAGCCTGGATGAGGCACTTGGTGCCATGGTCTAGTTGACTGGATAGGGCTGGGTGCTAGGTTGGACTGGATGATCTTGGAGGTCTCTTTCAACCTGGTTGATTCTGTGACTCTATGATTCATACATTTTTCAATCTATATATGACTTACACCGGGCAGAAGTGGCTCAATTGCTTTATGTTTCACCGAGGTGCTTTGCTTTGCTCTGCCTTTACTGGAGCACAGAGGTATTGTTAACTTAGATTTACGCGTTTGGTTTTGAGCACTTAATTGTTCTTTATCCCGAGCTTGAATTTCTTGTGATTGTTCTCTGTTATTTCAACACCTATTTTGTACCAACCCCCTGGTTTCTTGTCAAATACCTTCTGCGTTATTGTTTCATTGTTCTCTGCAGCCACATACAGAGACGGGGTGGGGGTGGGAAGCAGCCTGTGATGAATTCCAAAGGCAGATTCTTCTTTCCCCCTGGAGATACCCGCACCTTTGCGGGGCTGCTGGAAGACAGCAGCTTCCAAGACGGAGAGACTGCTTCTTTAGCCACAAAATTAAACCAGAAAGACAGACACCGACAACGAACTTATTTCAAAGCGCAATTACTATTTGCCCGGCTGACCGTTCTCGGTCAGGAGACGAAGCGATTTCAACCCAGCTGCGAACTTCCCTCGCACAGCAGAAGGTGGCGATGTTGGCTCGGAGGAAAAGGCAGAAGCTGTAGGCGTTTTACCAGAATCTTCCACCGAGCCCAGCAGGCACGGAGCGCCCATTGTTTTAACCGGCTTAGAGGCGCTGACACCTTTCGCTGCGCTGAGACCAGCCCTTAGGCTCAGGCTCACCGAGCACGGCCGCGCTAGCTGCCAGCAGCCCCGCCTAGGGAGCTGCGGGGACTGCGACTGTCTGCCCTATTGCGAATACCTCTTCGGGGGTTAGAAAAGCCAAGTGGAAGCCAGGACGCGTATTTCTTGGGGCCAACGCGTGTTACAGCGCTTGGCGGGGGCTATGCCTTCCTCCTCCCCTCCAGCCACGGAGAGGCAGGAGCTGGCGCACGACCTGAGGGGAGCCCTGTTTCTACTTGAGGCGGCTTCCCTCCTCCGGGGCGGGGAGCTGGATTTACCTGAGGGAGGGAAAATCAGACGCCACCGACCCTACGACTGCCTTTCTCCTTGTTCTCTCGCACCGCTCCAGACTAGCGGAGCTGCGCGGGCAGGAGGCGCGGCGGAGGCTGACGGCAGCCGCGAACCCGCGACCCTCTCCCCTCCCGCTGCTTCCCTCAGTCTACGCCGGGGGGAGGGGGGATGAGGGGAGGGAAGGGGGGGGGCGGGAAACCGGCGGGCTCCGGCGGGCACCGCCCCGCGCGCACTCCCATCGTGCCCCGCGGGCGTGCGCGGACAATGAGCGGGGTCCCGGCGGGCGGCAGGCGCGGCGCGCTGCGGCGCCCCTCTCGCGAGAGCTCGGTAAGCGGCACTGCCTCTCGCGAGACGCGGGCCGGCCTCCTCCTCCTCCTCTCACCTCCCGGCCACATCCACACGCGGAGGGCGGGGCGGAGAGGCGCGGAGCGAAGCGGGGCGGGCGGCCGTCGCCGAGCCAAACGCAGCGGAGGCGCACGGCGCGGAGCGGGGCGGCCACCGCCGGGCACGTGAGCGGGCGGGCAGCGGGCGGGCGTGCTCTCGCGAGCGCGGCGAGACGTGCGCGGGGCGACCGCAGCCGCCTCCCTCCCTCCTTCCCTCCTCCCCACAGTCCCTCCGTCCGTCCCTCCCCGCCGCTGGGCCCATCAGCGAACGGGAGGCGCCGCCGCCGCTCTCCCTTCCCGCTGCCCTCGGCCCTCAGGTAGGAGCAGCGCTGCGGCCGCCCCCGGCCCGCCGCCATGTTGGGAACCGGAGGCGGCGGTCGCCGCTCTGCGAAGGAGAAGGGGGGTGGGGGGGAAGCGACCGTTAGGAGCGGCCGCGGGCAGGGGGGCGGGGGAGAGGGATCGGTGTGCGGCGTCAGCGCGCATGCGGGAGCGGCAGGCCTGGCCCGGCCGGTGCGCGGCCTCGTTGACTGCCCCACAGACCGTCCCAGAGCCTGGCGCCCCCGCCCGCCGCCTGCTGGTACTGCATCCGGGCCGGGCCGTGCGGCCTCCGCCGGGCCCGAACAAAGCACGGCCTGGCCCGGCCTGGCCTGCCGGCCCTTCGCGGCTCTCCTCATTGCGCCGCGTTCGGAAAGGGCCGGGGCCATCCGCGGCGGCGGTGCTCGGCCTGCAGTGCGTCGGGCCGGGTGCGCGCTTCTCGGCCGCCGCGCGGGCTCTGCGCAGCCCTCGCTGAGGGCGGGAAGGAGGCGTTCTGCTCGGAGCTTCGGCACGAAAAATGCGTTCTCAGGGTCGGCCCCAGGCTTCTCCCGCTGGCTCAGACTTCACTGGAGCGCCCTGATGGCGCCTCTGGTTCCCGTTGAGGCTATAGGGTCGGCATCTTTCCTCCTCAGGCCCCCAAAACCTTCACTTGGAAGGTTAGCGGCACGTCAGTAACATGCGAGCCTTCTTAACGTCTCTGATGGCTTAGTCTCCAAAACTGCTGGGTTTGGTGTTCATCTGGCATAGAGAAGTAATGAATCGAGCATTAAGACATACAGTGGAAGCATCCTCTTTCTGCTCAGTTTCACTTTCATCTAATTTAGGCTGTGGTTACAAATCTGTGGTGGATTGTAACTTTCTGTGCTTTTTATGTGCGTATTTTGTTTCCAGGGTGAAAGCAATGAGGAACAAAGTTCACTTAACGCTGAAAATAAGCGAAAGTTACAAAGAACTTTATGAGAACCTGAGGAACGGCTTTGTTCTGATAAATGAAGCGTTTATGCTTTTTTCATGCGAAGCTTTCTTCCTTTGCACAAAGCACACCTTTGGGGAAAAAAGTATCTGATGCTGTTTTAAGCAGCTGAGTAGTCTTTATTCTTTCTACTCAATCTGAAATTCTTTCGGTTGATTACATTTGCAGATAAGTAGGGAGCAGTTCTTGTTGAAAGTACATCTCTTAAAGCAGCCTCTGTAGTTTTCATGCCTCAGAAGAGACCATTTCCTGGTAGTTCTTTATAAAGGATCTGTTGAGCAGTGGTTTAATCATCCTGAATTTTGAAACTTTAATATATTGCTGTATTTTTAATATATCAAATTCATATCTTCCCCCCTCCACCCCCAATATGTAGTGAAAAATGTATTGACGTTTTTCTTCTGTCGTCATGACATTAATGAGTTTGTGGCTTGAATTTAATCAAACCCCCCACAAAATGATTCATTATTGGATTCCATGGAATAATTAAATTTGAGGATACTGGCACTTAAACCATGTTTGTGTTCAGTGGTAATCCAGTGTCTGTATTTTTACATTGTGAACTGGGTAGAGATTTATATCTGAACGAACTAAAGGGTTTTGATAGCTTCCAAATGATTCTGCTGAGACTGAATGTCGTGAGCCTTTTCATGTGTATTAGAGAACTTCTCTGAACTTGTTATACGTTGAAAACTTCAGTTTGCAGTGTTTTGCACGCATCTAGGTCCTGCAAGCATCCCAGCACTAAATGATGTGGAGAACAACCAAGAGAAATCTGTAAATGCACCCTTAAAATGTGACTCTCTCTTGTTCCTAAAGGTAAAAACTAAAAACCACTTGAGGAGGAGGGAAGAAGAGTCAGGCTTTGAGTTTCTGAACTACATTAAGGATTCGTGATGCTGTGATCCTTGCAACTAGAAATATGATTGCACCTGGTTTATTCAGGACTAGGCTTAAATAAGATACTTACGGATTTGTAAGGAAGTAAATTGTGTCTTCCTGCCCTCCTCTGTGACTTGCTCACATCTGCTGAGGGCTTTGCTGAATGCAAAGATGCTTTGTAATTTAATACCTAACAGTGCTCAAGGCCGCTCAGCAAATCTGGGTGAGAAGCTGTTAGAAGCAGAGCAGCAGATAAATGACTCCCGTTCAGTTTATTTGTTCAGTTATGAGTGTTTTTGGCTAGCTTCTGTGCTGTTTGCATTCTTCCTCAGTGCACTATGTCAACAAGTCTTGAACACAAAACCAAATACACCACGATAAGTAAGTTTACAAGTGTTTCAGTCCTGGATTTGTAGCCATAATTCAACTGGGTTTTTGTTTTGCACACGAAACCTGGCAAACAGTCCTTTGACTCTTCTCTGCCACTAGAATTACACCTCCACAGCCTCATACAAAATTTCAGTAGGGAAAGAATCCGATTTTATCCCAGTTCTGGGAGTGCCTGGAGGCAGATTTAGACGGGCTTATTAGTCAGAAGATTTTTTTAGTCATCTACTGGATCACAATACAGAAGTGTTCTGGTTTGGTTTTTAAAAGAAAAGGTAAAATTGCTTCTCTTTTACACTGATTAACTCTCTTTGTCTGTTTATTTTCTAAAACAGTTATGGTATGTGCTGTGATGATTGTCAGAGCTTTGCTGCCCATGAGGCTATTCATCACCACTGACATGGATGAGTAGTGATTGTCTCCTCGCTCTGCCAAGTGCAGCAGCATACGCTCATTGTTACCACAGCTTCCAGACTAGGGTCCTCCTGCATTCCTCGGTGACTCTGGTTTTGGCAGATGCCTTGTGTTCAACCAGATCTTAGTGGCTTCATGGAGCTTTTCATATGTGCTGGAACCTCTGTATGCATCTTATTGTAGAGTTGGAGCTCTGAAGATAGTAACAAAGAGTGGACTTAAAAGTAGTAGGGAGGAGTGGATGGAAGCCATCGAGGTAAAACCATGGTAGTACACATGGTGAAAATTGTTCTCTATTTTCCTAGCTGTTTCTGTTTTCTCTTTCTAAAAATGCATTCTTTCTGTACTGTTCCTTGGACCTTTTTTTCACTTTGTCTGAAGGAATAAATATACTTTTTTTCCCCAGTGCATGTCTTATAAAAAGAAGGATGTTTGAATTTATTACATTACAGAAACAGGAAATCAGCATCTTCTACAGTGCTTTATTTTCCCCCTGCATTCAAAGGTTGAAAACCAGCTTCTTTCAACTAAGTTCTTGTAATGTTCTTAATTGCTAACCTAGGTGTTTTAATTTCTCACTTATAAATAAGTCTTTTTTCTTATGTAATATATCTTGTTCTGTAGCAGTCATCTGTTACAGTAACTTCAGATCTCAGGTTCTGTGCTCCCCTGATCAAGCAAGTCACTGAGATGAAGCTGAACGTAATCCTAAGAAAATGAGACTCTTCCAGTTGTTCTGCAGGGCCTTAAACAGACTGCTCTGCACACAAAAAAAGCACAGGCATCCTGTGTGCCAGGTGCTGCTTAGATTTTTGAGGTCACTGACCTTTGGGGCTCGGTTGGACAGGATGAGTTTTCTTGCATGCAAACCAGCAGTATTAAATGCCTACTCTAAATGCTGGTACTTGAAATATGCGTTAATCCGCGTTTTCTCCAAGGCTGCTAGACAATTCCTTCTTTGCCTTTGGAAACACAGGAGCCTTTTCTGTTACCCAATAATCCCCTCGGTTCCAAATCCACTGCATTCAGCAGATAACATCTGCTTCTGATATCCTTGCAAGTTTCTGGTTTTACTACTGCTAATTCCCAGAGCAACAAGAGGAACTGTCTGTCTACATTTGTCACTTCAGGTCTTTTCCCTCGATAACCTTTTTTGCCGTGGTGTGTTGGTGATAGTTTCACCAAGAGGAGTACAGGTTCTTCCACAGTGGACTGGATGGCTGGCTGCACGAGTGTCACACGTAAGAGAGGGATGGAAAACCCTCTGGATACTTAATCCATGCTTCTGCAGTGTGGGTGCGAAACATCTTACAGACTTTTTTCCCCAAGGGTGCGCAGTCTTCAAGTCTTGAGTTGTTACAAACTGGAGCTGTTTTTCAGATTGTTAATTGCTTAATGCTTTCACCATAATTGATTTGCTTAAATTCCATGTGCTTGGAGTAATTTTGGGATTGAAGTGAAAGTGAAACTGAGTAGAAAATACTTTTTTTTCTCTTCCTTTTTGAGGATTTTCTACAAGTAGTGGGAGAGTAATGAGAAAAAGATGAGTTGTTGTGAGAACAAGATAATTATTAAAACTGTAATGTGTATGCACAGGTTAAAAAATACCGAAACAGTGGTAGTAGGAGCAGGGAGTTGTAGGGAATTACTTTCAACCTTCTGGTGTCCATAAAAGAAGATATTCCAGCGTTTCCATATCCAGCATGTTCAGTGTATCCCAAGAATTCACTTAAACTGCATACTTATAAGTTCTATTGAAAACAAGAGTTTATAATCAGCTTTACATGCAAAGAAACACTTCTTATATATATAGTGCTGGAAAATCAGCCTCATTTTGACCTTTATTTGATAGCAGCATATCTCTAGGATCCAAACCACTTATTTTTATTATCTGCCTTTACAGAAAATTCTTTTGCAACTTGTAGATCTAAAATGTTTGTCTGCACTTGTCAGGAAATCCAATAATGTTTTGCCTTTCGACTTGTTTTGAGGATACTTTGTATTACAGATTTTCAAATCTTTAACATGGCCAAAAGTGTAGATCTGAAAGCATGTCTGTGCCCAATATAGCTGAAATGAGGTGAAGAACAATTAGCATAACACTTTCAACTGGCCTAAGTCATGTCTGGTTCTTTAGACAGCTTTGTTCAGTCGCACTCATCTTGTTGCTGTGACTCAGCCGATGGCACACGCGCTTCCAGGCTGGCATTGGGCCCTGGGAACCTGTCTCTATCAGATACTGACATGAAATCCTTCCTGAGTGAACTCGCACAGTAAATCTGACCACATGGAAGTTAAACATTCCTTGGTAGAATTTTAGGGCTCTTCTTCCACCTAGTGTTATTGTCTTCATCTGATTTTAAAGAATGGGAGTGGCTAAGAGTAGAGTACAGCAGCAGTTGTGAGGTGGCAGTGATGGGTAAATAGTTACTTTTTTTGGAGCATAACTGAAGCTTAGTTTTCAGAACTCCTCCACTTGAGTACCTCAGTTGTAGGGCACTTCCCCATCTAGTGCACCAAAAGCTAAGGTTATATTCTGTCCTCCTCATACAGTTGTCTTGCTGTCCCACTTCATGCTTTTTCATCAGATTGCGTTGGGGTTTGTTTTTTGTTGTTGTTGTTTGGCTTTGGGATTTTTTTCCCCTTTCATCCCCTTTCCCCCCCCCCCATTGCCTCTCCTTTTTATGAGCAGCAGCATGATGTGGTTATGAAAAACCTCCCTTATGTACATGAGGTGACAGCACGGCACATCATCAGGGTCTCTGCCACCCAGCTCCCTGCCAGCCTGCGATGTGATGGGGTTTGTTCTCTGCTAATCTCTCCGGAGCTGTGGACAATAAGCTGCCAATTGAGAAGTGGGACCAGAGGATTAGCCAGCATCTGTTCAAAGAGAAAGGGTGCTTTGGAAGAGTGGGGAACTTTCCTGATCTGGAAAAAAAACTTGAATAATGCAGGTCCTTGCATTAACTGCAGGGTGCACCATGCTTGACCCTGTGGTTGTCTACTGAATCACTGTCAGGGTCTAGTCTGTGAAGCCCTCTGGAGTACATGATTTATGAAGAACCTCGTAAGTTCAGGATGAATCTATTCTGTGAACTTGTGTTTGAACTAGGACAGGATTGATCTGTGAAAATGGGAAGAGTAAGGATTGACTTGTAAAATTGTCATGAAGTACTTGGAAGATAACTCAATGTCTGTGAGATAAAACGTGGTACCCAGGTGAATATTAACGTTTCTCTCATGTTTGACCTCAAGAGCCTTTTTATAATACAGCTTTTAAATGCCTTCTATCCAGGTGCTTTTAATGTGGGCAGTTTGTCCTGGGTATCTCACTGAGAATTTGCCTCCTTTACTTGCCCTGCATTCTTGTTTTATTTACTGTTTTCTCCAAGCTTTCTCCAGTGCATTTCTGTCTTCTGCCTCAGATGCTTTCAAACTTACCATCCCCATGTTTCCCAGTCTCTTGTTCTTAACCAAGTATTATACAACTGAGCTTACTTTACATGACCTCAATGAATTTGGATCTTAAAGGCATGGCTGAAATAGGAGTTGAACATGTAGCAAACTCTGTAAAACAGTTTTCAAAGGTGGAGTTCAGGGAGGGTTGTCTCCCTTTTAGTCTTTCAGAATCCATTGTTTTTTCCTGTATTAGTGCTTAGTTTTATAACGCTCTGTTGCCAAGTGCTTTTCAACTAGATAAACTTTGTGCTACTGGAAGAGGGCTCTGGCTTGAGTAGGCAGCAGGGGTAGAGAATGCTCATAACCATGACCTTTTTTCTTGTTTCCAGTGCAAGAGAAATTGCCTTCTGCAGAACTGCTCTCTTCAAGGAAAAATCCTTCTTTGATTTTGTCTTTCCCATTCCTCCCCAAACATACCTGCTCTCTTACAAGCTGACTTCATCAGGAGCTGTGCAGTTTGGACCAGTTTCTTTTCCAAGTGCTGATGTGTTCAATGTGCCTCTGATGGGCAGTGCTGGAGGAGCAGAACTGCTCTGCAGAGATCTGAAAGGGCTTTACTGCATCAGGGTCCCAAATCCAGCTTACTTCTGGTGCAGCATTTTCATGTGTGTTGCATTGCTTTAAATTTTGTGTATCTGTCCCAAGACTGAAGGGATTTGAGAGTAGTATTACAGATTTTTCCCTCTGCACCAAAGAAAAAGAACTTGCACTGTAGTTTTACTGTGAATATTGATACATTATTGAGCTAAATCTTGAAGTGAATGCAGTTGAACCAAAGGTTTAAATACAAGGTTAGTAATTTTTGAGGCATGAGGCAGATGCCTGTCTCTTAGAAGCGTTATCTTGGAATCTTTAACTGTCACATGTGGTCACTGTGTCGGTGTCAGGCCTGAAGCAAGGCAGCAGCAGTTTGCTGCAGAGACAGCTGGAGCGTGATGCCATCTCCTGACTCACCTGGCAACTCTTCCTGCAGGAGCAGGGTTTTCCTTGAGGCTCCCATCCTACAACTGAGTCTGAACTTTGATTAGCTTGAGCTCTGCAAGTAGAGGCTGATATCACAGGTGCACTATGCCAAAGAATCACTTCCTGAGTGCTATTACCTGTAATAACTGCAATTTAAGCAAGGGGTCTTGTTTACTTCCTGCAGCCTGTTAAAAACTTACTGTTCTTGTTCACATCGGTCTTCACAGCGGTAATTTGAATTCTACTGCATAAAGATTGAATGTTATATTTGGTCTCATTTACCAGATCTTACACTAGAAACTTTTTGCCCAAACTTCAGTTTACTTTTAACTTCCTTTTGTCCTATTCTGTGGTGGTATAGGTTTCACTTTCAAATGTGTTATATGCCAAAGTCATCTCAGATTCTGCGGGCTTAAGTTTGTGGATGGTTTTTTTTTGGTGGTCTTCTCATAGACACAGCAATGTAGGGTATGAACAAAACCATTAACCAGAGGTCAAGGCTTATATGCTTGTAAACTTGAGATGCTTTCAGACATCCCAAACTTCTGCAATCCACTTGTCTTCAGTGTGAAAGTAGCCTTTTATAGAAGAGGAGTAGCATGTACCAGAAACACTGCTGTAAAATTTTTTTTAGCTGAAACGATATTTGTAGGCTCTGGGTACCTCTTGAATCTGTTATGTAATAAAAAGCCTTGTAAGATTGAGATCTTATAATGTTTTTTGTTTTGTTTTTTTTTTTTTTTTTTAGATCAACATGATGCATAAGTTTAAAACTGCATCTGTTTCAAGGGATTTATGACTAAAACTGCTTGTTTTTCTACAGAATTGTCTGGTGTTTCTCAGCTTGAAGAAGATCTGCAGTCATTATTGATCCTCTTTCTTGGCGTTACCATCTTTGAAGTGAAGTTTGCCTAGCTTTCTAGTGTGAGCTCTCTTTTCAGCCATCTTAAAAAAAGGAAAAGGAATTTTTTTTTGATCCATAAAGTAGACAAGCTCTAGTTCTCCAGAATGTCCAAGTCATTCCAGCAGTCATCTCTGAGTAGGGATTCACAAGGTCATGGGCGTGACCTCTCTGCAGGAATAGGCCTTCTTGCTGCTGCTACCCAGTCTTTAAATATGCCATCTCTTGGAAGGATGAACCAGGGTACTGCACGCCTTGCTAGCTTAATGAATCTTGGGATGAGTTCTTCATTGAACCAACAAGGATCTCATAGTGCACTGTCTTCTGGTAGTACCTCTTCCCATAATTTGCAGTCTATATTTAACATTGGAAGTAGAGGTCCGCTCCCTTTGTCTTCTCAGCACCGTGGAGATGCAGACCAGGCCACTAACATTTTGGCCAGCTTTGGTCTGTCTGCTAGAGACTTAGATGAACTGAGTCGCTATCCCGAGGACAAGATCACTCCTGAAAACTTGCCTCAGATCCTTCTACAACTTAAAAGGAGGAGAGCTGAAGAAGGTTATGGTAGAGATGGCAGATCATCCACACGGGAACCACCGTACAGAGTACCTAGGGATGATTGGGAAGAAAAAAGGCATTTTAGAAGAGATAGCTTTGATGATCGTGGTCCTAGTCTCAACCCAGTGGTTGACTATGACCATGGAAGTCGTTCTCAAGAATCTGGTTATTATGACAGAATGGATTATGAAGATGACAGATTAAGAGATGGAGAAAGGTGTAGGGACGAATCTTTCTATGGTGAGACTTCGCATAACTATCATAAATTTGACAGTGAGTATGACAGAATGGGTCGTGGTCCTGGTCCCGAGAGATCTCTCTTTGAGAAAAAGAGAGGTGCTCCTCCAAATAGCAATATTGAAGACTTCCATGGATTCTTACCGAAGGGTTATCCCCATCTGTGCTCTATATGTGATATGCCAGTTCATTCTAATAAGGTGAGTTACGCACCAGATACTTCTATTTTCCTTTACGTTGTAGTATCTGTTCTGTTTTTACCTATTTCTCTAATGATTTCTAAGAGCCTGGTTGCTTTTGAAATGATCTGAAAGTTGGTTGGAGAGTGAAAAAAGGCACTTGGTTTATTGACAAGGTAATTGTTAACACTGTAAACCAGGGCTTTACATTAATGTGTTTTGGTTGCCCAGATGCTTAACTTCAAATCAGCTATCATCTGCTGGGATATCTTATTTATATTTTACATCTACATGTTCTCTTAACCACAAACATCTGGCATTCAAGCAGTTTTGGGGTGGGGTGTTTTGGTTTTTGGTTGGTTTGGTGGGTTTTTGTAGTGTATCTACTGTGCTGTTCAGGAAACTAGTTTCAGCTCTCCTCCACATCTGTCTTGATTGCTGATTTTATATGTAGTTAAGATGCCTTCTTGCACAGTTCTGCTTTTTCCCTGTCCAAAGGGAAAGAGTTAATGTAGAGCCCTGGAACTTATTTGCAAAAGTAAAAAAACAAAACGAAACCAAAACACAAAGAAACAACAACAAAAAAGCCAAACACCCACGGTTTAGATTAGCTCATTCTTGCCTTTTTAATTTCACTTTAACACTCTATCTCATACTATGGCTGAAATTTGTCGTCATTTTTCTCCTTTTTCACAACTCTCTTAGACACTTCAGACTCACGTTTTATTGTCCCATGTTGCATCTCTCCCTGTAGACTCTCCCAGCAATCAGTCTGCTGTTGCAGTCTCCCGCTGCTCTGCGTTCCTAGTAGTGTTCTTTACTTGCCTGGCCACTAGAGTGGATCTTCGGGGGAGATTCGGTTTTGCTGAGCCTTCCCTCTTAATTTATTCACCAGTAGCTCAACTCTCTGCCAAGGTAGCAGGTTGCTCAACGTGGCCTGTTTATTCAGATGGTGTTTTCAGAGCCTTCTCACTTTCAGCTTTTCCAGTGTTGCTCATCTTGCTGATTTTTCAGTACACTAGGCAATTTAATTGGCTAATTGGCTAATGCAGTGCCCCTCTTGTCACAGTTAGTGGCTAATTACCTTGAAGGCCTTCAGTTTGAAAATATAATACATGCTATTACTGTGAAATTGATACAATGTGGAATTGCTGTTTACTAACCATTTCTTTACAGTTGCCTCTCACAAAGTGCTGCTTCCGTGCATCTAATCTTTTCGAAACACGGGAATTGTTCTCTCCCTGCGAGGAAATGATCAGACCAGTTGGTAGAGCAGCCTCTGTATGACTCCAGCTGATCCCACAGCTTTGGAAATTGTGTTGCTTTAATGACTTTATTATATCTAAATTCACAGTAATCCGGGTTTCTTCTCTCCTATATTTATGCCATTTATGTTCACAAAAAGGTTTTAAGTGTTAACAGTTTAGATGCCATGCTCAGTTCTGTAGAAGGACTTCACTTGGTTAGATTGAAAGCATAAACTTCTGAGGCCCTTGAAGATGGCAACCAGTAAATCCTGTAAGTAGGGTTCTTTTTAGCACTTTGTTTTAAATCCTTGTTGGTTCTTAGTTTGCTCTGCTATGAAGATCTATCAAAAGGATATCCAACATGAAATAGCTTTCCAGGTATGAGAAATACCAAGTTCTTTTGACTGCATAACTTAAGTAGCTGACTTCTTCTGTAACATGTAAAACCATCTGGTTTTTAGGAATAGACTTTGACTGCTGGCACACCATAAAATAATTGAGATTGGATCATCTGTTTCTTATGACCCGAGTTTGGGCTTTGTTTCTAATTACAGAAATCATATCATCACCGGAATTTTTCTCTCTTCTCTCCTTTTTTCCTCTGCTTTGCATACCTAACAATTCCAGAAGTTCTTATTTTGTGTCTCTCACAAAATGGAATTGAGTAGAACCTGTAAAGTAATCTGATCTGAACCAAGATTTCTGGAAAGCAGAAAGGGAAAGGCTGTTCTTAGCTGGGACAGTGCAGACTTCATGCTGCAATATGAAAATCTCCTTTTCCTACCACATAAAAACACCATAGAAGATTTTATTTTAAAAACCTATGATAAAACAATGTCTATTTTTAAGACCAAGCAAGGGGTTAAATACCCTTCCTATAACTTAAGCTGACAGAGCAGTCATCTGTGGGTTTTATTTTTCAAGTAGTGTTTTTAATTTCATCTTTAATTCATGCCTGTATTCTAAGACCCAGTTTGTTTTCTCTCTAACTGTGGAGTAAATTATGCCCTGGTTTCTTGATGCATTTTGTCAATCCTAATTCCTTTGTCAAGCACTGAAGTGTTAAGATGTGGAGGGGCTGTTTTCCCTGTCAATGCAAAAGGCTGATGCAACATGAACAGATGAATTTGGAGGTTAAGCGCTGGAAATGGTGATAGATCTCAGAGGAGAACGGTGGCCCTGTCCCTGATAGAGAGCTGTCTAAAATTAGGTGCTTAGGTTTGGCCTGATTTTCTCAAGAACAGCTCGTCCTCTTGCTCACATTGTTAAGGCAAAAGCTAATCTTAAGTTTTAAAGAGCTCAGTTCAGATTTGCTCCAGCTTAACTTTAAGCATTCCTGCTAATGATTCTGTCAATAGCTAGTGCCCATAGACCTCAGAGGAGTGATGTCTCAGCCTGCATAAAGGTAGGAAGGGAGGTCCAGATTAAGAATTGTATTGAGTAAAAAAACAGTGTAGATGAGCCATTGTTCTGAAACCCCTCCATGGGGAAAAGAATTTCCTCTGTTCTGTATCACATCTCCATTTTTTGCCCGTTTAAAACTGTTTGAGGTATAACGAGAGGTAGATCTCCCAAGCTTTGCCTGTAGTTGCAGATAACTTCTACTTCAGTTTCAGAAAGTATGAAATTGATGTGTTAAAACAGCTTCAAAGCATGTTACATCCAGCAGAATCAACCCACTGGGGCTTTACAGATTATGCACCCAAATTTAGAGGGGTTTTAGTGTTTAAAAGACTTTTCTGTAATACAGGAATAAATAAGTTTTAAACTGAGGAAACTTTGGGTTTAAGCATGGAGTGTTTTGTGGATAGGTTTCCTTGTGGGAGTTTGGGTTTTTTTCATCCTAATTGCCAGTATATTTATTAATTTATAGTTGCAGAGCCTATATCTTATGCAGTTAACAAGAAAAAGTGGAGCTGTCACTTTACATCTTCATAAAACAAACGAAACTTTCATCTTGCTCCATGTTCTATTGTGGAGTAGTGTTGCAGTGCAGCTCAACAGCAGTACCTTATGGGAGGCTTCAGATCCAGGGTTCTTTTCTTTGCAGACAGTGTAAGGTAGGCAGTTAGTGTATGGAAACACTACAGTAAGCCTCAGGAGTGACTATCTTATATCCAAGAGGGTGGCTGTAGTGTGGTGGAAACTAAAAATCAGGAAAGGTGAGTGTTCAGGGGAGGAAAAAGTAATTTATAGTTGCTGAGCAGAAATTCCTGTGTGGGAAGAGACATAAACATGCAATGAAACATACATGCTCACATGGAAATGTAGGTGTTAAGAGAGAATCTTCAGCTGTTAAACTGCCCCCAAAATACACCATTACTGTGCCCTTCATCTCTCGGAGATCCCAAGGTTAACTCAGCCCCTGTGTCTCTGCTGGTCCCTTTGCTAACTGAGCAGCAGCAGAGCGGCTCCCAGACCAGCACAGTGAAACTTGCAAGGTTTTGTCACTTAGGTGCGTATAGCACAGCCTGGTGCTGTCAGGATATAGAGAGCAGGCAGTGTGGTGCATGAGAAGTCCTTGTGCCTGCTTTCCTTCTTAAATCAATCTGTAATCAAAATAGTCTGCAGAGGAGCAGTAGGAAGCCCTCATCCCTTCCTAGGAACCAGAAGGGGTTCACCAGAAGTAGGTGCTACACCAAAAGCAGGTGCCTAGTGTGGTTTAATTCTGTTATTCCTCCTCTGTACCATCTAATTTAGATCTATTTGTCCTTGATCATTCCCCTCAAATGCTATGTTTTTATCTTTCACCTGTATACTTGAAGTTTGCCCTAGCTGTGCACTTTGATTTCTTTTAGTCTTTCCTTTCTGGATTCCTAGCAATTTCTTGGCTGCTTTATGGTTCTAAAACTCAAGCATTTAGTTGAAACTAATATTTACAAGCCTGAGGAAAGAAGCAGAGAGAGTGGAGGAAATTCTGAAATGACAGAGGACAAAAAAAAACCCTCACCTCAGCATGCAGTTGGAGAAGTTGGAATGGCAGCAATATGCCTCTATGCCGTAGCAGTTCTCCCCTGGTGAGCTTTGCACCTCTGGAGGCAGGATCCCACCCTTAGATTGCAACAGATTTTTCACCAGCCACCTTTTCACCCAGGTTAGGAGTTGAGAGGTAGGTCCAATTTCTTTAAAGCACTACAACAAAGGATTTTGTTACCCATGTATCTTCCATACTTCAGCCTAGAAGAGAAGCTAACTGCGCTGTACAACATGATTGTGTTCCGAAGGGCTTGCCAAATGTGGCTTCTAATTTGGAATTCTTTACTTTGCTGCAGGAGTGGAACCACCATATCAATGGAGCGACTCACAGCCGACGCTGTCAGCTGCTGCTGGAAATGTATGAATTTCAACACCTTTACTCACTCTTGGGGCAGGAGGGCGTGGACAGCTAAAGAGCAGTCAGTCACAGTGCACAAAGCAGGTTTAGAGCACGTGCTGCTCTTTGTAGGGAGTACAAACAAAAGAGCATCTTCAGGGCAAAAAGCATCTCAGTGTATGACTTCTGAGTCCTGCTGAGCCATATGTAGCGTTTTGGAGGTGGGCCTTAACAATTACAGAGTCCCAGCATGATGGGGTTGGAAGTAACCTCTGGACATCATCCAGTCCAACTCCCCTGCTAAAGCAGGGCACCCCACAGCAGCTTGCCCAGGATCACAATGGCTGTGGGTGGAGCTGGAAGCCCTGCACAGAAGGAGACTCCATAGTCTCTCTGGTCAGCCTGCTCCAGGCCTCCAGCAGCCTCGCACCAAACAAGTTTTTTCTCTGTTCAGATGCAACCTCTGGTTCCAGTTTGTGTCCCTTGCTCTGTCACTGCACACCACTGAAAGAGCCCAGTCTCATCTGTGCGATATCCCCCACCCTTTAGACCATGCTGAGCATTGCTCAGATCCCCCTCTGGGGCTGCTCTTCTGCAGGCTCTCAGCCCCAGGACTCTCAGCCTTTGCTCCTCACAGAGATGCTCGAGGCCCCTCGGCAGCTTTGGAGCCTTCACTGGACTTTCTCTAACATTTTCCTGTCTCACTGAGCTGGGGAGTCCACAACTTCATACAGTTGCTCCAGCTGTGACCTCACTAGGGCGGAGTAAAAGGCAAGAACTTCTCTTGACCTTCTGGCCACACTTTTGAGACTATTGCCAGTTTTTGGGAGTCTCTTAGACCAACTTGTAAATACCTTTTGTAAACCAAAAGTACAGTGTTTGTTGTAAACTGACAGCCTCTTCTATAGGCAGGATGTCAAGAAGAATGCCATGGCTGACAGATCCTCCTTGTGTCTCCTGCAGTGGGCACTGTTACCATGTGCTTGTGGTAGAACACAGAAGGGCATTGCTGCTTGTGTGGAAATTGTAACACAGCTGGAACAGACTTCTTCTTACCTTTCTTTTATTGTTGTTTCTTTTAAGATACCCAGAATGGAATCCTGACAGTGATTCAGGACATGGAATGTAAGTAGTAATGAATTTTTCAGTATTTCAAATTGTTTATTTGAAGTGGAGGATGTTGTTAACATTTCATGGGAAACAGCAGACTTCCTTCACACAGCTGCCTCCTTTTGTGTGCTGCTAGCTGGAGAGCAGCAGTAAAAGGAGCTGAAGCTGACTTCTCCTTGGATACTCTGCAGTAATTAAGGGTTTATTTTGAGAATGAAAGCATTACAGGTTTTTTGGTGTTATAAATAAGATTATTTTTGTTCTCTTTCCAGGGGTGACCCCTTTATGTTGCAGCAGTCCACAAACCCTGCACCTGGAATTCTGGGACCACCACCACCTCCATTTCACCTTGGAGGACCTCCTGTTGGGCCAAGAGGTAATATCAGTACTTACTTATACAAGACTTAGGTTCTTGATTTGATTGGGGGTTTTTGTCTATTTTGTTATAAAACAAACCAAAACACTTTTCTGAGCAGTGAAACTGAAATATTCCATTCCCTCCCTGTCCAAAGACTCAGATCCCACACTTTAACCTTTTTACTATCTCTTGGCTACCATCCACATGATTATTAGCTGAGGTTATTAAAACAGTTTGCTTAGCCATGTGCTTTGGACTTGTATTTTTCTCCTGTCTAGAAGTTCTTTGTCTCTATTTGATTAGCTATGTGTTGGTGGGGATTTTCTTGTGAAGCTTGAAAGAATTCAGTCTGCTAAGTGCTTTTTCTCCTTAATTTCAAATCAATTTGGCAAATAGCAACTGAGAAAGGTGAAGATAGTTGATGCAAGCCCATTCTTTACAGGAAGGCAGACTTAAGAATTAGGTTCTTGTCTGAATCTTACCTATGTTTTTTTTTTTAAGTCATTTGAGTGACTGAAAGAGCCAAACTAATTAATTTGCCCAAGTATTTCAAATGCTTTAGGCATTAGGTGCCTTCATTTTGTTAAAACAATGCTGTTCATTTTCCAAACATCTCAAAACTGAACTTTGAGCCAAGCTACCTGAAAGGCTGTTTGGTTTCTTTTTTTGGAGGGAGAGTGTTTCATAGTCAAATAGGCATTATGATAGAATTGATGTTAGTTTAGAACTAAAACTATGGAGTCTTTCTACACCTAAACCATCAATTGTTAAAAAGAATATCTTTGAGACATTTTTGTTGTGGCAAATCTTACTCATTTTCTGCTATTTCTGCACATCACTAAATGCAGCTTCTTCTCCAGTCTTAACCTGAACACAGTGATCAGGCAGGAGGAATTTAAGTTACCAGAGCTCTAAAGCAAACAAGTTAACAGTTTTTTCAGACCCTAATTAAATAATTAGGGTTTAAAACTTGATGTCATTGTGGTTTAGTAATACAAACGACTTGGATCTCTTAAGGACTTGTGAAGAGGTATGTTAATGCCAATCTTACAGGCTGAACTAAGCTTGTTCATTCTTTTGATTTCTCAAAGGAGCTGGAAATGGCAATATGCAAGGACCCAGGCACATGCAGAAGGGCAGAGTGGTTAGTATCAAAAATTTGTTGGTGTTTCTTTTGTCAACTCCACGATTTTGATTTAGTTTTGTTTGCTTTCATAAGATTTCTTTTTGAGTGACTGGATTGTCTTAAGGTATACTCTGTGTGTGTGTGTAAATATTGAAGCTTTAAAGTAATACTGAATTTCCATTGTGCTGCTTTCTTGCCCAGCTGACCAAGAGGGCCAGCAGCATCCTGGCCTGGATCAGGAATAGTGTGGCCAGCAGGAGCAGGGCAGGGATCATCCCCCACTTCCTACTGTACTGGGCACTGTTGAGACTGCATATCCAATACTGGGATCAGTTTTAGGGCCCTCGCTACAAGAAGGACATTGAGGTGCTGGAGCATGTCCAGAGAAAGGCAAGCTGATGAAGAGTCTGGAGAACAGGGTTGGTGAGGAGCAGCTGAGGGAGCTGGGGTTGTTTAGTCTGGAAAGACACTGGAGTAAGGTGGGAGTTGGTCTCTTCTTCCAAGCAACAAGGGTTAGGACAGGAGTAAATGGCCTCTTCACCTTGCAGCAGGAACGTGAGGAATAATTTCTTCACTGAAAAGGTTGTCAAGTCCTAGAACAGGCAGTCCAGGGCAGTGATGGAATCCCTGTTCCTGGAGAGACTGAAGAGCCACGTAGATGTGCTGAAGGCTGTGGTTTAGTGGTGGACTTGGCAGTTCTGGGTTAATGGTTGGACTTGATCTTAAAGATCTGTTCCAAATGTAATGATTCTGTGATACTTAACTATTCTACAAAGTACTGAGTGTACAGCCCCTGTTAAAACATCCTCTGGTGATGAAGCTGTGGGACATGAACATTCAGCTAGCTTTGGCAGATGTCTGCTGTGGAAGTGTTCTATGCCTTTGCAAATCTTGGTTTGGTTACTACTGAAGGCTTAAACTAGTAAAGGCAATAATGGTACAGGTAGAGCAGAGCCTTGACAGACTTTGTTTTTAAGGTTAGTTGATGCATGTTGTCACTAAATATTGTGTATGCATTCTTTGCCTTCAACAGGAGACAAGCAGAGTTGTTCACATCATGGATTTCCAGAGGGGAAAGAACTTGAGATACCAGCTGCTTCAACTTGTTGAACCCTTTGGAATCATTACAAATCACCTGATTCTAAACAAGATCAATGAGGTAAGATGAAGTCCTTCAGTGCAGCTTTCTCTGAAACACACTAAATTATCTTCTTACAATCTCTGAAAACACATTTTGGTCTTCATCTGTACTAAACAGAGTCATGTTTTTTGAGTGTGGAAAAAGAAACAGTATCAAAGAAAAGAAACAGGAAGTGATAGAATGTTCTGAATCCAAATCTAAGTAGAATGTAAACAAACCAAATAGTTCTGATTTGGCACCTAAATAAAGCATGCAGAATCCATGCCGAGTTCTGCAGGTCAGTTAATGTTGTAACCTGTTTGAACAGTACAGACAGGACAATATGGAACAAACCTCCTGATTCTTGGAGAAGTGTTTTAATTCTTTTCTATATCAATTCAGGCGTTTATTGAGATGTCAACCACTGAAGATGCCCAGGCTGCAGTAGAATACTACTCGACAACACCTGCCCTGGTGTTTGGTAAACCAGTCAGAGTCCACTTGTCACAGAAATACAAGAGAATAAAGGTAAAACTTTACTGCTGATCTTACCCTTGCCTTGTTTTCATCTGGGGCAGTCAGTGGTACGAGGTGGCTGTGTTTGAGCTATTCTTCGTTTATATACTTTCCACCTCTGTCACCCTACAGGGACAGGCTGAGAGAGTTGAGACTGTTTAGGCTTGAGAAGAGAGACTCCAGAGAGGCTTTAGAGCAGCCTTCCACTACCTGAAGGGGGCTGCAGGAGAGCGCTGTCTGCAAGGGCTTGTACTGACAGGAAGAAGGGTAGTGGCTTTGAGCTGGAAGAGAGCAGATTTAGACTGGAGATTAAGAAGAAATTCTTTACCGTGTGGGTGGTGAGACACTGCAGTAGGTTGCCCAGAGAGGCTGTGGATGCACCCTTCCTGGAGGTGTTCAAGGCCAGGCTAGATGAGCCCTGGAGCAATCTGGGCTGGTGGAATGCCCCCATGGCAGAGGCCATTGGTACTAGATGACCCTTCCAACCCAAACCATTCTGTAAATCAATGCATATTTTATGTAATACATTCTTTAAACAGCTTCATTCCCTCTTATAACTGTAGAAGCCTGAGGGTAAGCCTGACCAGAAGAATGAGACTCCCAAACCAGAGCTTGGTCGTGTGATTCACTTGAGCAACTTGCCTCATTCGGGTTACTCTGACAACGCAGTGCTCAAACTGGCTGAACCCTATGGCAAAATCAAGAACTACATTCTCATGAGGATGAAAAGCCAGGTAAATGAGCAGAGGCTGGCCTTTCCTCTCAAGAGTGGTGTGCCTTTAGTTGGTGCCTCTGTAGGCTTGCTGCTGTGGCATGGGTATGGAGTGACTGGAGAGGATTTGGCATCGAGCTTACTGGAACGTGAGCTGCAGTGAGGAAGATGTGCTTGGCATTGAGGCTTTACCTTCCTTCTGCAGGTTTCTCAGGGCCTTGGAACTCTGTTTTAAGGCTGAGAACCCATTACCTGTGGAACATTAACAACTATATTCCACTCTTCCACATTTCTTTCCCTTAGCCTTTGTTTTCCATTCTTTAAAAGCAGCCCTGTAAATAAAGCTTGAAGTTAGTGCATTGCCTGTGTGTAGTAAAATGCTTTGAGTGTACACATGCAGGACTTCTATAAACAGGAGCTTGAAATACTAAGCTTTCATTTTTTTCAAGCTTTGCTGTCCCAGTTTGTTCCTCCCTTGAGTTAAATGGGAAAATCAGTGCTTTTTTCAGAGAGATGAGTGTCTGAATCCCCCAATGCCACACTTGTGCAGTGAAACATTGCTAGAAGCTATCCTGTGACCCCCAGGATGTTCTCCCTGACATTGTTTCACTGGAAAATTAAAACCTCCCTCTGCCTTTTAGATGCAGAAACAGTTTTCTTCTCTCTGCTAATGATACTTTGGCTAAAAATGTGCTTTAAAAGTGTGTTCAGCAGGCTTGTTTCTTGGAGGAACACGTCCCAAAGCAGGGCTTGTCAACCAGCAGCTGCTGCTTTTTGGTTTCAGCATACAGATAAAATATTGGGCTAGTTCCTTAGCTACCCTGGAACTCCCAGATAATTAAGCACCAAATAAAGCTTCATTGCAATCATTTTACTTCGTGGCAAATTCTTTTCCCCACATTATTTAAATGCCTTCTGTTTGCTTCCAGAACTTGCTGTGGGACAGATATTAGCGAGTTGAAAAGCTCAAAGTATTTAGAGCCACAGGTAGTTAGTTGGGAGAGGATAGTCACAGCTGAATCTCACCATTCTGAGTCAGCACTTGAAACAGTGTTTTAAATAGCTTTGCTTGCAGAAGTGCTGTGTTGTTTCCTAGGCATTTTTAACATCTGTTTCAACCTTTTCAGGCTTTCATTGAAATGGAGACCAGAGAAGATGCTTTAGCTATGGTTGAGCATTGTACCAACAAAGCACTTTGGTTCCAAGGCAGATGTGTGAAAGTGGATTTATCTGAAAAATACAAGAAACTGGTCTTAAGGGTAAGTAGTGGCTGTAGGGGGTTAATTGTAGTTGAAATTGTACTTCAAGGTGTGAAGGGCCACAAAGACAATCAGAGGGCTGGAGCACCTCTCCTACGAATACAGGATGGGAGAGTTTAGGTTGTTCAGTTTGGAGAAGGCTCCTAAGAGATCTTATTGTGGCCTTACGGTATCTGAAGGGGGCTACAAGAAAGCTGGAGAGGGACTTTTTAGGGTGTTGGGTAGTGATTTGAGGGGGTGGAGGCAAGCTCTAGAGGAGGGTAGAATCAGATTGGATGTTAGGAAGAAGTTCTTCACCTTGAGAGTGATGAGACACTGGCACAGGTTACCCAGGGAGATGATGGAAGCCTCATCCCCAGAAGTTTCTAAGGCTGGATGTGGCTCTGGGCAACCTGATGTAATGTTAGGTGTCCCTGCCTGTGGCAGGGTAGTTGGAACTGGATGATCCTTGAGGTCCCTTCCAGTTCTGTGAATCATAAGACAAGTGCCACTTCCTGTGAGGATTTGGTGCTGCTTGTAGAATGGAAGGATTTGCTTTAGTACCTTTCAGCTACTGAAGTGCAGTGGTCAGGCCGAGAACAAAAGACAGAGATTTTCCTTTCAGCTTAAACCCCCAGACAGCCTCTTGTCTTCAGGTGCAGATTTTACTGAACTATTTCTCCATTGAAGATATTCTATAATGTGGTTCTTCTTTTCTCATCCTCTCTGAAAATGATTGAGCTGGGTGGCAGGACCATCTACTTGTACATCAGTTCTTGGCTTTTCACAGCTTCTCCTCAGTTTGTCCACTTGTTGTATGTGTCCTCTTGTCTACAGCAAAATGACAGCATGTATGAGGGACTCCTTTAACCATGAGGTATCACAACAGAATGTTCTTGTGTTGGATGTCATCCCAAATGTGTGTTTTCAGCACCGGAAAGTGTTTTGATCCCTTTGGTGGACATAACCCACACTACCTAGACAGGCAGATTGTCTTATGAGCCAAGTTTTAAGACATGGGAGTGCTGGTAGATAGTAGCTGAATGTGAGCTAACAGTGTGCCCAGGTAGGCAGGAGAGCCAGTGGCATCCTGGGCTGGCTCAGGAGCAGTGTGGCCAGCAGGACAAGGCAGGTTATTCTGCCCCTGTGCTCCGCACTGCTCAGGCCACACCTTGAGTGCTGTGTCCAGTTCTGGGCTCCTCAATTCAAGAGAGATGTTGAGATGCTGGAATGTGTCCAGAGAAGGGTGACGAAGCTGGTGAGGGGCCTGGACCACAAACTCTATGAGGAGAGGCTGAGGGAGCTGGGGGTGTGCAGCTTGCGGAAGAGGAAGCTCAGGGCAGAGCTCATTGCTGTCTGTAACTACCTGAAGGGAGGCTGTAGCCAGGTGGGGTTGGGCTCTGCTGCCAGGCACCCAACAACAGAACAAGGGGACACAGCCTCAAGCTGTGCCAGGGCAGGTTGAGGCTGGCTGTGAGGAGGAAGTTGTTGTCAGAGAGAGTGATTGGCATTGGAATGGGCTGCCCAGGGAGGTGGTGGAGTGGCTGTGCCTGGAGGTGTTGAAGCCAAGCCTGGCTGGGGCACTTAGTGCCATGGTCTGGTTGATTGGGCAGGGCTGGGTGCTAGGTTGGACTGGATGAGCATGGAGCTCTCTTCCAACCTGCTTGATTCTATGATTCTATGTGCAGCTTTGTCAACACTTAGAATGTAACCTAGGAGAGAAGGAGGTGCTGATAGCTTTGCTTTTTTGACATAACACCAGGCTAGTACTCTTAAGCCCTGTTCCACCAGGCTTAGGACCCTGGGTTGAAAAGCAGAAGAAAGCTGAACTGTCAAGCTGTCCTGTAAAAACAGAAGCTTTCTGTGGTGGAGTATGTAGGAGTCTTATAATTGCACATGATCCTGCCCCCAGATTGAGTGCTTTGGGCAAAATCATATACTTCACCAATGCTTCAAATAGTTTTCCACATTACTGCCATCCAGGTGGAGTTTCCTGCTCAGTAACTCCTGTGTAAGTGAAGTGTTGAGTCTGCTTAAAGCTCTCCATGTAGCCCCACTACTGATGGCATGGAGGAGAAGGTAGATGAGAAAGTGATCTGTGCCATTGACTGCACCACATTGTAGCAGCTCATGACCAAAGGAACTGCATGTGAATTTCCTGGATCAGGATATCCTGCTTGCATTAAGTAACTGGTAATTACTGGGAATAAAGAGCTGGGATTTCTAGACTGGCAGGGTTTCTCTACTGCTTGGTGAGTGGGCATGGTCAAAGAGATCCTGTGGAGGAATGTTAATTCAAAGTGCTTGGCTAGGTGGTGCTGCCTGCTCTGAGTTAATGCTGCAACACTTGGATAAAGAATGCTCTGCTGGGACTTAGACATCCTTTCCATTTGATTTTAGATTCCAAACAAAGGAGTTGAACTGCTGAAGAAGGACAAAACCAGGTAACTTCCTATTGCTAAAGCATTACCTTGTTGAAAAGAAGTGTGGAAATACCTCACTCAGAGTATACACATTGTGCATGAAGCAGCCAGGCAAGCTCTGAGATCAAATTATTGTTTGTTGTGCCCTGAGATTAACTTTCTCTAATGTGCTGCCCACCCTCTTCCTCTGAGGCTGGAGATATCACATCCTCCTCAGGAAATCTTTTCCAGTCTTGAATTAGCCTTCTCTTCCTGCCATTTAAACTCATGAGCAGTTGTTCTGCCTTGCAAGGACAGCTCCTCCTTGCAGCAACCTTTTCAATATATGAGGAGTGGAATCCTTCAAGGTTGCCCTCAACCTCCCATTTTCTGAGCTAAAACACAGTTTCTGTCAGGCTTGTCTGCCTTTTTAAATCATTTGTGTGCTCCCTCCAGGCTCACATGCAAGTGTTCTTTGTTCTTCACAGAAAGAGAACATATTCTCCAGACAACAAAGATTCTCCAAGTGATAAGAAGCCTAAAACAGATGCTACTCAGAAACCTGAAGGTGGCAATGCAGAAGAAAAAGTGAAAGAGGAGAAACCAGAGGATGCTGCTGAGCCATCGAGCACTAAACCTAATGAACAGACAGAGCAAGATGAGCCCAGTTTACTCCTGGAGTCTGAAGATGAGCTGCTTGTAGATGAGGAAGAAGCAGCAGCACTGTTAGAGAGTGGCAGCTCAGCAGGGGATGATGCAGATGTTGCCAACTTAACTGATGTGACTACTGAGGAAAAAAAGGACACAGCTGAGGATGTGACCGCCAAAACCGAGGGGAATGTTGTGGCCAGTCCAGCAGCAAAGAAAAAGCTTAAGAAGGTAATTGGCAGGTCCTAGATGTGCCAACCCTGCCTGACTTAGCACACCATACATGCTTTGCTTCAGAGCTTTCCCGGGGTCTTTACAACACATGCATGGCACACCTCTGAAGAGAAATGGGTGCTTAAGCTCCTGTGAGGGAATGGAAGATCCTATGGGGTACGACTCCCAAAGGGAATTGGTTAGAAATTACTGCTTTGACAGAAACTGTCAGATTCTGTCTTGCAGGGATTGTTATCTTGAGGCCTTCCACTCAGGAGGTTTTTTTTTGCCTGTGACCACTTTTTACCTCACTCTAAGCAGCCAGGAGCTGAGCTGTTTTTCCATGACTGACTTAGAGCACACTGCAGGGCAATGACATCCCAGAAATTACTTATCTGGGACTTGAGGCTAGCCTAGACTTGGGCATCTTCACCTTAATGCTTAGCTGGAAAGGTAGTTGAATCCACTTGTGGTTAGCCAAGGCCCATTGCCAAGTGGAGTAAAGAAAATGGAGTTTCAAGGTGTCTCTGGTTATAGGCTCCTTGATGTGTGTTTCCTTGTCCTCACCAGATCATAGAATCAACCAGGTTGGAATGATCCCATGCTCACTGTTTCTTGTCCTACCAGCTGTTTTTTTGACTACTACTGCTTGATGTGAAAAGTAGCAAGCAGAGTTGTAGTAATATACTGACTTGGAATCCTGTTTTGCATGAAGTGAAGCATGCTCCTTTTGTAGTGTGCATGGTTTTTACTTGGGGGAGGAATCTTTCTGCCAGGAAGCCTATTAAATGCTGTTGGGATAGAGAGTGCTAACACACAGCTGGGGAGCTTCTGCCTCAAATCCCAAACTTGCTCCCTTGAAGATGCATAAAGCTGATGTTGTTTCAGTGCTGCTTATGATTGCTGTTGAGTGTATGGATTACTGATGTCTCCATCAGCAGGAATGCTTCCAAAAACTCAGGATTCAGGCAAATTGGTTGGGTTTTAGGAGACCTTCACAGTTTTGGGGGCTGGTATTATTTGGAGATGTTTTGTTTGTTTGTTGGGGTTTGTTTGCTTGGCTTTGGTTCTTTGGTGTTTTGTTTCTTTGAATGTGGAAGCTCCAAACTTTCCACTGCTTTAAAAAAAGCTCTTAATTACTTTTTTTAATTAATTTTCATACTGTTAGTAGACACAAAATTATTCTGGTAGGAGTTTTGCCTTTCATGGAGGCATGAAGTTGAGGGGTTTTGTGGGACTGTCTCAAATGAAAACTTATGGATTCCAAAATGACTTCCACTTTGAAACTTCTTCTAAAGTAGGAATAGAGCAAAAAGAGGCTGAAATGTACAAATTGAAGATCAGATGGTGATGCAGAGAAAATCCTTGTTCTGAAACAGTCTGGGTCAGTGGATCACAGGATGTCAGGGGTTGGAAGGGCCCTGTGGAGATCTTAGAGTCCAACCTCCCTTCCTGAGCAGGACCATAGAATCTAGCACAGGTCACATAGGAACACATCCAGACAGAGATGGAAAGGCTCCAGAAAAGGAGACTCCACAGCCTCTCTAGGCAGCCTGTGCCAGTGCTCTGTGACCCTTGCAGTTCTTCCTCACATTGAGGTGAAACTTACTGTGCTGTAGTTTATACCCATTGCCCCTTGTCCTGTCCCAGGGCACAAGTGAGCAGAGGCTGTCCCTGTCACCTCTTCCTGATCCCCAGCCCTCAGATACTGATAAACATTGATTAAATCCCTTTTCAGTCTTCTTTCCAGACTAACCAGCCCCAGAGCTCTCAGCCTTTCCTCATCAGGCAGTGCTCCAGTCCCTTCATCATCTTTGTAGCCCTCCATTGGGCTCTCTCCAGTAGATCCCAGTCTCTTGAACTGGGGAGCCCAGAACTGGATGCAGTATTCTAAATGGGGCCTCGCTAGGGCAGAGTAGAAGGGAAGGAGAACCTCCCTTCATCTGTTGGCCACGTTTTTCTTAATGCACCCCAGGATACCATTGGCCTTCTTGGCCACAAGGGCACACTGCTGCAACTCCCAGGTACTTCTCCACAGGGCTGTTCTCCAGCAGATCACCTCCCAGCCTGTACTGGTGCAGTTTATTGTTCCTTCCCAGGTGCAGGACTCTACACTTATCCCTGTAGAACCTCACTGTGTTCCTCTGCCCAGCTCTCAGTCTGTCCAAGTCTTGTTGAATGGTCACACAATCTCCAGGTGTATCAGCTAGGCCCTTCCAGTTTGGTACTATCAGCAGACTTGCTGAGCAGACTCTCTCTGTTCCCTCATCAGTGTCTCTGGTAAAGATAACAGGACTGGATCCCTGGGGGACTCCACTCGTTACGTGCCAAAAGCGCTTGTTACACCCCTTCCCACCCGAGTAGTGTTGTGTGTGAGTGAGGCAGGTCCTGGAGGAGGAATTGGGAGTGTTTCTCCAAGGAATGTGTGTAGAAGATAGTCCTTTTCTGCCACCTGAGCCAGCTTTCAGGAAGCATTTCAGAACAGTCTGACCTAAGGAAACCATTTTCTCAACAGCGCTACGTGGGCGGCTTTCCACGGAGCATGGAAGGGTTTGTCACTCTGGATGAAGTTGGTGATGAGGAAGACTCAGACCACCAGAAACTGCGCAAAGCAGGTTTGGCACTGAAGGCTGCTGCCAAAAATGATGACAGCTTGGCAGAAATCAAGGTAGACAAGATCGAGGAGCCAGAGCAGGAAAGTGAAACGTTAGAGAACGGCACCAAGCCCGAAGAGAGCGTCAAGGTTGAACCCGTGGAAGGCTCTGATGCTGCAGCAGCACAGGATCCTGAGAAAAACACCCATGAAAACACAGACCCTCAGGATGAGCAGGAAGCAAAGAACGCTGCAGACAAGGCTCTCATTCCAGATGAGTTCCGGATTGGCCCCTACCAGCCAAACGTTCCTCTTGGTAAGGCTGTTTCCATTCCTTTCCCACTCCGTCTCTGTGCACTGCAGTAGCACTTCTCATTCCATTTGACTTTTCTGGCAACACATTGCCTCTGAACCTTTCATCTTAGGGCTTCCCACTCTCCTTCCCTGTTTCACTCTTCCCCCAACCCTAGTATTTTCTTTCTTCTTTTTTATTTTGTTGTTGTTGGTTTGGTTTTGGTTTTTTCCTCTTTATTTTCAGTTCTCCATAACACTTTCCTTAGGCAGCGGTTCAATGGCAAGAGCTATATTCTAGCAACACCAATTCAATGAGTAGCACAAAGCACAGCAGTGTAATGAGTTTCATACTAAATACTCAGAAATTGATCACAGACCATTGCTAGTTTGTTTTGAAGGAATAAAACAGACCCTTAATTTCAGCTTCATTAAGGTTGCTTTGAAACTGACAAGAAGAAAACAAGCAAAGTCTGCACCTTAGTCATTCCTAGGCCCCTGCTTGACTAAACTAAACCAAGGAGCTTTAAAGATGAAAGCAGCTTTTAATGTAAAAGTGAATGAATGGTTTTAAGATTTAGCTGAAATGACAATATGACATTTAAAAGCAATTGATGGAGAGTAGAATCTCTTAGTTTATTTTGTGGTGTTTACTTCTCTAGGTGTGAATTATGTGGTACCCAAAACAGGGTTTTATTGCAAATTGTGTTCCCTGTTCTACACAAATGAAGATGTTGCAAAAAAGACCCATTGCAGCAGCCTTCCTCATTATCAAAAGTTGAAGGTAAGGCAAAAACTTGTTCATTTTAAATGGCTTGATTCTTTCCTGGGGAATAGAGCTGAACGAGACTGGACTGAGGAGCTAAAAAATAAAACCAACCAACCCACCCAAATCTTTTTTCAGGCAGTGGAAATTGGCTTCTCCTAGAACTTTTTTTAACTCTCCAAAACTTCATCTTGTGCAATTAACGTGCAGGATACACATTTTGAAGAGGGGATTTGGTTGTCAATTTGGATTAGAGGCCGTTCCAGTTGGAGCAAAGGCCAGGGTTTAGCAGTAGTGATGCAGAATAAATACAGATGACTCAAATCCCTTCCAGTTGTCCCTTTCAGAATGCTTTTAAACCAGCTTAAGATGAATTTTTTTTTTAGACACCAAAAGAAACAAATCCACATTTGCAACTTCTGATTTTGTGAGCATGTTTTACAACTCCTGATTGGATTAGGTATCACATGATTGCATGGCATGAATGATAACGCTGCTGCTGTGTCTTCCTGTACTGTGAGCTGCTTTTCAGTGCCACCTCCCAGAGAGGGAAATCCTCAAGGAAATTCCAATCATCATGCAGTGTTCACACCAACTGATTTCATAGCAGTCCCTTACTGAGCTGGAATCAAACTCTGGAGGCTTCTATAAGCTAACATCAAAACGTTTGCTTCCTCCCTTGCACAACAGGGCACCCTAAACAAATCCAGGGCCCTCTGAAGGGCAGGTGGTAGAAATCAGTGGCACAAAGCAAACATTAGCAAAGGAGCAGATAGAAACTCAGCTACCCTCTTCATAGTAAGAGAAACCCACCTCATCCATCACCCATAGCTTTTTTTGTTGTTTTGGTTGTTTTGTTGTTTTTGGTTTTGGTTGTTGTTTTGTTTTTTTCCATTGAGGTACCTGATAATGATGGGACTTGAAAGACTTGGTGTAAAAAGGGAAGTGGGGGGAAACAATCCCAATTGAACAGCTTTTATCACTTCAATGAAATGTGATTTGATTTGCTTTTTATCATGGCACAAAGGACTAGTGAGCTGCTCTGGAATGACTTTAACATTGGTGTGGTTTGGGGACTGGGGAAGGAAAGAAGGGAGGGAAATGCACATTCTGTGTCTCAGTAGCAAAGCACTTCTCTAGCTGGGAGCCTCCTTCACTCTCAGAGGCTATATATATTATTAAGCAATTATAATTGCTAATACATTATTTAGCAATATATGTTGCTGATATATTATTTAGCAACTATAATTGCTACCAAATATCATCAAAGTGATACCAAGTCCCTCCAACTTCCAAAATAACCCTCCTTTAGGGAGGGGGAGGTATTTTGTCCCTGCCTTTATAGGTAGCAAGCTCCACCCAGGTAAGTGGCACAGCTGCTGTCACGAGTCCATGGGAAAATGGCATGGAATTCTGTTAGCTCACCAGCCTGCCAGGAAGGTGCTCCCAGCAGGGGCAGGCAATGCTCCTAGAGGCTCTCTCTTGGCCTTTACTGGTAGTGAGCTGCTTGGTGCCAAACCAATAGTGGCCCACTGCAGGGAAGCTCCACTGGAATGCACAGAGAAGTGCCAGTCCTGTCATTTAATAGTCACAGATTTGAAACTTGCCAATTGAATTGTTGTTTCTCTTGCTGGTGAGTGCCTGGGATGTATCCAAACCCTTGATTGTTTTCTTTCCACAGAAAATTCTGGATAAAATGGCAGAAGACTACAGGCAAAAGAAAGAAGCTTAAAGAAGGCTGTAAGGAAAGCGGTGGCTTTGTTTTTAATGTTTAACCTTTTTTAAAAGCAGTTCAAGTAGTAGATTGGGAATCCTGTCCTCTTTTTTGGGTTTAGTGAAAATACAGTAGGCATCCTAGGTCTGTTCACGTGTTTAAATGTTGTAGCAAAAAAAAAAAGCATAAAAGCAGTTAAGTTAATGACAGAAATTTGTTCTTCATGCGAGAATGGCAACAAGTTTTTGTTTTGACACTTCATGTTGTTAAAGGAGAGAACCTTGCACCCCTTGTGGCAAGCTCATCTATGAGAAAGAAAGCTTCATTTAAGTGGAATTTACTGCTTTCAAGCTTCAGAAATGTGTCTTTCAGTTCCATTCTCAATAAAAGCTAAAAAGCCCCTCTGTATTTTGATTTTTATCTAGAACATTCCAGGTTTCAGTCTGAGCCTAGCAGGTATTTAATTTCCAGTGTAAGGCTGTCACTGCATTTCACTTTGGGAAGAAGTCTTGAAATGTAAGTTGCAATTTTTAAGTGTTGAATTGCAGTTTCTTTTGATGTCATTGCTGTTCTATAGCAAATAGGAAAGCTTAGTGCTTAGTCAGCTTTACAACTTTGTGATGAATTCTTTTTTTTGGTCTCCTAAGCTTTAGGTAGACTTTTCCCATTCAGCTGCTCCCTGTATTTTTAGTGACAAGTAAATGCCCATTCTCCTCTGAGCAGTATTATTTCCTCAAGCTCTTCCTGCTTTTACTTGAATCTTGTAGCTGTTGTCCATCTCTAGTAACGTTCCAAAGCAGCATTTGAGTCCTGACATGTAAAAAAACCCAAAAAAAATCAAAAACAAAGTATCTTTATATTCTTCAAGTGTAATTTTTTTTCATACCTGCATTTTAAACCCTTTTTTTTTTATCTTCTTGTTAAGATCTGGTTTTTGTCAAGACCCTTTAGAACTGTGCTCTTAATGTACCTGCACACGTGCTATGTGGCCAGGAAATTTGCATGTGTAACCTGTGTTTCTCTGTAGATTATTTTCTCTTCTTTTGGTTGTTATTTACTGCTTATTTGTGAATTCAGGTTACTAAAGTGAGTTACCAATAAACAAAGCTAGGTGACAGTCATTTGGTAGAGATGTTTGGCATGTTAACCACTGTGTCTACTCAGCTCTTGACTCCTGTGTTCATGGTACCACACTGAAACTCTTTAGCTCTCTAAAATCTGCATGTGTTAACACCTGTGACTGAGCAGCTTGCTGCATAACTTTCCTTTCTCTTTCCTAAACCCTCTTTTTGTTTCCAAACAAATTAAAATGTCACTTGTTAAAACACCCCTAGGTATATTCTGCTGACAGTTTTCTTTCTGGAGTTTGGTGGTGTTTTCATCAAAGCCACGGCATGGCCATGTGGATAAAAATTCTCCTTTCAATTAGCACTTCTGAGGCCACACCTGGAATGGCTGCTTTTGTTTTGGGCCATTCACTTGAGGGGCTGGAGAATGTCCGGTGAAGGGGCTGGAGAACAGGCCTGGTGAGGAGCAACTGAGGAAACTGGGGTTGTTCGGTCTGGAGAAAAAGGAGGCTGAGGAGGAGACCTCATTGCTGTCTACAACCCCCTAAAAGGAGGTTGGAGTGAGGTGGGAGTTGGGCTCTTCTCCCAAGGAACAAGCACTAGGACATGGAAATGGCTTCAAGTTGCACCAAGGCAGGTTTGGGTTGGATATTAGAAGAAATGTCCTTGATGAAAGGGTTTCCAGAGACTAGCACAGGCTGCCCAGGGAGGTGGCTGAATCCCCCACCTCTGTTCCAGAGAGAGAGAGGTACGTGCTGAGGGTCATTGTTTAGCACCAGCCTTGGCAGAGCTGGAGAATGGCTGGACTCTCATCATCTTAGAGGTCTTTTCCAACTGCAGTTCTCTGACTGTGGGACAGTTTTTTGGCCTGAGCCTCTTGCCCAGCAGGGAAGCCTAAGGGTTTTAGAGTGGAGGAGGATGAATCTTGAAGTTACTTAAGCAAACATAGCAGATACGGTGCTGCATTTGGTGGAAGCCAAGGTCTTGGTGACTTGTCTGCCCTGTCATAGTTTTCTGCTGATGCATCCTCCCACGAAGGGGAGAGTTCAGGACAACTTCAACAACCATCTGCTGTGCTGGTGGCAGTTCCCTTGGGGCCTCTGGGCTGAGTGCTGAAATGCTCATTAGCAGCTAATGGTGCAGATTTGATTGGACTGGCACAGCCACCTTACAGAACCTTCCCAGGCACTGCCCCATTCCTGGACTGTCACAAAGAGAAGCTGCTGCTCTGCGGGCAGAGTTCTGCTTGTGTCTGCAGTTAGGTTCTTAAAGTGCCCTGCACCTTTCCTAGAGCCCTGAAAGGAAATGCAAGCAGCAGCAGCAGCCCTGCACTTAGCTCTCTTTTTGACTGAGTCACAAGGCTGTAGTTGGGCCCCCACTCATTTACAATGTCACTTTGTCATTCATCAGTCTCCAGCAGGCTGCTGAGCTCATCAGCTAAGTAGACCTGACTTCAAAGCAACCATCTACTGTTTGGCAGTGTTTGTTTTCTCTCAGGGTGGTAGATGTGGCACTCTGATGTGTTAGATTTGGAAGGTTTCACAGAATGATAGCAGCTGGGAGGGAGATCATCCAGACCAACACCCCTGCCAGAGCAGGATCACCCAGGAATGCATCTGGGCAGGTTTGGAAAGTCTCCAGAGAGGCAGGCTCCACAACCTCTCTGGGCAGCCTGCTCCAGGGCTCTGTCATCTTCACAGTGAAAAAGTTTTCCCTTCTGTTCCCATGGAACCTCTTCTGTTTCAGCTTGCCCCTAGTGCCCATTGTTCTGTCATTTGGCATCCCTGAGCAGAACCTGGCTCTGTCCTGACACTTCCCTGCAGGTCTTTATCACCAGGAATAAGGGCAGCCCTCATGCTCCCCTGCTGCAAGCTCCCTCAGCCTGTCCTCACAGGGACACTGCCTTCAGCATCTTTGTAGCTCTCTGCTGGGTTTTCAAGCAGGTCCCTGAGGTCTTTCTTGAACTGAGGGGCCTGGAACTGGACCAAATATTCCAGATGCAGCCTTTCCCTCTCCTCCATGCCCTTCAAACTTCCTCCCACCCTGCAGCTAAGATTAACGTACTGAAATGCTACACTTGTGTGTGCTTTGAGAGTAGCATTTCCTTAGCCATCCCCTGCAGCTTCAGGGTCTCAGCCTGTTGTAGATGCTAACCTGTGTAACTGCTGCAGATTGAACTCGAGGAGGATGTTACATTCCCTTTAGTGTTGAACCATAAAGAATCAGAGAATCATAACAGAGTGCAACTTTACACTCCCAAAATTGCTTTCTCCTATCAGCTCTTGATTTCTGGTAGCTGTGTCAGATGTTCACCAGGGTCACAAACACCCCATGAACGCTCCACACTCAGGGCAGAGTGGCTCAAAAGTGCCTGGAAGGGGAGGATGAAGAATGTGTTGATAGCACAGGAGCCCTCCCAGCCTAACCAGGTGGTGTGATGGGAAGACCTAAGCTGAGCAAGTTGGGCTGCACCTTCCTAACTCACTTCTTGAGCCCGAGCAAATGTGCTCACCTTTGATACCTCTTCTACTGTTGATGGGTCCCAGGGCTAGCCAAGATTCCTTATTCCTGTGCAACCTACCCCTCAGTTACAAACAGTTTGGGGCTGTGTGCACATAGAAGCATTTCACTAACACTCATCTGCCAGCTTGCTGCTGGGGCAGATTTCCTGCTTGTGGTGGTGGTGGTGGTTAGCTAAGGAGTCGGTGCCCAGGTGGGTTTGCAAACACTGCTCTCTTTTTTTGTTGGCTTCCAGATCCAGTCAGGCTGCATTCAGCAGTGGCTTGGACAGAACAAAGAGCTTTTAACTGGCTGGGTCTAGTTTGGTTGTTTTTTAAGAGACTCTGAAGGATCAGAGAGGACTGGAGAAGCTTGGACCCAGGCTTGGGTAAACACAGCCAGGAGCTGCAGCCTGGCTTTGATCATTGCTGGAACCTCAGCACTTTTGTAAGTGGGGTTTGAAGGAGAGAGGCATTTCTAACCTTGCCTTTAAGGAAGAGGAAGGGAAACGAAGGAGAGCATGGAAGAAAAAAAGGCCTTTTTTTTTAGACCCGTTTTGTTAACAGGGTTGAAGCCCAGGTTCTCATCGCAGCCCCCAGCAGAGTCTTCATGGTGTCCTGTTCCCTAACAGAGCTTTAGGAGGAGGCTGGCGCAGAACTGGTCTGTAAGCACCTGTGTTCCCCAGCAACTGTTAGGTTTCCTTGCCCTCGGCGAAGCTCAGGGCTCAGCGGCTTCCCCGCGGTGACCCCAGAGGGCGGCTGGAAAAGGCTGGGGAGCCCCCGAGGCAAGGAAATGTGAGAGTAGCATTTGAGAGTAGCACTTCCTTAGCCCTCCCCTGCAGATTCAGGGTCTCGGCCTGTTGTAGATGCCAACCTCTGTACCTGCTGCAGATGAGACTCGAGGAGGATGTTACATTCCCTTTCGTGTTGAACCATAAAGACTCAGAGAATCACAACAGAGTCCAACTTTAGACTCCCAGAATTGCTTTCTCCTGGCGGCTGCAACGCTGTCCCGGGCTCCCTCTCGCTGCTGGCGTGCCCGGAGGAGGCTCAGCAGCGCTGCACAGGGGGAGCGGTGCCCTCCTGGCTGCAGTGCCACTACAAGCAGCAGACCGTTCGCCCCATAGCCCCCGGGGCTCCGGCGGCGCCGCACCACCCGCGCCCCCCGGTGCCAGCCGGCACCACAAGATGGAGGCTCGCCCGGCCCCGGCGGAACTACTCTTCCCAGCGTGCCCCGTGCCACAAGCGCGAAATGGCCGCCCGGCGGGACCGCGGCTCCCGGCGGGACTAGACTACGGCTCCCGGCGGCACCACAGCGCCCGGCGGGACTAAACTGCAGCCCCCGGCGGCACCACAGCACCCGGCGGGACCAGAGCGCCCGGGCCGGGACCGCAGCCTCCGGCGGGACCCCGGCGCCCGGCGGGACTACAGCTCCCGGCGTGCCGCGCGGGCGGACCGCGGCTCCCGGCAGCCCTGGCGCCGCCGCCCCGCCGGGGCCGCCTGCCTGCGCCGCCGCTTGCGGGGAGCGCGGGGCGGAGCCGTGAGGTCACACAGGTAGCGGAAGTGACCTCATCTCCGGCGGCTGCGGTGCTGGGAGGGGAGCGGGGCGGCGGGCACGGAGCGGCGGGCGCGGAGCGGAGCCGGGCAGCGAGGGGGAAGCGAGGCGGCGGCGAAGCAGCTGGGAGCCGGCGTGTGCGCCCGCGGCCCATCCCTCTGAGCGCAGGTGAGGCGGCGCGGGAGGGAGCGAGCTGTCCCAGCGCCGCCGCTGCCGTGGCGGAGGCGGGGGGGGCTGTTCGGGGGGAGCCACCCGCTCCCCTGAGGCGGCGCTAGACCCCGGCTCCCCGTTCCCGCCCCGCGGCGGCGGGGCCTGCGCGGCTGGCGGCCCCTGGCGCTGTCTGTATTGTCTCCGGCTCCATCCGGGTCCCGGGGAGCGCCGGGGGGGGCGCTCGGCGGCGCGGGGCCTGACGGGACGGAACCCCCGGCGCGGGGGCGGCCCTTGTGGGCGAACAAAGCGGGCGGGGGAGGGGCCGGTCCCGGCCGCCGCCGCCGCCGCCGGGGTGCGGAGCCGCGGGGGCCGCGCAGGTTTCTTTGGGCCGTGCGGCCGGCGGGGGAAAGTTGTGCGTAAAGGCAGGACCGCGGCCACCCGTGCCGGGCGCTGGGAATCCGCGGTCGTTGTCACGGTGGGTGTGCCGTTGCCCCCCGGGAGGGGCTGAACCCGCCTCATCGCCCTGGCCGAGCTGGGAGCTGAAGCGGAGGGTCGGCAGCAAGGACAGCGTCCGGGGGAGCAGACGCCGCCTCCTGCCGCAGGGTTCGTGCCCGCCTGGCTCCCCGCAGCCCTGCTTCCCTCCGGGGCGCCTCCGCTCGTCCCAACCGAGTGGCCGCTTTCACCCCGGCGCTGGCACACTGTACATGCCTCAGCTGTTCGCACCTACACTCCGGTGCAGTGCTTTGCAGGGCTCGTATCAGATAGCAGCCCGCCTGATTCCCATGTAGAAACGTGTTTACCGTACGGTGCGTAACCGGTTCGGTTGAGCGCTGCCGGTTGCTAATCTCATTAGATAACGAGGAACTCGGCCAGGGCTCCTGACTCACAGCAGTAATCACTGAGTGATAAACAACTGCCACCATCTGCAGAAGTTCAAAGTGCTCCTTGCTCCGCAAACAGCTCTGCCTACACTTCGGCTGATGCTGAACTCCCAATGTGCTGCTCGCTGCTCTGTGCTGCTTTGGTGGAGGGGGGGGGAGGCTTGGAGCAAGTATCTTCATAGGTGACCTGGGGTTTGCTGCCTGGAATGAGCCCCTTTGACCTTAACCTTCCGAGGCAGGCAGCAGATAATCTTCTTCCGTGCTTGGGGTTTTAAATGCAGAACCTTCACTCTCGAAGTTGATTTAATGCTGGTTGGTTTAGGGCTCTTCTGTGTTGCAGATGAAGCAAAATCCAGAGAAGCAGGTAAGTTAATAAACCTTAATGATAGTCTGGACTAACAAGCCCTGAACTTGGGCCAAGAAAACACATCCAGTCAGCTTGCAAGCCCTCTTGCTACAGGGTTCTTTCTTGTTTCGTTTCTGAGATGGTGTTTATTATGGAGCAAAGCTGGGGGTGGGTGGGTTCAGCCTGGACGTGAGGAGGAAGTTGTTGAGCAGGAGAGTGGTGAGAGCCTGGCAGGGGTTGCCCAGGGAGGTGGTTGAGGCCCCATGGCTGGAGGTGTTTAAGGCCAGGCTGGCTGAGGCTGTGTGCAGCCTGCTCTAGGGTAGGGTGTCCCTGGGCATGGCAGGGGGGCTGGACCTGGCTGCTCCTTGTGCTCCCTTCCAACCCTGCCTGATTCTATGATTCTATTAAACCCAAACCAACTACTTTTTATCTACTTTTCCTTTGCATTTAAACTGTTCCTTCTACCTCTTTCCCACTCCCTGCCAGAATCCTGGAATAATTTGGAGTTGGGTCTCCAATCCCATCCCTGTGGTAGAGCTCTCCATATTCACTGTTCCTTAGCGCTGCTACTGTTCTGTTTCCTGTTGTAGTGTGAGGAGCTTTGCCATCCTCTGCATCCCACCTACACACAGAGGGAAAATGGGTTATTTTTATTCATGCCCCATAGTGTAGCCTGTCACTGGGACTTTTTTCCTGCAGCAGCCTCCTCAGAATGTGACTTTTTGCAAGCCTAAAGAGGCAGTTGGCTCTCCTCCTCCAAACTGCCACTGACTAAAACAGCCTGGGATCTAGTACTGGTGAAACGAGACTGGTCTTGTCCTCACAAGTGAGCACAGAAAGCCTGCTGGTTTGTGCCTTGCCACAGCGAAATGGAAAGCTCCCTGTGCCCTGCTGGCTTATTACAAGGTGCAGAAAATCAAATTACAGGGAGTGTTGGGAGCAAGGCACTGGCCCGAGGCTCCCTAGCTGCTCAGAGGGTGGTTGTGGACTTGTTTTCCTGTGGGAAAACCTGGGCAGGCTTAGGGCTTGATCAGATAAGCATCAGATGTTCAGCTTGAGCCTCTCGGATCTGGGAAGATAATCATCCCATGGGCAGCAAGGGAATGAAACGTTTCAGCCTCCACATGGAGCAGTGCTCTCCTCTTCCTTTCCTCCCTCCTAAAGTAGCTTCTGCTCTGCGGGAACGCTTCAGGAATTGGAAAAGCTGCCCCTGATGCAACAGAGAAATCTGCTTTCACACAGAGGAGTTAGATAATTACTATTTTGACCTTTATGGACTTGTTTAGGTGCTGGTTTGGCCTCACTACCTACCTCACCCTGCTAATGCAGAGTTACTCACCTGCCGTGTGAACTGTTGGTGCGTGGAAGCGGAGTGGAATATTAATAGCAAGGTTCACTCCACACACAAAAAGTGAAAATGCTTGCCTGGGAGAGAAAAAACAGTTGTTTTGGTTTTTTTTTTAGGCTTGGAGCTCTTTTATTTCTTTTAGCCTGCCCTGTTTGTTAGCTTGTGGACAGCTTAAAGCCCTTTGCAGCTCGACTCAGGCTACTGAATGCAGAGACTTTTCCTGCTCTCGCTTAAAAGCTGCCACTAAACTCTTGCAGGTTTGTTCTGAAAGCACATCAAAAGGAACCTGTTTTCTCTGCTTAGAATACCCAGGTTCTGCTCTCATTTGTTGGACTACTTAGGGAGCTGAAGTGACTTCCCTGCTTTGATTGGAAAACCTTGAACAGAGTGAAGCAGGCAGGATCCTTTAGCTTTGTGCTTTTCTTAATGAAGGAGGTTTTTGACCTGGTATGGTCCAGAACACACTTTGAACCAAAACTTGCATTAGTTCTGTAGGTAATAGGACCAAGATGAGCTGCTGCATGATAAGCCCTTGTACTCTCCAGTGGAGGCTGTAGCTTGATGTCCTCTCAAGTTTCTTTTGACATGCAGACAACGAGCTAGAACATTTCTTGGGGAAGCAAAGAGAAGGATTTCCCCTCGCAGCTGCCTCCTTTTGTTGGCAGCTTCTAGCAGTGTTTGAAAACCATTCAGGATGTGTTTTTTGGAGCCTGTTGCCTCCATGCTCTGTGTGCTGTTGTCAGAATAATCACCTGCATCACCTGCATTCATAGCCACAGATATTTGGCTTTCCCAGTGTCAGAGTCTGTGCTCCAGCACGATGTAGGGGAAAGAATGAGGCTGGGTTATTCAGGGTACAGCACAACGAAGGTTTTCAGCTAGAATCTGCACTGAGCAGACCTGGCTCTCTGAACTCGGCCCCTCAACAGGGCTGTGATGCCATTCTTAGGGCAGGGATTCAGAGCCCATGTGGGGTTTGTCCTTTTCTTGGTGCTTGCCAGCTGTGCCTTCGTTCCTTCAGCTTGGGCTGCCTGGTGTCACGTATCGTGGGCACGCACAGTTGTTGAGTGCTCTCCAGGCCTGACTCAGGCCCTGTTAATGAAGTGGGACAAGGAACAAGCACAGACTGTCTGCCAGCACGTTATGCTGTGTCTTCACCTGCAGCTTCCCAGGAAGTGGGCTTTTTCCAGGGAGGCAGCTGTGGGAGCTGCTGTGCCAGCTGGGCTCCATAGGGAATCGGTGTGTAATGGTTTCTGCCTTGCCCACAAGGCGAAGTGGCTGTAAAAGTTGATCTGTGCCACACATAGAACATCCCATAACTGAGTTTGAGTAGGCTAAGAGTCACACCTACATGTCCCCTGCCATGGGCATGTGCTTGGGAGCTCTCTGAAGTGTTGGTTGCCCTCCTTTTGGACACTGGGCAGTTCGTTCCCTTGTGGAAGCTCAAGTGGGAGCTTTGAAAGTGTTTTGGCAAACAAATTGTTCTTTCATTTCTGCCTCAAGTGTTTTCCTGCTGGCAAGCACATGTGCTTTGTGGGTTTGTCTGTCACTTTTCTTTGGCCTTGGTCAGGTTTCATTTGGGAGATTTAATTTGTCAACTTGAGTACATCTGCCAAAACAATGCAAACAGCATTTCTGCTCCGCTCTGACTGGCTGGGATCAGCAGAGCTCCTCCGCTGCGGTCACAGCAAGGCTGTACCTGGAACCTTCCAATCCAGGTGCAGCCTTCCCTTGGGCAGGGCTTGTGCAGAAGCAAGCTGGTGAGTGACTCTGCACACCTCTAACGACTGCTTTGCCTAATTGCAGGCGTCCAATCAAAGCAGCAGCCATGAAAGATCCGAGTCGCAGCAGTACCAGCCCCAGCATCATCAGCGAGGATGTGATCATTAATGGGCACTCTCATGAAGATGACAACCCCTTTGCAGAGTACATGTGGATGGAGAATGAAGAGGAGTTCAACAGGCAGGCAAGTCATGTCCCTCCAGAAAGGCCTTGTGGCATGTTTTGCATTTTCTAGCTGAAGAGAGAGGAGCTGTGGCTTAGCAACCAGGCTGGGAGTCCTTTAGAGAAGGAGTTTGTAGATAGGCTTGCTGGAAGCATCCTGGGGATCAGGCAGGGCTCAGTGTCTCCAGCACTAAATTCTTGTTTTTCTCTCATCTTGGTGGGAGATCTGCAGGGAGTGAAGCAGGTTCTGCTGCATCTGCCTCTGCAAGGTGAAACAAGCTGAGAGGTTTAATGTGGCACTTTGGAAGGGACAGGTCCTGCTAGGCTCTGAAGCTCTGTGTAGATCCTCATTTCTCTCTAATCTTGGTGTAAAATCTGAGGAGTTCAGCACAGGTTGTAATGCATCTTCCCTTGAAAGATAGAGTTAAAAACGTTGGAAGGGACAGGTCCTGCTAGGCTGTGAAGCTCTGCATGTGCAGATCCTCATTTCTCTCTAATCTTGGTGTAAAATCTGAGGAGTTCAGCACAGGTTGTAATGCATCTTCCCTTGAAAGGTGGAGTTAACTTTGGAAGGGACAGGTCCTGCTAGGCTGTGAAGCTCTGCATGTGCAGGTCCTCATTTCTCTCTAATCTTGGTGTAAAATCTGAGGAGTTCAGCACAGGTTGTAATGCATCTTCCCTTGAAAGATAGAGTTAAAAACGTTGGAAGGGACAGGTCCTGCTAGGCTGTGGAGCTCTGCATGTACAAACATGCTGGCTGTGGCAGAGCTGGAGTGGATGTGTCTGGGCACATCCCTGCCTCCTCAGCGAGGCTGCTGTTCCTCAGAGGTAGAGCTGTTTGGTGACAGTCCTGTTTATTGCTTAATACTTCAATGTCTTCCAGCTGGTCTTTGCAGTTGGGCTGGGAGGAAGCCTTAAGTTCATCTCTCACCTTGCATCTGGATGCAGTTTCCTCTCCTGCAGATGCTGGCAGCCACCTGCCTCTGCACCACCCTTTCCTTAATCAGGACTTGATCTTTGTGCTCGAGTAGCTGCTTGTGCTGCACTCCAGCAGTGTGGCTCTGCTGAATCTCAGCTGCAGCAGCATCTGTGTGCTGCTCTCTCTGGGGTGTCAGCAGGGCTCAGAGCTAATCTGGAAATCAGGTTGCTGACAAAATCTGCGTTCTCTTGTGTGTAGGCCAGAGTGGTCCCAGTCTCACTGTCTGTCTGGTGGGTTTTTCCCTCTGGGGACTATCCTGCAGTTAACAAATGGGAAGTGTGGTTCTTGGGCAAGTTGCTGAGAGCTGTGCTGCAAATCAGCTGGTTTTTGGTGGCAGAGTGTTTTCAAGGAAGAGGAAAGGTGAGAGCATGAGGAGAGAGTGGTCTGACCAAGGCAGGCAAACAGCATGTGGCAGCCTGGTCAGCTACAGCTGCAGGCACATCTCAACCAGGCAAACTTGGAGCATTCATTTCCAGACATTTGGGGAATTAAACTTTAGTACTTCTGGAGGTGTACAAGCAGGTAACCAAAGCCCTGCTGTAATACTAGCTGGTGGCTGCCTTTACCCACATGCAGCTTGGAGACAGTGCCTCACCGGCAGGACTGACTGGAAACTTGCTGGAGTGCTTACTGGAGAAATTACTAAGTCAGTGTTCCATGTGGGAACAGCTGTCTGGGCAGTGGCTTGGAGTGTGATGCACAGCTCTGGGCAACAGGGACTCTGTTTGAGTGCCAAGGGAGCTGCTGGATCTGTTTGCCCACAGCACAGGGGACCAAGATCTTGCAGGAACCTCGGAGTGGTGTTTTTGTCATCTGACATTTGTGGCATGTAACTGAGTTTTCACTTCAGGATCAAGGAGTGTGTTTGGATTGAGTGAAGGTTAGATAGGAAAAAACTCATTCAAGCTGTTTAATCTGTCCTGGATTGTTTTCCACTCCCTTGTCTGACAAGTCATTCCCTCCAGCTTCTGTTTCTCTGCTTTCCACTCCTAAGTAAGACCATGCAGGACATGGAAAATTTATCTGGATGAACTCCCTCCAGAGCTTGTTTACTGAACAACCAAGCAGAACTTTCCTTTCATCTCAGCATTGCCTGTCAGTTCTGCACTGGCTGAGTCCTCCTGCTCGTAGTGCAGCAGGTCAGCATTCAGAGCAGCCTCTAAGAGCATGTAGAGCTCCTTAGGAGAGCCACACTGGGTGAGCAGGAGCCATGTTGATCCTGCTGGTTCCAAATGACAGATAGTGGTTATTCCTAAGAACCTTGCAGAAGCCTTTCCTAGTCAGGGTGCCTGGCTTGCACGAGTGTTGTATGCAGTTCTGGAGAGACACTGAAGTGCTGGAGAGAGCCCATGGAAGGCCACAGGGACTGTGAGGGCACTGAAGCATCTCTGTCATGGCAGGCTGAGAGACCTGGGGCTCTTTAGCCTGTAGAAGGCTGAGAGGTCATCTTCTCACTAGCTAAAGGCTTGGGGTTAAGAGGATGGGGCTGGGCTCTTTTCAGTGGTGCTCAGTGATACAGCAAGGGGCAGTGGGCACAAAATAGAACACAAGAGGGTTCACTTAAACGTGCCCCTGGTTCCCTTCCTCGTGTATGCAGTGAGTTCAGTCCAGACTTGCAGGTACAACTTCAGTTTTCACTTGGAACTGATGTTTTCCTTCTCCTTGACCTTGTAACAAGCTGCAGCTGGAATAGCCAGGGCTGGGGGCAGGGCTCTCCTGCCGTTCATCTTTGACTGCTGCCCAAAGTCCTGGGGAAAAAAAACTATTCCCTACATTCCAAAATGAATGCTGCTTGCCTTGCTGCAGCACAGGTCTCACTGCAGAGCTGGAGAGGAGGTCAGCTAGGGGCACAGGTGTCGGCGTGGAGACCCCAAGCTCTCCCTGAGGCTGTTGCTGAAGCAGTTTGGGTTTGTTGCACAGATTGAAGAGGAGTTGTGGGAAGAAGAGTTCATCGAGCGCTGCTTCCAGGAGATGCTGGAAGAAGAGGAGGAGCACGAATGGTTCATTCCAGCCCGTGATCTCCCACAGACAATGGATCAAATCCAGGACCAGTTCAATGACCTTGTTATCAGTGACAGCTCATCACTGGAGGATCTGGTGGTAAATGCACTTTCTGGTTGTGTTTCTTGATGTCTCTCTCTGTCCCAGCCTGTGTTTTATGGCTGATAATGGCAAGAGTAAACCCTTCACATGTGGGCTCTTAAACCCTGCCTGCCTCTGGTGGAGGGGAAAGGTGGAATGGTTGGGTAGGGGATGTCCCTCTGAGTGACATGACCTTTTCAGTGGCTTCCTTCATAACCCTAGTCCATGGCTTGCATTTTAAATTGGCTTTGGCTGTGCATGGAATGTTCTGCAAGAAAGGCAGGTGAGTGAAGCCTGCTGGACCTGTCAGCTGCCAGTCAGTGACAGGGCTGCAGGAGTTCAGTTCAGCATCTCTTAAGTGCTGGGCAGCTACAAGCCACCTTCTAAGGGCTGGTTTGGATCATGGGAAACACAGCAAATCTCTGTAGGAATTCTGAGAAAGGGGAAAGCAGTTGAACTGGGATTGTTTATATGGGGAGTGAGGACTCCCAAGAAGGACATCGAGGTGCTGGGGTGGGTCCAGGTAAGGGCAACAAGGCTGGGGAAGGGTCTGGAGAGCAGGGATGGGGAGGAGCAGCAGAGGGACCTGGGGGTGTTCGGCCTGGAGAAATGGAGGCTGAGGGATGACCTCATTGCTCTCTGGTTGGTGTGAGGTGGGACTTGGTCTCTTCTCCCCAGTAACAAGTGACAGGACAAGAGGAATGGCCTCAAGTTGCACCAGGTTGGACATAAGAAGAAAAGACTGGATGAGGCATTTAGTGCCATGGTCTAGATGACTGGCTAGGACTGGGTGCTAGGTTGGACTGGATGAGCTTGGAGGTCTTTTCCAACCTGGTTGATTCTGTGAAACTTCACTGAAAGGATCCTCAAACACTGGCACAGGCTGCCCAGGGAGGTGACTGAATCCTCGTTTCTGGAGGTGGTTCAGAGACACAGAGCTGTGGTGCTGAGGGCTGTGGTTTAGCACCAGCCTTGGTAGAGTTAGGGAATGGTTTGAGCTGATCTTAAAGGACTTTTGCAACCAAAAACAACTCAGTGAATCTGTTTCCCTCTTTCTTCCTGTATGACTCCTGTGCAGAGCTTAGCCAGGAGGAAAGGGCAGTGTGGACAGATTTGCTCTACCAAAACATGAAGTTACTGATACAGAGTACAAAAAACAGCTGCTGTGAATTTCAGCTGCAAACCTCTTCTCTCCCAAGCTTAAGCAGCTGCAGGCAGCACTTTCTGACTCAGTTAAGAACATAAAAGCCTAATCCTCTGTTCCTTCATGATAAAGAGCTCGCTTTGGGTATCTGCCTGCCCACCTCTAACTGCAGGAGCTGCTGGAACAGCAGCTTGCCAAGTGGGAGGGAGGACAGGGTAGACACAGAAACACTCAGTAGTGCTCCTGTACATTCAATGCCCAGAAGTGGCTGGCAGGGGCCTCCTCTTGCTTAAATAAGTGAGGCCTCAGCAGCTCAACTGCAGAAAAAGCTGCTTCAGCACTGAGACAAGCTGCTGTGTGTGCTGCATGCCTGTGGTTTGCTTGTTTCCTATCCCCCAGCCCTCCTCTGCCTTGAAACATGCAGGTGGTGCTAAGGGAGGGTGGATAACTCGGGGAGCTAGCAGAGAGGGCTGGGGTTGTCTGATGGCTGTAGAGACTTGGATAGGCATAAGGCAGAAACCCTGCTCCGTGTGCCCTTTCCTCTGAATCCCCTCCCCAGCATCCCTCATTGTGTTCAGCTTGACGATGGGAGATGAAAATCGTCATTTCACCTCCACTTCTGTTTTTCCCTCCCTCAGGTCAAGAGTAACCTGAATCCAAACGCAAAGGAGTTTGTCCCTGGGGTGAAGTACTTAAACATTTGAGTAGACTGGGCCCTCTCTTGGTGGATGTAGCACAATTTCCACACTGTGAAGCCAGTATTAGAAGATTTAATTGTTTAAAAAGCTCTCTCTTCTTGTCACTGTGTTACACTTATGCATTGCCAAAGTTTTGTTAGTCTTGCATGCTCAATAAAAGTGCTGAGACTGTTACTAAAGTCAACTCTCTCAATGGAACCGCAGCTGGGCACCAGTGGAGCTGGGACAAAGCACCACCTCTCTAAACCTTCTGCAGACTCTCTCTTTTTAACCAGGGCTCGGGATGTGCTCCAGGTGGGCTGGTTTTAACTAAGGATGTGTTAACCGGTGCTAGCCTTGCACCTGATCATGCCTTAACTTAAAAGTGACAACGCGAGGAGATCTGATTGTTATGCAAACGAGCTAACTTCCCTTTGGAACGGCGATAATGTGACTAACGTTAACCTTCCCCCCGCTGCCCCCCACCCTGAGACCTTCCTGCTCCTCGGAAACAGCAGGAGCTTCGAGAGCAACCTGTGCAGAGTCGTAGATTTCAGCTACCCCAACCCAACACCCCTGCAGGAAGGAATTCCCTGTACTTTGCAGTGCGATATCATGTTCCAAACCTTCCTCTCCCCCGCGGCGTCGAAAGGAGATGTGAGTTTCATCACCTCCTTTCTCCTCCCAGAACCCCACACCCCTACTTAAGCTCTACCTATGTAACTTTTAAGCCACAGCTTTTACCACCGCGGGATTTAACCAGGAGAACCCCAGCGTTAAGTGATTTGAGTGGTGCTTTTCCCTTGCTTTGTTTAATCATCACTACAAGATAGTCTACAGCACAACAACTTTTGTTTTCCTTTGGGTTTGTGTTTGGGGTTTTTTTCTTGTTCTGATTTGTTCCCTTTTTTTCCCCCTCTCCTTTTTTTCCCCCCTCTCCTTTTTATTTTCCCCCTCTCCTTTTTATTTTCCCCCTCTCCTTTTTATTTTCTCCCTCTCCTTTTTATTTTCTCCCCTCTCCTTTTTATTTTCTCCCCTCTCCTTTTTATTTTCTCCCCTCTCCTTTTTATTTTCTCCCCTCTCCTTTTTTTTTGTCCCCTCTCCTTTTTATTTTCTCCCCTCTCCTTTTTATTTTCTCCCCTCTCCTTTTTATTTTCTCCCCTCTCCTTTTTATTTTCTCCCCTCTCCTTTTTATTTTCTCCCCTCTCCTTTTTATTTTCTCCCCTCTCCTTTTTATTTTCTCCCCTCTCCTTTTTATTTTCTCCCCTCTCCTTTTTATTTTCTCCCCTCTCCTTTTTGTTTTCTCCCCTCTCCTTTTTATTTTCTCCCCTCTCCTTTTTATTTTCTCCCCTCTCCTTTTTATTTTCTCCCCTCTCCTTTTTATTTTCTCCCCTCTCCTTTTTATTTTCTCCCCTCTCCTTTTTATTTTCTCCCCTCTCCTTTTTATTTCCTCCCCTCTCCTTTTTATTTCCTCCCCTCTCCTTTTTATTTCCTCCCCTCTCCTTTTTATTTCCTCCCCTCTCCTTTTTATTTTCTCCCCTCTCCTTTTTATTTTCTCCCCTCTCCTTTTTATTTTGTCCCCTCTCCTTTTTATTTTGTCCCCTCTCCTTTTTATTTTCCCCCTCTCCTTTTTATTTTCTCCCCTCTCCTTTTTATTTTCTCCCCTCTCCTTTTTTTTTGTCCCCTCTCCTTTTTATTTTCTCCCCTCTCCTTTTTATTTTCTCCCCTCTCCTTTTTATTTTCTCCCCTCTCCTTTTTATTTTCTCCCCTCTCCTTTTTATTTTCTCCCCTCTCCTTTTTATTTTCCCCCTCTCCTTTTTATTTTCTCCCCTCTCCTTTTTATTTTCTCCCCTCTCCTTTTTTTTTGTCCCCTCTCCTTTTTATTTTCTCCCCTCTCCTTTTTATTTTCTCCCCTCTCCTTTTTATTTTCTCCCCTCTCCTTTTTATTTTCTCCCCTCTCCTTTTTATTTTCTCCCCTCTCCTTTTTATTTTCTCACCTCTCCTTTTTATTTTCTCCCCTCTCCTTTTTATTTTCTCCCCTCTCCTTTTTATTTTCTCCCCTCTCCTTTTTATTTTCTCCCCTCTCCTTTTTATTTTCTCCCCTCTCCTTTTTATTTTCTCCCCTCTCCTTTTTATTTTCTCCCCTCTCCTTTTTATTTTCTCCCCTCTCCTTTTTATTTTCTCCCCTCTCCTTTTTATTTTCTCCCCTCTCCTTTTTATTTTCTCCCCTCTCCTCTTTATTTTCTCCCCTCTCCTCTTTATTTTGTCCCCTCTCCTTTTTATTTTCTCCCCTCTCCTTTTTATTTTCTCCCCTCTCCTTTTTATTTTCTCCCCTCTCCTTTTTATTTTCTCCCCTCTCCTTTTTATTTTCTCCCCTCTCCTTTTTATTTTCTCCCCTCTCCTTTTTATTTTCTCCCCTCTCCTTTTTATTTCCTCCCCTCTCCTTTTTATTTCCTCCCCTCTCCTTTTTATTTCCTCCCCTCTCCTTTTTATTTCCTCCCCTCTCCTTTTTATTTCCTCCCCTCTCCTTTTTATTTCCTCCCCTCTCCTTTTTATTTCCTCCCCTCTCCTTTTTATTTTCTCCCCTCTCCTTTTTTTGGGTTCATTTTTCTTTCCTTTAATAAAGCTAGAACAGTTTTGGCTTCTTAAACTTCATAACTGGGGTAGGTTAAGCTGCCATACGTGTTCAGTGTGAATAGTGTTTAAGTTGAAAATATTGTAAAAAAATTATATTTTTTCAAAAATATTTAAAAAAAAATAAATAATAGTAGAACTGACCCTGCTTGGCTGTCTGGTGAATGGGCTGCAGCATCTCCTGGCAAAGCTTGGGAGAGTGGAAAAAGGGAGGTTAGTGTTACCGGGTTGGGGGGGCAGGAGGGATTGGTGCCCAGGAAGCTGTTTGGTTAAACACAGTGACCTGAAATCACCTGTCAAAGGTTGGGTTCTGGTTTGCTGCTTTTTGTTCCTCCTGTTTTCTGCACTCTGCTGGGTGTGAAGATGAGAAGAGCACAAGCCCCTGTGAGGAGAGGCTGAGGGAGCTGGGGGGGTGCAGCCTGCAGCAGAGGAGGCTCAGGGCAGAGCTCGTTGCTGTCTGCAACTACTTGAAGGGAGGCTGTAGCCAGGTGGGGTTGGGCTCTTCTCCCAAGCAACCAGCAACAGAACAAGGGGACACAGCCTCAAGTTGTGCTGGGGGAGGTCTAGGCTGGATGTTAGAAGGAAGCTGTTGGCAGAGAGAGTGATTGGCATTGGAATGGGCTGCCCAGGGAGGTGGTGGAGTCGCCATCCCTGGAGATGTTCAAGAACAGCCTGGATGAAGCACTCAGTGCCATGGTCTGGCTAGGGCTGGGTGCTAGGTTAGGCTGGATGAGTTTGGAGGTCTCTTCCAACCTGTTTGATTCTATGATTCTAAGAGGGATGGAGAACCTCCCCTCTGAGGACAGGCAGGGAGAGTTGATTTCTAGAGTTGGACTGGATCTCTTTGGGTTCCTTCCAACCCCTGACATCCTGTGAGCCTCTGAGTTGGGGCTGGTCGGCCTGGAGAAGAGAAGACTCCGGGGACATCACAGAGCAGCCTTCCTGTACCTGAAGGGGCAACAGGAGCATTGGGAGGGATTTTTGACAAGGGCTGGGAATGGTTTTGAGCTGGGAGAGGGGAGAGTGAGGTTGGAGATTAGGAAGAAATTCTAGTGAGGGTGGTGAGACACTGACAGAGTGCTCAGAGAGGCTGAGGATGCCCTCTCCCTGGAAGTGTTGAGGGCCAGGATGGATGAGGCCTCAAGCAGCCTGGGCTGGTGGGAGGTGTCCTTGCCCATGGCAGGGGTTTGGAACTGGATGGTGTTTAAGGTCCCTTCCAACCCAAACCACTTTTTGAGCCTATGAATATTTTCCTTCATTCTCCACACTGCTAAACCCAGTTGGGCTCTGCTGCTGCTGGCAGCACAGGCAGTCCTTGTTAACAGCTGATGGCACTAAATAAAGCCCTGGCACTGCCCAGTGCATGCAGCCATAGGCTTTGGCATGACAGCTGTTGGAACTATGAGCATGAGAGCTGCTGCAGGCTGTGGGTGACTGGTGTGGTGGTGGCAGATGCAGAAAAGGACTTGGGAGTGCTGGTGGATGAGAAGCTGAACATGAGCCAGCAGTGGGCACTTGCAGCCCAGAAGGGCAATGGCCAGAGAAGGAGAGGGGAGATCCTGCCACTCTGCTCTGGGGAGACTTCACTTGGAGTACTGAGTCCTGTTCTGAAGTCTCAACACAAGAGAGACATGGAGCTGCTGGAGCAGGTCCAGTGGAGGCCACAATGATGATCAGAGGGCTGGAGGACCTCTGCTATGAAGACAGCCTGAAGGAATTGGGGCTGTTCAGCCTGGAGAAGGAAGGCTCTGGAGAGACCTTAGTGCTGCATTTCAATAGCTGAAGGGGACCTACAGGAAGGTCAAGGAGGGACTGTTTAGAAGGGCCTGTGGGGATAGGATGAGGAGCAGTGGTTTGAAAACGGAGCAGGGAAGGTTTAGGTTGGACATCAGGAGGAAGTTCTGCACAATGAGGGTGGTGAGAGACTGGAACAGGTTGCCCACAGATGTGGTTGAAGCCCCATCCCTAGAGACATTCAAGATCAGACTTAACGTGGCCCTGATCTGGTTGGAGGTGTCCCTGCTGCCTGCAGGGGGGGTGGGCAAGGTGCCCTTCGAGGGTCCCTTCCAACCCGATGCAAGCTGTGAATGGGTAGCAGTGATGGCCTCCAGCACCTTCCCAATCCCACTCTGCTCCACAACTTTGCCCAGCCTGGCTGTTAATATCTGTTAACATTAGGAGCAGTTTCTTTTCCAGCAGGGTTGCCAAGGCCTGGCCCAGGCTGCCCAGGGCTGTGGTGTGCAGTCTCCATCCCCGGGGCGGGGGGGGGGGAGGTTAAAGCTGTGTAGATGTGGTGCTGAGGGCCACATTTCAGTGGTGACCTGGCAGTGCTGGGTTAATGGTTGGCTGGATCATCTTAGAGATCTCTTCCAACCAAAACAATTGCAGGGTTCTGTGTTAATCATCAGACTGTGCCAGTCTGCCTGCAGGTGGAAGAAACACCTGCCCCCCCTCTTTAGATGAACCCAATCAGAACAACTCATCTGGCTGCTGCTCCACAAAACATTCCATGCAACTATCCCAAGCTTCCCTTCCCATTGCTGACTTACAGCTGCAAAACAAAACCTCTTCTGGCCTTACCACTGCCTTGGAGATTGTTTAGGTTTGGAGCACCTGAAGACAGAAGGTCAGGAAACAACATCCTGCTGTGCCCCAGCTTATTTTTAGCTGGAGTGGGAGTTTCAGCACAGAGAGAGCCCCCACGCAGCTGGCAGCAGTTGCTTGTCCGGGAGCTTCCTCCCTGAGTCTCAGCCCGGGTGTGATCAGCTCAGGGGGGTTGGCAACTGTCTGCTGCTGCTGCTGCTGGGAGCCAGCTTGTTGTGAAACAGCCACGGTTTGCTGGCTTGGCTTTGGGCTTTTTTTTTCCTCCCTGCTGTCTCCTAGCCAACTGTGACACAGTGGCAGGTTTTCGTGGAGAGGTAAACCTCCTGATGGTGCCTGCTCGGATGGAGCAGCTCTTCCCCACCTCAGCCTCTGCCCTGCTGTGCTTGGAGTGACTCAAACAGAGCTGCCAGCACACCAGCCTCCTGCCTGTTGCTCACACAGCGTCAGGCCTTGGTCTTTGTCTTGCTCTGGCCCCAGGGAGTAAGCTTGGGGTGGGCAAGAAGCTGGGAAGGGGCACAGGTGGGCAAGAGAGTGTTGCACACCATGTAAGGTCACCCTCGGCAGTCAAACTGTGGCAGCAGCAGAAGAGAGGGAGCTCTTGACTGCTTACAGCCTGGCTGGGCACTGCTGTGCCCGTGGGAGGTGGCAGGTGACTGAATTTGCATTGCCTGAGGAGGGGGGGGGGGGGTTGGTTGTTATTTTTTCCCCCCTTCCTCACTTACTAAAGTGTCTCAGTCTCCACCCATGGGGTTTTCACATCTGCTCTCCCTGCTCGGGCTGGGGAGTGAGTGTGTGGCCATGCCACCATGCCAGGGTGCACAGGCTGGCAGGGTCATGCAGTCTGGCTTCAACCTCGGCGTTCTAGTGTCAAATCCAAGCCCAGAGACGGCCTTGACTGTTGGCAGTGAGGCCCTCAGCTGCCTTCTGCTGGAAACCAGCCAGCTGCACAAGGCAGTGGCTGGGATGGAGCCGGCTGGCCAGCGCTGCCCAAAGCAGAGGGCTTGTGCTGAGCCCCTCTGCTGCTGCACCCAGGGGCTGGGAGAAGCCCACCAAAGGTGCTTGCTAGAGCTGAACAAAAATCCACTGTGGTCTCTATGTTGGGCAGCCCGGGAGGGAGTGTGGGGAGGCTTCACAAGGCAGGCAGGGGCAAGGGCAGAGCCAAGACGCTGGCAGGGCACGTAGGCTTGGGTTGGTTGTTTCATGATTTCTCATTTATGATCTTAAAATAGGCGTCTGAAACTGAGCTGGAGCGGATCTGGTCTGGATGCTGCAGCCCCCACGGAGCCCGCTTCAGCTGCCAGGTAGCCCTGCTGAAGCTGAGCGCACAGCGGCCGAAACTCCGCGGCCCCTGGTGGGAGCTCTCGGCCGCGGCTGGCTCCGGCGGTGCCTAGCGAGCAAGTGCTTAACGAGCCCCAGCGAAGCGCCCAACGAGTCCCGACCGACTGCAGCTCGGGGTGCAGCAATGGCACCAGGGTGGTGGTCCCCAGGAGCTCAGGATGGCCCCCGGAGGGCATCGTGTTTGAGGCCAACCGAGCTGCTCGGCTTTGGGCTCGGCTTTGGGCTCGGCAGGCGCTGACGAGCTCCGACAGCTCCCGTGGCAGCTCGGCTCGGCTTCGAGCCCTGCCCTCGCTCAGACCTTGGTGCACACGGAGACTCTGTCGGTGCCGTCCTGCTCGGCCGCCGGTGCCGCCGTCGGTGCCGCCGCGCCGCGGGCTCCCGCCCGGGCCTTGAAGCCGATGAAGCCAGGGCAGATGGGCACACGCCGCAGCCAGCGCCTGCCGCGCACCGCGCCCATGCCGAACGGGAAGTCGTAGCTCCTCAAGCTGGCCTTGGACGTGCTGTCCGAGTGCGCCCCTGCCTTCCACTGCACCAGCCCACGCTCCTCCTGCGTCCCTGTGCCAGCCACCACCCTGTCAGCCCGGCCCCTGCCTTCCACTGCACCAGCCCACGCTCCTCCTGCGTCCCTGTGCCAGCCATCACCCTGTCAGCCCAGCCCCTGCCTTCCACTGCACCAGCCCACGCTCCTCCTGCGTCCCTGTGCCACCCATCACCTTGTCAGCGTGGCCCCTGCCTTCCACTGCACCAGCCCACGCTCCTCCTGCGTCCCTGTGCCACCCATCACCTTGTCAGCGTGGCCCCTGCCTTCCACTGCACCAGCCCACGCTCCTCCTGCGTCCCTGTGCCAGCCATCACCTTGTCAGCCTGGCCCCTGCCTTCCACTGCACCAGCCCACGCTCCTCCTGCGTCCCTGTGCCAGCCATCACCTTGTCAGCCCAGCCCCTGCCTTCCACTGCACCAGCCCACGCTCCTCCTGCGTCCCTGTGCCAGCCACCACCCTGTCAGCCCGGCCCCTGCCTTCCACTGCACCAGCCCACGCTCCTCCTGCGTCCCTGTGCCAGCCATCACCCTGTCAGCCCAGCCCCTGCCTTCCACTGCACCAGCCCACGCTCCTCCTGCGTCCCTGTGCCACCCATCACCTTGTCAGCATGGCCCCTGCCTTCCACTGCACCAGCCCACGCTCCTCCTGCGTCCCTGTGCCAGCCACCACCCTGTCAGTCCGGCCCCTGCCTTCCACTGCACCAGCCCACGCTCCTCCTGCGTCCCTGTGCCACCCATCACCTTGTCAGCATGGCCCCTGCCTTCCACTGCACCAGCCCACGCTCCTCCTGCGTCCCTGTGCCAGCCACCACCCTGTCAGTCCGGCCCCTGCCTTCCACTGCACCAGCCCACGCTCCTCCTGCGTCCCTGTGCCACCCATCACCTTGTCAGCATGGCCCCTGCCTTCCACTGCACCAGCCCACGCTCCTCCTGCGTCCCTGTGCCACCCATCACCTTGTCAGCATGGCCCCAGCCTTCCACTGCACCAGCCCACGCTCCTCCTGCGTCCCTGTGCCAGCCACCACCCTGTCAGTCCGGCCCCTGCCTTCCACTGCACCAGCCCACGCTCCTCCTGCGTCCCTGTGCCACCCATCACCTTGTCAGCATGGCCCCTGCCTTCCACTGCACCAGCCCACGCTCCTCCTGCGTCCCTGTGCCAGCCACCACCCTGTCAGCCCGGCCCCTGCCTTCCACTGCACCAGCCCACGCTCCTCCTGCGTCCCTGTGCCACCCATCACCTTGTCAGCATGGCCCCTGCCTTCCACTGCACCAGCCCACGCTCCTCCTGCGTCCCTGTGCCACCCATCACCTTGTCAGCATGGCCCCTGCCTTCCACTGCACCAGCCCACGCTCCTCCTGCGTCCCTGTGCCACCCATCACCTTGTCAGCATGGCCCCTGCCTTCCACTGCACCAGCCCACGCTCCTCCTGCGTCCCTGTGCCAGCCACCACCCTGCTAGCCCAGAGCCCAGCCCCTGCCTTCCACTGCACCAGCCCACGCTCCTCCTGCGTCCCTGTGCCAGCCACCACCCTGTCAGCCCAGCCCCTGCCTTCCACTGCACCAGCCCACGCTCCTCCTGCGTCCCTCTGCCAGCCACCACCCTGTCAGCCCGGCCCCTGCCTTCCCCTGGCATCAGCCTCCCCTCACTCTCCCCCCCCCCCTCCTGCGGCTCCAATCTGCCTGCAGCCCGCCCCTTTGCCTCCCCCTGGCTCCATGTGCTTCGGTTACCCGGGATGGTGTTGTCCAGGACGAAGGCGATGGTGCCCCCGACGAACATCTCCGTGGTTAGCAGCACCGTCAGTATCTGGTCCAACTCGGGGACACCTGTGAGAGCGTGGGGACTGGGCTGGGACGTGCTGTGATCACCTGCACTTAGCTAACTGCTGTGATCGCCTGCACTTAGCTAACTGATTGGTGCTCACTGGGGAGCTGCTTGTTGGGTCTGGTGCCTATCGATAAGTGCCTGTGAGATCAGCCCACCGCACCCTCAGCACCCAGCATGGTGCCCCCAGGGCTCAGCACTGGGACCTGCTCTTGGTCAATGGTCTGGGTGAGGGGATCCAGGCACCCTCATCCTCAGTCAGCTTACGGACAACACCAAGCTGGCTGGCAGAATTGATCAGCTTGAGGACAGGAGGCTCTGCAGAGGGACCTGGATAGGCTGGATGGATCAGATGAGGCCAGTGGGATGAGGTTCAATAAGGCCAAGGTCCTGCACCTGGGTCACAACAACCCCATGGACACTTCAGGCTGGAAACTCCCTGCTGGGAAAGGACCTGGAGGTGTTGGTTGACAGCCAGCTGAAGCTGAGCCTGTGTGTGCCAAGCAGGCCACCAGCATCCCAACCTGAATCAACAACAGTGTGGCCAGCAGGACCAGGGCAGGGATTGTCCCCCTGTAATGAGCACTGCTGAGGGCACACCTTGAGGCCTGGGTTCAGTTTTGGATCCCTCACTCCAAGAACATTGAGAGGCTGGAGCAGGTACATAGAAAGGCAGCAAAGATGACAAAGGGTCTGGAGGACAGGTCTGGGAACTGAGCCTGTTCATGCTGGAGAAAAGGAGGCTGAGGGGAGACCTTTTAGCTCTCTACAACTCCTGCAAAGGAGGCTGAAGCTGGGAGGGGTCAGCATCTTCTCTCAAGGAACAAGTGATAGGACAAGAGGAACCAGCCACAAGCTGAATCAGGCAAGGTTGGATATGAGGAACTATTTCTTCCCTGAAAGGTTTGCTCCAGCCTGGCAGAGGCTACCCAGGGCCGTGGTGGATTCCTCCTCTCCAGAGTGTTGTAGATGTGGTGCTGAGGGCCATGGCTGTGTGCTAAGGGTGGGACTGGATGATCTTAAAGGACTTTTCAAACCAGAAGGATTATCCTTTCTAAACCTGGGGCCTTTCGTGGCGGGTTGGGTACCTGTGCTAATGGCCCCGGGGTTGGAATCCAGGTAGTTGGGCAGCGTCAGCCCGAAGAACATGGAGAAGCCCAGCACGAAGAGGTTGCGGGAGGAGTTCATGTCGACGAACTGCAGGTTGGAGAGGCCGACGGCCGTGATCATGCCTGCCAGCAGAGACAGCAGCCGCGCTGTAGGCGGGCAGCGGTGCCACGCTGCTGCTGCTGCTGCTGCCGCCGCCAGCGGGGAGCCAGCCAGCGGGCAGCCGGGGGCCGCCAAACACCGCCGTGGTTTGGCCCCAAACCTCCAAGTCCGCCCAGCATCCCCGCGGGCTCAGCAGCCCCCAGCTCTCTGGGACGGTGGCCCAGGGCTGATGCCCGCAGCTGGCTGGGTTTGGGGTTACCGAATAAAGTGCAGAACATGCCGCCGAGGATGGGGTCGGGCAGGGAGGCGAACAGCGCCGTGAACTTGCCGATGGTCCCCAGCACCAGCATGATGCCTGCCCCGTACTGTATCACCCTCCTGCTCCCCACCTGCACGGAGAGACTGGCAGCAGGTGACAGTGCCTGGCCCCAGCCACAGAGCCAAGACCCCTCCCTGGCCCCGGTACCTTTGTGATGCCCAGCACACCGATGTTGGGGCTGGAGGAGGTGGAGCCGTTGCCGGTTCCCAGCAGCCCGGCAATGATGCAGGAGATGCCTTCGGTGAAAATGCCCCTGAGCGGCAACGAGAACAGGCTGGGCCCAGCCTCTACCCTGCTGCGGCATCCCTGCCTGGTTCCCAGGGGCGGCACAGCACGGGCAGGGTACCGAGGGTGTGGGCAGCTGGCTGTACCTGTTAATGGCGTGCACAGGGGGAGGAGGGGCTCCTGCCAGCCGGGCACAGGAATAGTAGTCCCCGATGGATTCGATGATGCCCGCCAGCGTGGCGCTGAACATCCCCAGCACGGCTGCTGAGGTCACCGTGGGCAGACCCCACTGGCCTGCCCGGGAGGCAGAGGCGGGTGTCAGGGTGGGACACAGCCCCGCTGGCGCTCACTGCTCTGGGACTTCCCCAGCCCTGGTGATTCTGTGCATCTCTGCATCCCCCAGCGCACAGAGGCTTTGGGGCACCCACACATGCTGGGGCTGCCTGGCACTCACAGGGGTAGGGGACTCGAAACCAGGGTGCCACAGGCAGGATCTCCCCCCGTGCGTCCGTCCTGGCCTTGTAGCCGTAGTGCTCGGGCTGGCTGGGGAAGACGCCGGTGCGGGTCAGCACGTAGCAGAGCAGCCACATCAGCATGATGGCCAGGATGATCTGCGGGGGCACAGAGCCGGGACGTGCCCTGTGTCGTTGGTAGACTCGCGTGTGGGGACAGGGGGGATTTTTGGGGCGCCCCAGCACCCAGCAGCCCTCTGACAATCCCTACCGGGAACATCTTGAAGATGTGGACACGGAACAAGACGAAGCCTTTGCCCCAGCGGTAGCCGGGCAGCGGGATGGGGACGTTCCGCAGGTACTGGGCAAACAGGACGACCAAGACGATGGTCCTGGTTGGAGAGAGACGAGGTCACTTATCTAGCATGCTCCTGGCTCCATGGTGGGGGACACCTCTGCCCTCTTGTGCCCCTGTCCCCATCCCCACACCATACAGCACAGCAATGCCCCAGTGGGAGCCGGCTCGCTCGCTGGCTGCCTGGAAGACGGAGAGCCCGATGAGAGACACGGTGGGAGTGACAGTCAGCGGCCCGATGTAGCTGAGCAGTGCCCCGGGCAGCCCCAGCAGCCCGATGGCCACCTCCACCAGGCTGGACACCACGATGGCCCCCTGGATCTGCGGGGCAAGGAGAGGGGGTCAGGAGCCTCCCGTGGGCGTGGGGGTCCCGCGGGATGGCGGCGGGAAGGACGCACCTCTCTCATGCGCGGCTGCCAGATGTGGGAGGTGTTGAGCGGCAGCGTCCAGTTACCGTAGATCTGCTCTGGGGATGGAGGGGCATGAGGTGGACCCAGCAGGTGGAGGACAGCTGGGCACCCTCCCCTGCACCTCCCTGCCCCCTCACCTTCAGGCGGGCATCGCCACTTCTCCAGGGCCAGGATGGACTTGGCAGGGATGAGGAAGGCCAGCGCGCTCGCCTGGAAGAGGGGCAGCCTGGCGGGGGACGAGAGGGGGATGCCTGCACCCGCCGCCTGGGCATGGGCAGGGGACGGTTCCCCACCGGGGCCACGGCTCTACCTGATGCCCACGGTGGTCTGGATGAGGGTGGTGAGGCCCACGCAAGTGAAGATGGTGCCAATGAGGTAGCTGATGGTGAGCTGGTCCTTGCCCACGCATAGGCTCTCAGCCAGCAGGAAAGGGACAGCGATGGTGCCACTGAAGCAGGTCAGGTAGTGCTGGTGGGGGTGAGGAGGGGGCTCAGTGGGGCGTCCCACATCACAGGGAGCTGGGGCTTGGCCTCTGCTGATGTGGGGGTATCCCCTTTCCAGGCCGTACCTGGAAGCCAAGCAGGATGCAGAGGTACCAGGGGGGCACGTCCTCGATCTTGTACAGCATGTCCAACTCTGGCCGGGGGGGCGCGGTGCTCGCCCTGGGGTCCTGCTGTGCAGGGGGCACAGCTCAGTGCCGAGCTATCCCTGGGGAGCCCCACACTGTCCCCACACGTGGCACAGACTGCCCCACGGGACACTCTGTGCCCTCAGGGGCGAGAAGGGGTCCCGCTGGCTGGTCTCCATCGATGTCACATTAGAGAAGGATTTGACCACGGAGCTGCCCTGGTACTTACCCTGCCCACTGCAGGCAGCTCCTTCCCAGGGGGATGCGGGGGGTTGGCAGGAGTGAGAGGTGCATTCCCGTTCTGGCAATGAAGGCGAGGCAGGATCTGGGTCAGTGTTGTCCTGGGTGTCCCATGGGAACGGGGCTGGGCTCTGCCCCGGGGACACAAAGGCTACAAGGACAGTGCTCGACACACGTGGCTAGACAGCCCCACCCAGCACCGGCTCTGACCCCCGTCAGGGGTCTGGGCTCCCGCACCCACCGATCCCTCCCCAGGGGAGGCTGGAAGGGACTCCTCACTGACTCTGGGCTGCCTGGATCACCCTGCAGATGCCAAGCGAGATGGCACTGCCAGTCCCAGCCTCAGCATCACGGCATGCGCCCTTGGCCCCAGACTTCACTGCAGCCCCTAACCCCATCCTTTACCAGACCCAGCTGGGCACCACGGCCCCGAACTGGCCATCACTGGGGGCAGCACCCGCAGCCACCTGCCACCCTCCCCACTGTCCCGGGGTACGGCCGAGAAAGGGATGGGGATGGGGACAAAGAGAGAGAGGCTGCATTCACCTGGGGCTGAGCCAGGTCTCCCGAGCGAGTCCCCATCCTCCGGCGGCGCGGCCCTGGCGGCGATGTCACCGCACAGGGGGTTTTATGGCAGTGGGAAGGACTTTAGTCACTGTCACCCCGGCCGCGGCGCGGGATGGCAGGCTGGGAGGCGGCCATTGGCTGCGAGTTGTGAAACCAGGGAGCGCTGCCTTGGGGACAGATCAGCTATTAACTCCTTTAATTAGGGCTGGCACTGCCCGCGGGCCCGGGGCACTCCCGCCGCCAGCGCCGCCTTGGTAAAACATTAGAGCCGGTGGGTTACAGAGTAATGCCCGGCTCCCGGGGGGTCCGGCGGCTCGGGGCTCCGGCCGCCACCGGCACCCTCCCGGCACGGCCGCGCTGGGCGCCGAGGGCCGGTCACGACGTCGGCGGTGGGCAACGCCGGGATGGTGCCCATCTCCCGACACGTGTCGGCTGTGGCCGGGGACGAAGTCGGCTCCGAAGGTCATTGGGGCATTAAGCATTAACCGCGGCGGGGCTACAGCTCGTTCTGCAGCGCCTTGGGTGGGGCTGGCCCCCCGGCCTTGCCGCTGGCACAGGGCCCCTTCTCGCCGTGGCACAGCAGCTCCCGCAGGGTGCCCGCGCCCCGCCGATGAGCCTCGTAGATCTGCGCCTCGCCCCACTCGCCCATGTAGCCAAGGCACATCTTTGACAGCCTGTGAGGAGACAAGCGTGGGTCACACTGCATGCCCCTGCCACGGTGGCGAGGGGACAG